>NC_082733.1:10747865-11052270 GCF_030144855.1 Hypanus sabinus | reverse complement strand
TGTGCTGTGTGTGATATAAAGATGTGTTGTTTCGTTTGCTTGTATATATGTACAGTCAGATGACAATAAACTTGAACTTCACCTCAACTTAGTCCTGGAGTGAGAATCTTTGTGTTAAGAGTGCAACCTTTAAAAGTTAGCTTTCCATTTCTGCTATTGGTTGAGGTGCATTGAGTGACCATTGCAGATTGCTTAGCAAAGAATTTCATATTGCATTTAAGTTTAAACAGCAACCTTTAAAAATATAAGCATAAATGTGTATTGTCAGATTGGCACATGCTTTCTAATAAAGCCATTGTGACAAACATAACACTGTCAAATAAACATTGTTACAGTTTGGTTAGACATCTTTGATAACTGTTGAGATATAGTATATCAGAAATTTAAGCAGGTCAGATTTATGCAGACCTGGGCTCTCAATGTGAGCAGTACAAAGCAGACCTGAACATTTGACCCGGGGTAGGCATATCTGATGATACACCATTCCCACCTAGTGAACTCACCACAACATGATCTATACCCAAAAGCTTTTGGCTCATGGAGAAAAAGTATAATTGGTACATCAACAAGAAGTAGAGCGAGGATAATTTATTTAGACCACGAATAATTTAAAAGTCTGTTGCATTCACTTATTAAATACTAAAATATTTAATAAGTGACTGCATTATAATTAAATAAAATTAAATATTAATTTAAAAAAAAATTCAGTCACTTATCTTAACATTGCTTTTCCTTGTAGCTGCGGGAAACTAGATTTATATTGCACGGGGTTATTAACTTAATGTGGTTTGACTGTGCTGAGAAAAACATTTTCCTTTTTCAGACATGCCTTGTGCTTTGTTTTGCTCCCCCTTTGGGAAGGAGTCTCCCGTTCTGATTGCTGACAGAGTTCTGGATGGCACTCCTTGTGGGCCCTATGAAACTGACCTCTGTGTGAATGGCAAGTGCAAGGTGAGAGCCTACATTGAAGTGAATTGCTTTAAAATCTGGGTGTTCTTAAAACAACAGAATAATTAATCTGATGATGCTAGTTCGCAGGATAATATACACACATTGTGTTGTTCCATCTGATAATGTAATAAAGGTTTTAGTGAAATTTTTTACTTCTCAGAGAAAAAAACAGAAAATGAATCTTGTATAAACAGGTTAATATTAACCTATATGGTGCGCTTATCCCTCATAAAGTTAAGCATAGTCATGGAGAGCATTTCAGTGCTATTCTTCTCTTCTCATTGATACATCCAGGAATGTGCCAGTGAGCGTTGGTTCCAACTGAGACCACACTCTGAACACCAGTGAGCTACGGTAGCTTTAATGGGGTAAACAGTAGGAAATTGTTCACACTTATTGTGGGGAAAGCACTGCAGAGCTCTGTGACTGAGGAGTGCTTGGATAGGTACATGGAGGGGCGGGACTTAGAGAGATATGGACTGAACACAGGAAATTGGGACTAGCTGGGTGGGTGCTGTGGTCAGTACGGACTGGTTGGGCCAAAGGCCTGTATCTGTGCTGTGTTGGTCTCGAACTCTATGACTACAGCCATTGGTTTCTTCTTATGGCCTGTGTGCAGATTCATCAGGTGATGCTGCACTTCACAAGCCTGTCGTTAGAATATTCTCCCAACATGATTTGAATCCAGTTTTACTACCAATAACTATAAATAGGTTTGTGATCGCAATCCTTAATGTCTTGCCCCATTTCCTGATTCCATGATCCCTCGTCCTAGACATAATGGGAAGGAGAAATATCTTTCCTTCATCCAGTCAATCTAGCTGTGTTAGAGCATGGTACAAAGTCCCTCTGGTTCTTCCAGTGAATGCAGACTGAGAATAGTTAATGTCTCCTCATAGAATGATCCCAGGAAACAATTTAGAGAACCATGCTGTACTCCCTTTATGGAAAGTATCTCATTCCTTGGCCAAGGAGATAAAACTGTGCACAATTTTCAAAGTGTATCAAAAAGGCTCTGCATAATTGTAGAAAGATTTCCTAACTTCTGTCCTAAAACCCTTGCTGTGAAGATGAGCACAGCTTTTGCTTCTTTAACTTTTTTTTACCTGCTTCTTTCACCTGCATGTTTGGTTTCAGTGACCAGTGCACAAGGTCATCTTGTGACATCAACATTTCCCAATCTAACCTCTAAGTATAATATCAGCTTTATGTTTTTCCTACAGATAGAGATAAAGTCATACAGCAGAGACACAGGTCCTTTGGGCAACCATGTCTATGCTGACCATCAATTACCTGTGTACACTAATCCCATTTCCTAGAAATTGACCCATAGCCTCTGATGCCTTTAAATGCTCATCCAAATGTTTTTTGAATGTTAAGAAAGTAGATGTCTTCACAGCACTCCTATTCTACCTACCCTCGGGATGAAATCAATCCTCCTCAGATCCAGTCTAAACCTCCTATTCCTCAGCTTAAACTTTTGGTTTTAGTCATCTCAGCCATGGTTTTTTTTAAACCACCTGCTCTATTTATCTATGCCTCTAATAATTTTGTATGCCTGAATCAGGTCACCCTCGAGCCTCTTCCAATTCAAGGGTGGGGGGACAGGGGAAGAAGAGAAAAAGAACAGCCTGTCCATTCTCTCTTCATCATTGAAATGGTCCATCCCAGTTAGGGAACATTCTAGTTCATCTCCTCTTCAGGTTAGCCTTCTCCACACACTCTCCAGTTTAGTTTTCTCTGCCCCCCCTTCTGCTTAATCTACTCTGCAATTTCTTCAGGTTAATCTCCTCCACACCCTTTCTGGGTTAGCCCCTTTCACAGCCTCTCCAGGTTAATCCCCTCTGCTTCCTCTCCAGTGCATTCAAACAGTGTTGATCATGGTATTCCAGTTGTGGCCTAACCAATGTTTTATAAAGTTGTATAAAGACCTCTCTGCTCTTATATCTTATAGCCCAGCTAATGAAACAAACATCCAATAGGCCTTCTTCGACAGCCTTACTACATGAGCTGTCACTTTCAGGAATGTTTAGATGGATACACCAAGATCCCTTTGCTCCTTGTTTCTCCTCAAGTTCTCCATTCATTCTGTATGTTCTACCCTTATTAAATCTCCACAGGATCAGTCACGTCACACATAAATTTTAAAAGAAAAACAAATTCCATCTGCCAGTATTCCACTCAATGATAAATATCATTCCGTAGCCTAAAACTGTCCTCACTATCAACACTCACCAATTTTCATGTAATCTTCTAATCATAACTCTTACATCTACTTCTAAATTGTTAGTGTAATTGACAACCAGAACTGATCCCTTTGATAAATCACTGTCTAACAGATCTCCATTTCCATAAGCAACCTTCTTGTCAGTTGTCTCATCACTCATGCTGAGCTGAGACATCCACAGGGATCACAAGAACCTCAGATATATTGGAGAAGCCTGGAGTCCTGGTTCTAGGATTCCTGCACCTGACTCACCCTAATGCACCCTTCTTGTTCCTGACCACATAACAACTCCTTAGCATTTAATCTAAGGAGTGTGGATGCTTCCAGAAGCAAGAGGTCCAGTTCGCTTTCTCTAACCTTGACGTCTTGCAGTGATGCCTGGGTGTTGGCTGCAAAACAATGGAACTGACTCTGCTTCAGTAGAGATTGGTGCCAGCTGTTCTTCCAGTACTTATTCCATACTACAGGAATTTGCTCCAGACTAGTCTCATCTTGTCTGGGTAGATGGGGCTCGTCAGACAAGGTTGGCAGCTTATCTAGAAGGAAAACTCTGATCTCAAACCTCTGCTGCCTTATGACTATACCCATTCATGGGGAAGGTTTCTAGAGTAAACCCGGAGGGAAAGATCTGGAGCTGGAGTCCTTAAGGCAGTCAATACATTCAGTTCAAAGCTGACTGACAACTCATGCAATCCTGGTGGTGCCAAACTATATTGTTCTCTGGATTCATCAGCTGTGTGAAGAAGACAGCCGACTGTATGGGCATCAACAGCATGGGCGCCTTGCTCTCCATATCGTTCCGCAACTTAGACAGCCATGATACAACATCCGTTGTCGACTCCGACCACCAGAGGGCCTCAGGAATCCCATCTTCACACAGACTCTTTCACCTCAGGAGGATTCTCCATGCAGAATTCAGACTGGCTTTCAAATATTCTTTGAAAAGAATATTTCAGAAGAGGATGTGGGAAATAGTACACTGTCCAGAGCCAGTATAGGTGTGAAAGGCAGAGAGAACTCTATTGACTCTAGGTAGAGGGATGTATTGATCTAATCACACAGGCGAATTCGCACCTGTGGAGTGTTTATATTGACTACTGAGCTCTCATATTGATCCTTGAAGTAGTGGCTTGCTGGCCGTTTTGAAAAAGAAGTGGAGGATTATCGAAACGAGGGAATTGTTTGAAGGGTTGAAGAGGAATAAAAAAAATTAGTTCTTTCTGAGAGGACACAGACAGGATAGCTAAACTGTGGTGTAATATTCCCTCTCCAGCTGTCCCCACTCTCCCTCAGTCGGTATGTCCCACATTCTCTCTCTGTGCCCGTGTCAGACTCTGCTTAGAGCTGGTGTCCATGTGCTCCACTAAACCACTGATGATGCATGGATATTAGGATCCTTCACAGATTAAACCCCATTTTTGGGAGGCAGGGTCTTCAAGCACAACAGATGCTACAATTGGGCTGTATTGCTTTGAGAGGTCAAAGGGCATGTGGTGTGAGAAGTAAGGGACATATCAGTCCATTACAAGAGGAATTGTTCTGAAAATAGAGCTTTGTCTTGGAGCTCCACTCATCTCCGAAGAGTGTGCGGTGCTGGCACTCAACAAGTTCTCAAATACGTTTCTCAATAACATGAAGCAAAGAGGGAAATTAAAAATAAATGAATTGTTGAAAATATCTGTCAAAAGCATCCTAACCATTCCCACTGAGCTGTTTTGTGCTTGAAAGGAAAACATGTTATCAAAACAGACTGCACTCTGAATAGAACCACAGTGTTGAAGAGTAAGAGTCTCACTGATGAATTACTGAGCTTAACATCAATTGTTGAGAGCAGAAGCAATTATCACAAGAGCATTGGCAATTGTTTTAAGAAGCATGTGTGGGGACTTTACAGACATTTTATGAATTAAATGCATGCTCAAGTACAATTCTATCCTCCACCAGCAATAAAATATATGTTGAAAGGTCATTATTGTATTTTATATTGTGTGATCTTTATGGTTTTCAAAAGCAGAGAAGGACAATACATCTTTAAACAGTGGTTCTGCTTTATACAAAGACCAGTGTGTCAGAGCTTCATTAAAATAAAAACTGCAGTGTTTACCTTGCCCCAGCAGTAATGAAGGATCCTGTGGAAATGCAATTCAATACAGAGCTCAGTCCCAGTGGAATTTAAACCAGAGACTAATGGATGATAATGTGTTTGGCTCAAAACATTAGACATTTATGTACTTTCTGGAACCAATTGAACAGAATTAGAAGACTCAAAATGCTGTAGGCTATGTTTACAACTCTTTCAAATAACTTTATGTGTGGTTGTTTTTTTAAAGAATTAAATGTTTAGATAGGATAAAAGTTTGATAACTGGAGTTCAAAGATAACTGAGAGAGCTGAATGATCCTCTATTTAGCGCTGATGACGTCTCCGTCGCTGATGCAGTGTGTCATTTTTACCCTTTGTTTGATTGGACGTTTTTACATTCAGCTCTACAGTCTGATTATTTTCTGATCACGTTTATGCATTTAATTGAGACTGCCACATAATAAAAACAGCTCATCCAGAAGGCTTTTTTCTCTTTGGCTTATTGTGTCAATTGTGTAAAACTGATAGGGGGCTTGATGTATTTTGAGTAACAATAGCTAATGCTATGTCTAACAGACCAAAATCCTTCTGAATCTTTAATACCTGGCAACATTCTGTTGAGTGAACTAGCAGCTCTGCTAGGAGTAGCGCTGGTCTCAGGTCACGTGTTGCCATATAATTACACATGATAAAACCCACACTATCCAGATCCAGCACCGGGGGGGGGGGGGTGACCTGTAATTTAATTTTGCAGAGTTTCATGAAAGAAGCAATAACAGAGGCACCTGTTTGTTGTTAACAGAAAATCGGCTGTGATGGAATCATTGGATCTGCAGCAAAAGAGGATCGTTGTGGGGTGTGTAATGGTGATGATAAGTCCTGCAAGATCATTAAAGGGGATTTCAATCAAAGCCAAGGAATGGGTGAGCACAATATCAGCGGTTTCTCTCATTGGGCTTCTGTCTTCTCCCTGGCAAGATGGCTTCAGTGTTCTCCATTTCTAAAGTCCCCATACTGTAGTGAAGTAAACAATCAGAAACATCGAACGTTTGATTGGTTAGCACCACAGGACCATTTGGGAATTATTTTCTTGGCAAATCACAAAACTAGTCTTTGGGTCGTGTCTGGTGAAAATCAAATTCAGTACTACAATGCAGCTCATATTAAAGTTTGACATTCTATTAGAATGCTAATGTCACTGCCCACCACCCCTGGCACTGCATTTCACTCTTACCATTCTCTGTGTAAAAAAACACTACCTCTGACATATCTTCTAGACTTTCTTCTATTGACCTTAAAAGGATGTCCTTTGTTGTTAGCCATTGCCGTCCTGGGGGAGAAAGGAACTGACTGTCCACTGTATTTATGTCTTTCAATATCCTATATACCTCAATCAAATTGCCTCCTATCCTCCCTCACTCCAAAGAGAATAGTTCACTTAGCCACATTCAACAGTCCAGCCAGCATCCTTAGAAATCTCCAATGCACCTCCAGATCAGCCTTGACTTTACTGAATGGCGGAGCAGTCTCTACAGTCCAGATGGCCTACTCCTGCTTTTATTTCTTATATTCTTATTTGTGTACCAGCTATCCTACCCATTCATTTTTGGAACTTATATTTTCTAAAGCTGTGGTAAGTGGTACTGAATTCCAGTTGATAGTAAATGGCTCTTTGAAGAAACCGTTCAATCAATCCCACCCTCCTGCTCTTTGGCCGTTGTCCTGCAGTTTTTTTTTAACTTTTAAATAAAGTAAATCACGATTCTCCCAATACTAATGAAGATTGAACAGTGAAGCATCTCAATTATTCAGCATTGTGAAAAGAGCAGGTACTCTGAAACAACAATTAGAGATTATGAGCCATAAGAGGAAGTTTGACAAGCTTGTATTGTTTTCTCTGGACTGTCACATCTGATAGAATTTTCAAAAATATGAGAGGTGGATAATCAGAATCTTTTCCCCAGGGTAGAAATGTCCAATATTAAAGGATATGCAAGAAGGGGAAAGTGTGAGGGAGCTGTGTAAGAAAAGTTCTTTTTAACATTGTGAGTGATAGTTGCCTGCCAGAGGTAGTGGTGGAAGCCCACAAAAGGCTATTAAGTAGACACATTAGTATGCAGAGAATGGAGGGATATGGATTATGCATGCAGAAGAGATTTAGCTTAATTTGGCATTGCATTCAGCATAGATCTGTTTTATGTATGTTCTAGCACATGCTTACAACATGCAAGTTAGGAAATAGAGACTGATTGTATTTTCTAAGGTATTTTCACCTTTGAAAATGAAATGTGAGGAATTCTCCCAATGGCTGCAGGAACAGGATATCAACCACCCTTTCAGTCCATGAATACTTATTCTAGTTGAATACTTTTGTGGAAGAAAATGGGACCCAATGCTCTGCTGGGTGGATGTTTTTCTGTTGACAGGCAGCCAGAAGACCAGGGTGAGGGAAGGCCTGAGGTCTAATAACTAATGTGAGGTGGAGGGTTTGTGGATCAGAGAGATATAATAGATACTGTGTAGATGGTCAAGGAGGGCAGACATGTGAAGGAGATAAATCAGCACAGAAGGTTGGGGAGGGGATGCTGTAGCACGGTTGGGACTTGATGATGGAAGAGTTATAGACATGATGTGGCAGCAATGATGGATGGTCAGGAGTTGGTGAGCAGAGGACATACCAGTAATGATGGGAGTTGTGGGCAAGGATAGATGGTACGTCATTGCTAAGTGCACAGCCAAGCAGTGAAGGTAAGTTAGTGATTTAGTTGACAGGCACTGCACGGAGAAAATCAGGTTAATCACTGATTGACCAACAAAAGACTTTCTGAGGACACCATGGTCCACATTTCCACACAGTGCAAGGAATGTTACATGGAGAGTGACATTTCCCCCATGGGCATCTGATGTGGAAATCAGATTGGGTATGAGTGCACCCACGTTGTTATCACTTATCACCCAGGGGAAATTAATTTTCAACAGAATAAGTCTTCCTGTAATCTATTCTCCTGTCAAAGTAGATAATGACACATCACTCCTTGTTTCATATTTTCTAGCCCACTCACTTACATTGTTGTGTAAACTTATTACAGCCTCCTCATTGTTGATTTCCTCCCTAACACACACATACACACAGATACTCTCTCTCTCTCTCTCTCTCTCTCTCTCTCTCTCTCTCTCTCTCTCTCTCACTCTCACTCTCACTCTCACTCTCACTCTCACTCTCTCTCACTCTCACTCTCACTCTCACTCTCACTCTCTGTCTCTCACTCTCTCTCACACACACACTCTCTCTCTCTCTCTCTCTCTCTCGTGAAGTTACAGTCAGTATACTCATTTGTCATTCATATAATGTAAAAAGTTGTAGGACAATTGCTGAGTTAATGAAACTACACTTGTGATAAGCAGCCAATCTGAAAATTACTTCTGTATGCAGAGCAACATACACAGAATACTGGAGCAACTCAGCAGGTCAGGCAGCATCTAAGGAAATGAATGAACTGTTGCTGTTTCAAGCTGAGGCTTTTCATCAATCCTGATGGTCGGAATCTGATTTTTTCATTCACCTACTACAGGATGGCCGAGAAGCCATGATCTTAACCCAGGAGTCTGCAGCAGGACCCACCTCAGTGCGGAGAGGTATCAAGCAAGGCGTTGTGCTTGTGCTAACTCTTTTCTCAATTTTTCTTGCTATATTGCTGCATTGCTGGAGTAGGATTTATCCAGACAATAAATGAGAAATTGATTAATTGCCTTTATTCCACTGAACCAGATAGGACAATCTGGTTTACACTAAACTTCTGCAGAACAACTTGCTCTCATTGCAGAACCTGACAATAAAAGTTCATCTATCAGGTGCCCGCTGCCCAAATGTGGCAGAATCTGTGGTTTCCTCAAATAGCTCATCGGTTACCTCAGAACCAGAACACAGGAAGGTCACCTCCTGACCTTCCTGCTGAAGAAAGCACTTTAAAAGGGATTTATTGAGTATATGGCGTGGCAAAAGGCAGGATCATTATATAACATTTAAAATCTAGATCACCATTCCTGTTTGAGTCTGTAACAAATGTGTTCCTTGCGGAAACATAGTCAATGAAAATTGTTTTAAAATTGATTCAGAATGTGACATCCTGCTCAAATCACAAGTGACTTTAACTTAATGAAATATTAAGATGGATGGAGATATAATGAACAAGTGGCTGGAGCCAGATGTAGTAAGACAGAGGCATCATATTAGCTCACTTGTTATAATTCCTTGGAAACAGAGTAATTGATGTTCCACAGACTGCTTTATCTGCTTACCTGCCAATGAAATAAATCTTTAAACCACTCCATCAAATTACCACAACTATTAAAATGGCTTTAACTGACAATCTATATTAACATTGAATAAGTGTGCACTGGGCCCACTCACTGTAATTCAGCAAACTTATCAACAAAATTCAAATTAAAAAGCAGGAAGAGGAATAGGGATTCTATGTCATGATATGCCACATTAATGTAGCGGTTAGCATAACTCTATGTGTTCTGGAGCCGTTCTGTAAGGAGTCTCTGTACGTCCTCCCTGTGGGATGCATAGATATTCCCCAGGTGCTGCGCTTTCCTCCTACAGTCCAAAGATGTACCAGAAAGGTTAATTGGGCATTGTAAATTGTCCCATCATTGGGACTGCGGGGTTGCTGGGGCGGCGCGTCTCAAAGAGTGGGAAGGGCTTACTCTGCACAATATTGCTTAATAGATAAATGACACATCTGTCCTACAATTCAAGAATGTCATGGCTGATCTTCTTCAGCCCCACCTCTCTCTGTATTCAGCACATCTCAATGCTCCTTGATTCCACGTAAATTTTGGCATCAAATGCACACAGCTACTGAGCATTCTGCACCTTCTAAATCAGAAAGCTGTAGTGATTCACTATCTCTGAGGGTTGTTGAGTTCAACCAAAGGAAGCACCCCTTCAGTGGCCAAATTAGAATTTTGTAAGTTTTAATTAGATCATCTCTTTGTTCTTCACAATTTTTGTTCGCTTTTTGTTTTGCACAGGCCAGTCCTCTCAGCCCAGAAATTAATGTAGTTCCACTGGGCTCCCTTCTCATTTGACTTCCTCCATAGAGGAGAGTCTGTTTAATTTCTGATTATGGGCAATTGTGTTTGATGTTAAATGTTCTCTTTTCAGGAGTCATTTCCTCCCAAATAATTATTCTCACTCGGTGCCAGCGATCTCCAACACCATCAAAAAAAAATTCCTATTTTAACTGACTTAAAAGCTGGAATGTGAGTTGTGCTTAGGTTGGTCTGATGATGATATCTGACAAAATTAATGTCAGCAGATGGGCTGTAAGAGCATTCACAGCTGAAATGCTGAATTTTCAGCCATTTTTACAGCTTTTTCAGGGTCTTTGGAGTAACTGCATCAGTGGAGTACCTGTCTTAGTAAATGAAGGACAGATGACCATGAGGGTTGTGTTATGTTTGGCCACTGCTGGTATTAAACTATTGTTTGCTTCACTCTGTTGCCTGTTCTGAAGTTGATTGAAAACCAAAGGCTGGATTCAAGGTTTAATATCACCATGCAATCTGTTCACTGCATGTTTGATATTTTGATTATTCTCAGACCAACCAAGGGTATTGAAATTGTTTAAAAAATGCAATTCCCTGGAGTAGAAAATATAAATTGTTTTCTGACTTTTAGAATGCAAACAACTTGACTCAAAATCAAATTACTGAGGAGGAAGTAAATTGTGAGTGCCGCCTTTTAATGAATTCCGCACTATGAACACCTATTTCCTTTACTATGACAACAAAAAGCTCTTTGATGAATTCAAGGTTTTGAAGAGACCTGTTCTCAAGTGGTTTACTTACAGGACAGATGGCTAATGGCTAACAGCTATTGGCAGATGGCTAATTAGAGTCATAGAGAATGGAAGCAGGCCTTCAGTCAAACTCCAGCATGCGAACCTGATGCACCATCAATGACTCTCGGAGACGGGAGGCGAGCGATAGGCTTTTATTAGCAGCAAAACGAAGCACAGCATCTCGGAGACTGAGGGGGGAGCAGTGCCTCCAATTGCCTTTATACAGGGGTCTGTGGGAGGAGCCACAGGAGCAGTCAGCAGAGGGGCGTGTCCAGACAGGTATGCGTAGTTTACCACAGAACCAAAATGCCCACCTAAGCTAATCCCATTTGCTTGTGCATTGCCCATAATTCTCTAAACCTTGCCTGTCCATCTACCTTTTTGAATGCCTTTTAAACATTCTTTACCACTTCTTCTGACAACTTAGTCCTACCACTCTCTATATACAAAAAAAACGTCACTCAAGTCCCCTTTAATCGTTCCCCCTCACCTTAAATCTATGCTCTCAATTGTTGTGCCTTTATTTAAGAACGGTGACAAGGTCAAACCAGGAAACTTATCAGTCACTGAGCCTGACATCAATGCTGAGTAAGCTGCTGGAGGCAGGATCTATCTGCATCTGGAAAAACAGGGAGTGATTGGAGTTCGTCGGTGTGGTTTTGTGTCTGGGAAATTGTGTCTCACAACCTTAATTGAGTTTTTTGAAGAGGTGGTCAAGCTCATTGATGGGAGCGGGGTAGTAGACGTTGTTAACATGTTTTTTTTTTTTGCAGAGTTTAGACAAGATGTCACAAGGTAAACTTGTCCAGAAAATGAGATCACATGGGATCCAGGGTGAGCTAGACAGCTGGTTATAAAATCCTGTTTGGTGGTAAGAAGAAGAGGGTTGTTTTTCAGATTGGAGCTCTGTGACCAATGATGTCCTGTATCCACTGTTGTTTGTCATATATATTAACAGTTTGGATGAGAATATATGTGGCATTATTAGTAAGTTTGCGGATTACAACAGAATTGGTGATGTGTGAAGAAAGTTGTGTAGAAATGCAGCAAAATCAAAATGAATTGGGAAAGTGGACAGACAAAAGGCAGATGGAATGTAATTCAAACCAATGCTACATGATATATTTTGTGACCTGTGCAGGACTTGTGTCATAAGTTATGGGACCCTGGGGAATGTTGTAGAACAGAGATTTAGGGCTACACGTCCATACCTCTGTGAAAGTGGTGATCCAGGTCAATACAGGTGTATGACATGTTTGTCTTCATTGGACAGGGTCCTGGGTGCAAGAGTAGGCACATCATATTCAGCTGTGTAGAATGTTGTCAGATTGCAATAATGTGTGCAGTTCTGGCTATTATATAGGAAGTATGTAATTAAGCCTAAAAGGGGTGCAGAAAAAATTCAATAGGATATTTCCGGGACTTGGAGGGCTTGAGTTATGAGTAGAGACTGGATAGGTTGGGACTGTTTTCCCTGGAATGTAGGAGGATGAGGGGTGACCTTATCGAGGTTTATATAGCCATGAGGCTGATAGGAAAAGTGTAAGGTCCCAGTCTTTTTTTCCCCTGGGTTAAGATGTCTAAAACTAGTTGCTGTAGGCTTAAGGTGAGAGGGGAGAGATTTAAAGAATTGGAATCAGGTTTAATATCATTGATATGTCATAAAATATGTCGTAAAATTTGTTAACTTTGCGGCAGCAATGTAATGCAATACATAATGATAGAACAGAAAAAATTGAATTACTTTAAGTATATTTATGTTAAATAGTTAAATTAAATAATAGTGCAAAAATGGAATTTTAAAAAGTAGTGCAGTAGTTTTCAGAAGATCTAAGGGGCACATTTATGTCATAGAAAGTGCTGGGTATATGGAGTGAGCTACCGGAGAGAGTGGTAGAGACAGATAGGATCGGAAAGGTTTGGAGGAACGTGGGTCAAACAGATTGGGGTTGAAGGGCCTGTTTCTGATCTGTATAACAAACTGTGGATGCACTGTTGCTCTGTAAACAGCCCAGTAGAAGCAGAGCTGGCCAAAGTCACAGCTCTACAATAGTGAAACGTTAGAAAAGTAATCAGAAGTATCTTGTAATGTCAGATAATGTAATAAAAAAGTAATCAGGAATATCTGGTTGCTGGTAATCTGAGAATGACATTATGCTTGATGAGATCTTGTAATAATATGACACTGGAATAATTATTGCAATATATATTGGGAGAGTGAATGCAAAGCTGGGAATTGATATTTAACCTCCCATTTGCTTTGTAATGAGCTTCCAGCCCCTTGTGCTCCTCATCGGAAAACCAAGCCATTTCCAGCTCTGTGACTCACACAATCTGCTGCAGAGATTGTTATTTAAAACTTTATCTTCACCAGAGTGAACTAATTCTAGTTTTCACCAATCTGCTGGATCACCACCCACCCCCTTCCAACCGTAGGCATCCACTTATCCGAACACCCCACTGTGCATTGCATATCTCACACATTTTCTTGCTCATTTCCATCAGTTCACAATCATCCAATATGAACAGTTCCTCTCTCCTTTCAAAAATAAACAAGAGAAAATCTGCAGGTGCTGGAAATCTGAGCAACACATACACAAAATGCTGGAGAAACTCAGCAAGCCAGGCATCTGTGGAAACAAAGAACAGTCAGCATTTCCTTCCTGCTGAAGGGTTTCAGCCTGAAACGTCAACTGTACTTTTTTCTGTAGATGCTGCCTGGCCTGCTGAGTTCTTCCAACATTTTGTATGTGTTACTCTCTCCTTTCAGCCTCTTCATGACATCGCTCCTGACAGTCCTGGTGATCATCTCAAGTCCTCGTGAAAAAGAAGACATTTCTTCCGCTCTGATCTCATGTGAAATGCTCCCATTGGTCTTCATCCATCAAGGTCCCAAACTCTGAACTTCCTTAAACTTTCTGTTATTCTGGCTTCCTTAAGAGCATAAGACATAGGAGCAGAATTAGGCCATTTGGTCCATTGAGTCTGCTTGCCATTCAGTTGTGGCTGATTTGTTTTCCCTCTCAACCCCAATATTCTGTCTTCACGATTTAACTTCTGATGCCCTTACTAATCAAGAACCCAACAACCTCCATCTTAAATATACCCAATGACTTGGCCTCCATAGCTGCCTATGGCAATGAATTCCACAGATTCACCAACCACTGGTTAACAAAGTTCCTCCTCATCTCTATTCTAAAGGGTCATCCTTCTATTCTGAGGCTGTGTGTTCTTGCCCTAGTCTTTCCCACGCATCCCCACTGTGTCCATTGCATGTCTTTTCTAGGCCATTGAGATCCCTGTAACAAATCACCTCTTTGATCAAGTCTGGATTTTTTGTCTGAGCATCTCTCTTGTCAGATTGTAGCTTTGCAAAGCGCCTTGGGTCTTTCATCCATGGCAATAGCAAAGCTAGTTGCTTATGAAGTACAACTTAGACCCACAGGCTTTTGTGGACATTCCTATGGAAGCGATATTCAAGTTGCTCGAAGAGAGTAGAGAAGATTCAACAGTAGCAACAATTTTTATTTAATTAGTGCATCCAGTAGCTTAAGCAACCTCAGGTGCCTAACAGGAATGCTGTCACCTAGAATGGATTAGGATGGAAGTCCAAGTAGTTGGCCATAAGACAGGTTTTAAGGCTTTGTCTTAAAGGAAAGGAGGGAGCCACGTGGTTCAGAGGGGAAATTCTGGAACTGCATTGCTTGTCAATTGGCACAACCTTGAGTAAAATCAATGAGGTGCAGATGTGTCAAGATCTTGGAAGCTGGTTGTACTGGAGAAGTATGCAGAGATAAGAATTGGCAAGGCCATGAAAGGCTTTAAAGGTGAGGGAGGGAATTTTAAAATATAGATGGTCAGGGACAATGAGAGAGTGTAGTTCAGCACGCTTGGGGTTATGGGTGAACAGGACCCAAAGCAAACTCCGTTTGAATACAGGCTGAATACAAGTTGAAGGAGGACAACAGCTGGGTAATGACCAGGGCAGCTTCAGGATGGAAGTCTAGAGTTAACAATGGCTAAGTCAGGGGCCAATAGAGTCAGTGTTGCAGAAATCGAAGCAAGTGGTCTTGGTGACCTCATCCTTTATATGAAACAATAGTGGTTGGTCAGAGACTGCGAGTCAGGGAGATATGGGAACCCAAGCTGTTGTGAGACAGTACTTCAGCCTTTTACCTTGATCAATTTTCTCCCTGTATGGACATGGAGTCAATAGGGAAGCTGGGCATTCTACCCAGAGCATATTGGTGCAGGAGCCTAATAAGCAGGAAGAGGGTAAAAGAGTACAGTGTGGTCATCACCAGCAGGCTGGAGAGGAACCTAAGGAGAGAAGAAGGATCAAGTTCTCTCATTTCCAATCATTTCTTCATCCCTCTCTCCTACTCTCTTTTTCCATTCCCCATTCTGATTATCCTTCTCTTCTCCCCACCTGTCCAATAGTCCCCTCTAGTTCCTTTTCTCCTTCCCTTTCTTCCATGGTTTACAATCCTTTCCATTTAGATTCTTTCCTCTTCAGCCCTTTACCTCTTCCACCTATCACTGCCCAGCTTCTTACTTCATCACCCTCCCTCTCACTTATCACCTGCCATCTTGTACTTCCCTTCTCTCCCACCCACCTTCCCCCTCACCTGATCTCACATCACCTGCCATCTTGTACTCCTTCCCCCTCTCCCACCCACCTTCACCCTCACCTGATCTCACTTATCACCTATCTTGTACTCCTTCCCTTCTCTCCCACCCACCTTCCCCCTCACCTGATCTCACTTATCACCTGCCATCTTGTCCTCCTTCCCCCTCTCCCACCCACCTTCACCCTCACCTGATCTCACTTATCACCTGTCATCTTGTACTCCTTCCCTTCTCTCCCACCCACCTTCCCCCTCACCTGATCTCACATCACCTGCCATCTTGTACTCCTTCCTCCCTCTCCCACCCAGCTTCTCCCTCACCTGATCTCACTTAACACTTGCGATCTTGTACTCCTTCCCCTCTCTCCCACCCACCTTCCCCCTCACTTAACACCTGCCATATTGTACTCCTTCCCCTCTCTCCCACCCACCTTCCCCCTCACCTGATCTCACATTCTTCTCCCCTTCTGCCCCCATCCTGCCCCCTCCTTCTTTAGTCCTGATGAAGGATCTCGGCCTAAAACGTTGACTGCTCATTTCAATGAATGCTGCCCGACCTGCTGAGTTCATCCAGCTTTTTTGTACGTCCTGATCTCACATCACCTGACATCTTGTACTCCATTACCTCCCCTACCTTATTCTGGTGTGTGCCTCCTTCCTTTCAAATCCTGATGAAGAGTCTTGGCCTGAAATGTCAACTGTTTATTAATTTCCATAGATGCTGCCTGACCTGCTGAGTTCCTCCAGCATTTTGTGTGTGTTGCAGTTATTGTGCAGCCCAGAGAAAGTAACATTACATGATGAGTTTTGCTGAATAGGTTAGAGAGCCAGAGTGTAAAGTAGTACCCAGAACTACAAAAATAATCATCTCTGAGTCATTCTATGAGCTGCTATTTGGAAATAAGAAGCTAATTAGATTGAAAAGTTTATCAGCAGGCTTGTGGATTGAGAGTATATTAACTAGCAGAGAGCTATGAGAAAAAAGGTTAAAGGAAAATATTAAAGAGGTGAAGTTAAAATTAAATATAAAAGCAGACTGTGTGCTTCTACAAGTACGTAGAAACAAAAAGGTTGCTATTACTCACTTTAAGCTGAGACAGGAGTTGTGTGGGATTCGACCTTCACTGTAGAAGGTTATTCAGATTCAGATTTATTTATCACAAATACGTGGAAGCATTACAATGAAATGTGTTGTTGGCATTAAGAACCAGTATCTAGGGATGTGATAGGGGCAGCTCACAAAAGTTGCCACACATTCCAGCATAAACGTAGCTTGCCCAGAGTGTTCAGCAGACCATCACAAAGCACAAGCAACAAAACAACAGCAAACACAAGGAAATCTGCAGAGCAGAGGCCTGGACTCTTGTCACCCGTCAATGTCGCTGGACTTTGAACATGGAATGCGTAGGGCACCCCTTTAACTCCTCCACAGCCCTGTCCATAAATGCTAACCTGATCCCTGATTCCCCTCTCTGTCCCTACGAACTTAAAAAAATAATTAACCAAACGAAGGGATCATAATGAGACAGAAGTTTAGAAGCATTTGGGAAGTGGAGAAATTGAAAACCAGAGTCTCAATGCTGATAGTTATTAGGAAAACCACAAGCCAAATGACACAGAGGTCTGGGTTGTTGTGGATAGTGTGGAGGGCTGTCAGAGGTTACAGCGGGACATTGATAGGATGCAAAACTGGGCTGAGAAGTAGCAATGGAGTTTAACTCAGATAAGTGTGAAGTGGTTCATTTTGGTAGGTCAAATATGATGACAGAATATAGCATTAATGGTAAGACTTTTGGCAGTGTGGAGGAGCAGAGGGATCTTGGGGTCCAAGTCCATAGGACGCTCAAAGCAGCTGCGAAGGTTGACTCTGTGGTTAAGAAGGCATATGGTGTATTGGCCTTCATCAATCGTGGAATTGAATTTAGGAGCCGAGAGGTAATGTTGCAGCTATATAGGACCCTGGTCAGACCACACTTGGAGTACTGTGCTCAGTTCTGGTTGCAGGAAGGATGTGGAAGCCATAGAAAGGGTGTAGAGGAGATTTACAAGGATGTTGCCTGGATTGGGGAGCATGCCTTATGAAAACAGGTTGAGTGAACTCGGCCTTTTCATCTTGGAGAGACGGAGGATAGAGGTGCATAATATGATGAGAGTCATTGATCGTGTGGATAGTCAAAGGCTTTTTCCCAGGGCTGAAATAGTTGCCACAAGAGGACACAGGTTTAAGGTGCTGGGGAGCAGATACAGAGGAGATGTCAGGGGTAATTTTTTTACACAGAGAGTGGTGTCTGCGTGGAATGGGCTGCTGGCAATGGTGGTGGAGGCGGATACAATAGGGTCTTTTAAGAGACTTTTGGATAAGTACATGGAGCTTAGAAAAATAGAGGACTGTGGGTAAACCTAGTCTAAGAGGGATATGTTCGGCACAACTTTGTGGTCCAAAAGGCCTGTATCGTGCTGTAGGTTTTCTACGTTTCTATTTTTATTGACATAATGTGAAGCAGGATTAGAGAATAAAGGCATGGCTCACAAGCAGGTGTGGGAGAAATAGCTTCAATGCAGGGACCACTGGCAGTAAGGCTGTGGAATGGACCTCATTTGACTGAGACTGAGATTAGTGTTCTGGTGAATTCATTAACCAAGATTGTTGGTGAAGCTAGCTAGATATTTACAGTAGCATGGATCCTTATGTTTGAGAAACAAACCATTCAAAGTACAGAATTAACTGAAGTTGACAAGCATCCCTTACAAGCTGATGCCAGAGAAATTATATTGAGGAATTACAAAATGGCAGAGTTATGAACTAAATGTTTTGTCTCCACAAAAGAAGGCATACAAAAACTCCCAGAGTTAGTGAACTCCAAGCCTGGAGCAAATGAGCACAAAATTAGTTTAGAAAAAGATTAACAGAATTAAAAGTTGACAAATGACCATGATTTGATGACCTATAACCTTGGTTTGCAAGAGATGGTTATGAGATGCATTTACTGTCACTTTTCAAGGTTCTGTAGATTCTCAAGTGGTTTCCATGTATTGAAAGATGGTAAATGTATTCCCAATGTTTTAGAAGACAGGATGAAAACTGCAACTGCTGGTAGGAGAGAAAATTCAAGAATGTATTGCTAAGGATGTTGTAACAGGCTGCCAAGGAATTAATGACAGGACTGGACAGAGTCAGCATTGATTTCTGAGAGGAAAATCATATTTGATATATCATTTAGGTTTTTTTTAAGGTTGAAACCAACACAATATTCAAGGAGAGGCAATTTGATGTGGTCCAACACACACAAAATGCTGGAGGAACTCAGCAGGTCAGGCAGTATCTATGGAAATGAACATTTTGGTCCAAGACCCTTCTCCAGGACTGAGAAAGGTGGGGGGGGGGGGTATGCCAGAATTAAAAAGTTGGAGAGAGGGGAAGGAGGCTAGCTGCAAGCTGATAGGTGAAGTCAGGTTGGGTGGGAAAGGTCAAGGGCTGGAGAAAAAGGAATCTGATAGAAAAAGAGATTCGATCGTAGGAGAAAGGGAAGGAGGAGGATATCCAGGGGGAAGTAATAGGCAGGTGACAAGAGGTTGGGGGGGGGGGGAAATAGAGGAAGGGGGAGGGGAGATTTGTTTACTGGAAGGTGAAATCAATATTCATGCCATCAGGCTGGAGGTGTCGTGGTTTCTTGAAATAGACGCAGAAGGTTCTTCGAGAAGTTTAAGCCTTTATTTGCAAACAAAAGCTGAGACAATTAATGAGCGTGTCACTAATTGTCTGCCGAGCCCTAGTTCACAGTATTCTTTATGGTAATTTCTTATCTTGGTTTCATTGGCATATACTTGTTCTAGTGCCTTGACTGGTTCCCATACCATCACACCACTTCACGATCCCATCTACCACTGTTATCTCTACATGCTTACTTTCACTGTTTGTTAGCTACTTTCTTAAGGCACTGATGCATTCAATAGTACAGAGACAATACAGAGATTACATTCTGGCTAATAAATTGGATACATAGTAAATAGCAAACACAAGGCTGGTCACATAGTTCCGGTCACACAGCAAATGTTGCAACTTTATTCCCCAATATAATCCCCCTTTGAGACCCATAGGGTCTCACACAGAGAAAGAAGACTAAGAGTCCACGCACAAAAGCCCCAATAAAGTCCAGCACTTATTCCCAAATCTCGGGTTAAACTATAATTTTCTGCACCAGGACCTCAAAGTATTCTCTCCGTTACCCTAGGCCGCTGAGTCAAAAACCTGCCCCTTTGTATCTGAGACAGGGAAAAAAACTCAGAAGCCCTTACAATTTACTCCCTCACTATCATTTTGCTCTTGTTCATCCTGCAGGCATTGTAGGCTGTAACAATACTTCGATGCTTCTTTCTCCACTAAGCTTGGTTCAATAATCGCCATGAGCATCGGAAATTGTTTGGTTGCAGCACGCACTACAAGAGACTTGAGACAAGGAAGAAAACAGCACAGAACAAGCACACAGCTCAGCAATACAATACCAACAGTTATTGCCATCTTAGTCAGCCATACACCCCATCCTCCGAGTCTACTTTCTAACCAGTCAAATAACTGATGTCCGAACCCTGCATTCTGCTTAACTTCCTTTCTGAGACTTTTCAACTTATACATTGCCTTAGTAAACGATCCTTCTGGACTAATGTCATTTGGTATAAAATTACGGCACTGTTCTTCAAACATCACACAAACTCCTCCTTTTTCTGCCAACAGCCAGTCCAAAGCTTGTCTATTCTGCCACGCCATTTTGCTAGTTGAATCTAACTGTTGTCCCAAGGCCTCCAATGCATCATCGGTGTAGTTGATGAATCTTTGCTGATTGTAATATATATAATTTATCCATTCAACATTCTTAATAGTTCCCATCAAGGGTAGAAATGCTTCAAAGCCTGCAGCAATCTCATTCCTCGCCTTAAATTTGTTAGGTATACCTCTCGGCTGACCTATACTATCTAACCAAATCGTCGAGTCAGGTTCATATTTTCTCCTTTTCCGCAATAGTGTCTGCTGTTCAGAGATAACGGTATTGAAGTGTACTTCAGGGGATACTATAACTTCTTGAAGTAGCATAACACGTGTACACGTACCTGCCCAATTGTGGGGAAGCGTGGATCTCAGACCCCCTTCCTCACCACACAGCCACCAGGTGTCTGCTAAGGGGATGGTCTGGGCGTCCAATGCACCTTCGGGTGGAGGGGAACCTACTACGTGTCTTTCACCTGGGGTCACATTCCACATCTGAGTGCAGCTACCTTTAAAATGACCCACTGGATGAGCACCTGTCAGCATAAAACATTCATAGCTCAACTGATACTGCATTATAAGCTGTTCCAGTGTAGGTGTCTGGCTCCTTGTTCCTCCTGTCTGTCTCCTGCTAACTGTTCCTCTGCATCACTTACCTCGGACTCCTCACCTGATTGTCCTTGCGGGATTGCCCTCGTGCAGTGGTTCAGATGGTACCAGGTGGAGCGTCCTTCTACCTGAACTGCGGTGGGTGATGCCTTGGTCACCGTAAAGGGTCCTTCCCTTCTCTGCTCATTCCACTTTCTCCGAAAAACTCGCACGTAAACCTGGTCTCCTGGTTTAATCGGTCCTTCCCCTTGTACAGTCTCCGGCTCTTTCTGTTTTTCCTGTGCATAAATAGACTTACGTAACTTAGTTAGCTGCTGCATGTATTGTTTCAATTCTATTTCCAATTGTTCCAAACTAGGTCCTTTATACGGCCCTCTCCAATGGGGCAGTGGCATGGGCCTCCCAGTTAGCATCTCATGCGGTGTCAGGCATGTCATTCGATCAGTTTGCATGCGGTAACTCAGCAATGCTAACGGTAAAGCATTGACCCAATTAAGTTTAGTGTCTGCACAGATTCTGTTCAGTTTGGCTTTCAGGGTTCCATCAATTCTCTCTACCATGCCCTGCGACTGAGGGCGGTATACACATCCAAATCTTTGCTTTATCCTCAGCACTTGAAGTACCAATTTGACCACTTTCTGGATAAAAGCTGAACTATTGTCTGAGCTAACTTCTGTAGGTACTCCAAACCTTGGGATCACTTCATTTGTCAGAAATTTTACCTCTGTCTTTGCCCCTTGATCTTTCAAAGGTACTGCCTCCACCCATCTGCTAAATAGATAGATAGATAGATACTTTATTCATCCCCAAGGGGAAATTCAACATTTTTCCAGTGTCCCATACACTTATTGTAGCAAAACTAATTACATACAGTATTTAACTCATTATAAATATGATATGCATCTAAAATCACCCTCCCAAAATGCATTAATAAATAGCTTTTAAAAAGTTCTTAAATAGTTTACTAAAGTGCATTGAGTGGTAACTTAAGCTCAGTCCTAACCCCAGCACTTTAACATGTCTTGCCCCGGTGGTTGAATTGTAGAGCCGAATGGCGTTGGGGAGTAATGATCTCTTCATCCTGTCTGAGGAACATTGCATTGACAGCAACCTGCCGCTGAAGCTGCTTCTCTGTCTCTGGATGGTGCTGTGCAGAGGATGTTCAGGGTTTTCCATGATTGACCGTAGCCTACTCAGCACCCTCCGCTCTGCCACCGATGTCATACTCTCCAGTTCTGTGCCCATGACAGAGCCCGCCTTCCTTACCAGGTTATTAAGAGGTGAGGCGTCCCTCTTCTTAATGCTGCCTCCCCAGCACGCCACCACAAAGAAGAGGTTGTGAAGAGGTCTCCACAACTGACTGATAGAACATCTTCAGCATCTCACTACAAACATTGAATGACGCCAGCCTTCTGAGGAAGTACAGTCGACTCTGTGCTTTCCTGCACAGAGCATCTGTGTTGGCAGTCCAGTCTAGCTTCTCGTCTAACTGCACTCCCAGATACTTGTAGGTCTTAACCTGCTCCACACATTCTCCATTAATGATCACTGGCTCCATATGAGGCCTAGATCTCCTAAGTCCACCACCATCTCCTTGGTCTTGGTGATACTGAGACACAGGTAGTTTGAGTCGCACCATATCACAAAGTCCTGTATCAGTTTCCTATAATCGATCAATTACTACCAGCATGTATCTTTTCCCTCTCACTGTCTTTATCATGTCTACGTAATCGATCACTAGATGTTTAAATGGTCCTTCAGGCACGGGAATGTGACCTATTGGGGTTGTAATTCCCTTCCGAACATTATTCTGTGCACATACCTCGCACTGTGACAAGACAAAGTCTGCTGAAGCCTGTAAATAAGGCGACCAAAAACCATCCTTCTTGATTTTCTTTATCACTTCCCCCCTTGCACAATGGTCCATCCCATGCGCTTCTGAAATCAGAATCGTCAGTAGAGGGGTGGGCACTACCAGCAAACCGTCTTCCATGCTCCACAAGTCTTCTGGGTTCTGCTTGGCCCCTCTTCGTCTCCACATTGTCTGTTCTGCCAAGGTTGCCTTACCTTGTATTTCAATTAGGTCCTCTACCACAGGTTCTGGAGCTAGGCTTACCTGGGGGGCAATGACAGCTGATGTACATCCAGATGCTTTTCTGGCTGCCTCGTCCGCAACTTGATTTCCCTTTGTTATTACATCATTTCCCTTTTTATGTGCCTGGCATTTTACTATTGCCAATGCTTTAGGTTTCATCATCGCTTTTATTACGTATAGAATTTGCTGACAATGATGTATGGTATCTCCACTGCTTTCTTAAAAACCTCTCTGTTTTCACACTGCCCTGAACAAGTGGCATACTCCATGAGTATATGCCGAATCAGTATAAATGTCTACTTTCTCACCTTCCGTCATTTCACACGCAGCTGTCAGGGCTTTGATTTCTGCTAGTTGGGCGGAACACTGTTGGGGGCAGGACTCCATCCTAATAATCTTGAAGCTCGACTGATCCTGCTGCACGACTGAGAACCCTGCATGATTTCCATCATAATCCCTATAACAAGAGCCATCTACGAACAGAACCTTTTTATCTGCATCCTCCAGTGGTTCTGACTGTAAATCTGCTCTCAATTTGGCAAATGCCATCGTCTTCCCTACACAATCATGGGGTTCTCCTTCATAGCCCAAAGGGACAAAATCGGCTATATTACTGGTAGTGCATCTCTGTATGGTTATGTCTGGAAATGTCAATAGCATCTAATATGCTGCTATCCTGGCTGGCGTCAGCACAAATTTCCTTCTTTCCAGCAATTCCGCTACTTTTTGGTGTGTGTACAGAGTCTCAGGATAGCCCAGGGTTACAGATGATGCCTTTTCATATGCATAGTACAGCGCTACCAATCCCTGATAACAGGGTGGATACCCCTGAGCCACCTCATCTAGTCTCGTACTGTAATATGCTATCGGCTGCTTTGCCTTTCCTGTGCCTGTCTCTTGTGTTAGAACCGCTTTGACATAACCTTCCTGTCAGTTGGATACATACAAATGAAAAACCTTCTCGTAGTCAGGCAAAGCTAATGCTGGTGCTGACTGCAATTCCTGCTTAATAGTATTGAAAGCTATCTCTGCCTCTTCATTCCACTGTAAGCCGTTCTTCTAATTTGTATGTCTGCTTCTTTCATTATCTTTCTCAAAGGTGCCACAATCTCAGCATATTCTCCTATCTATCCAACCTGAATTGTACCCTGCCATTCCCAAAAACGTCATCATCTGCCCTACTGTCTGGGGTTTTGGGGCCTTAGTTATTGTCTCAATCTGATCTGGTGCTATCGCCTTCACTCCCTTGGATATTACCCTGCCTAAGTATTCCACTTGTTGCTTGCAAAATTGCAGTTTCTTCTTGGATACTTTATGTCCTCCGTGCGCCAGCTTCTCTAACAGAGTTATAGTGTCCTGCTCACACTGTTCCTTGCTGTGGGAGCAAATCAACTGGTCATCCACATACTGTAACAATGTACTTTCCAATGGTATGCCCTCTAGGTCTGCCTTTAACACCTGATTAAAAGCATATGGTGAATGTTTAAACCCTTGCGGCATTCTGGTACAAGTATACTGAGCACCTCTGTAAGTAAATGCAAACAGATACTGACGCTGGTCGGCCAGAGGTGCAAAGAGAAAATCCTCCTGGATACTGCCTTAAGAGATAAGGGTCTGAATAGATGAGGTGCAAAGAGTAAGTTCTGTGGATACCGCTCTAGGTAGAGGTCTGCATGGGCAGAACGGAATAGGAAACAAGGACAGTCCAATATATAGTTTAAAGGCTGGTAGATAGACGATAGACTAGGCATAGAATTAGAGTAAATAGTATTATCCAGTAAACAAACTGTGAATCTCTGAAATACCTTAAAAAGAGAGAACAACATGACAGTAGAGATTCTGAGCAAGAAATTCCCAGTAAATAAAAGTGAGATCACAAAAACTTCAGAAAAAATGGGAAAAAAGAACCAAGAACCTGGTCACAACATGGCCAAGAGAAGGAACGCTTGATGTAAGCTTGTGCGAAGAAATGGAGGCACTAATTAAAAATCACAAACCAAAAGATAAATCTAAGAAGAGAGCAAAAAAGAGAACGAGAAATAGAAGTGCTAAAACTCTTCAGAACGGAAGGAGAGAGGCTGAGGAGGACAGGTAGAATATTGATTACAAGCGAGGAAAACACTAAGGAGAAGGAGAAACAGCCTGTTAGAGAGAGAGGAAGGTACAGTGAGAAGCTGGCTTTAGCTCCATATCCGGATGTGAAAGAAGCAGAAAGACTCCCTCCCTATTATGAGGAAGGAACCCCTAAGCAGTGCCCCCTGCTGATGGGTACAGTAAACATGCATGGACAAGTTACTGAGAGGGTTGCCAGAGGAGATGTGAAAAGTACTCCAGGGGCCGACTAAGCATTGAATCAGGACAGAAAGGAAGGACCCCACAGGGAGGCTGAGGGAAGAAGAGGACCCCAGAGAAATTTGTGTGGGAGGCAGTAAAGATATACACTCTTACTTTCACTTAGCTACATTCTCAAGGCACTGATGCATTCAATAGTACAGAGACAATACAGAGATTACATTCTGGCTAATAAGTTGGATACATAGTAAATAGCAAACACAAGGCTGGTCACATAGTTCTGGCCACACAGTAAACGTTGCAACTTTATTCTCCAATAGAGGCTACCCAGAGGGAATATAAGACTTTGCTCCTCCACCCTGAGGATGGCCTGATCTTAGCATAAGAGACTGACATATGGGAATGGGAATCATAATTAAAATGTCTGGCCCACTGGGAAGTTCATATTGAGAAGAGGTGCTTGATGAAGCAGTCCCCTAATTTATGATTGGTCTCACCAATGTAGAGGAGGCTGCATCAGGAGCACCAGATGCAATAGATGACCCCAGCAGATGCACAGGGGAAGTGTTGGCTCAGTTGGAAGGTCTGCCTGGTGCTCTGAATGGAGGTGAGGGAGGAAGTGAATGGGTAGGCCATTGCAGGGATACGTGCTGGGAGGGAGATTAGTGGGGAGGGATGAATGGACAAGGGAATCGTGGAGGGAGTGATCTCTTTGGAAAGAAGGGGTGGGGGAGGTAAAGATGTGTCTAGTGGGAGGGTCCCTTTGAAGATTGCAGAAGTTGCAGAGGATGATGTGTGGGAGATGGAAGCTGATTGGGTGGTAGGTAAGGACGAGAGGAACTCTTTCACTGTTAACCTGTTAAGGTGGTGGGAAGATGGGGTGAGTGCAGATGTATAGGAAATGGAGGAGATGTGGGTGAGAGCAGCATCACTACTGGAGGGAGGGAAACCCTATTCTTTGAAGAAAGAGAACATCTCTGATATTCTGGAACTGAAAGCCACATCTTAGGAACAGATGCGGTGGAGGTGAAGAAACTGAGAAAAGGGAATAGCATTTTTACAGGAGATAGTGTGGGAAGAGGTATTGTCAAGCTAACTGTGGGAATCATTAGGTTTATAAAACATGCTGGCTGACATGTTGTCTCCAGAGATGGAAACAGAGATCAGAAAATAGGAGAGAAGTATCAGAGATGGACAGACAGACATTCTTTATTGATCCCGAGGGAAATTGGGTTTCGTTACAGCCGCACCAACCAAGAATAGTGAAGAAATATAGCAATATAAAACCATAAATAATTAAATAATAAGTTAATCATGCCAAGCGGAAATAAGTCCAAGACCAGCCTATTGGCTCAGGGTGTCTGACACTCTGAGGGAGGAGTCGTAAAGTTTGATGGTCACAGGTAGGAATGACTTTCTATAACGCTCATTGTTATATCTCTGTGGAATGAGTCTCTGGCTGAATGTACTCCTGTGCCTAACCAGTGAATTTAAGGGCAGGGTGGAAGTTGATAAAATTGATGAACTCAGCATGGGTGCATGAAGCAGTACCAGTGCAATTAATAATGTAGCAGAGGAAGAGTTGGAGAGCACTATCAAGGAAGGCTTCAAGCATGGACTGTTCTACGTAGCCAGTGAAGAGATAGACAGCACTAGGCCCATATGGGTGCCCATGCCCCTTGAGTTTGGAGAAAGTGGGAGGAGCTGAAGGAAAACATTGAAGATGTAGGGGAGAAGGAAGAAAAAGATAATAAAGTTGTTTGCACAGTTTGGGATAAACAGAGAGGAAGAGGTGGAGAGTTTCTTAAATGCATCTATTTTAATGCTAGGAGCATTGGAAGAAAGGTGAATGAGCTTAGAGCATGGATTGATACTTGGAAATATGATGTTGTAGCTATTAGTGAAACATGGTTGCAGGAGGGGTGTGATTGGCAACTAAATATTCCCGGATTTCATTGCTTCAGGTGTGATAGAATCAGAGGGACAAGAGTGGGAGGTGGTGCATGGCTTGTCAGAGAAAATATTACAGTGGTGCTCTGGCAGGATAGATTAGAGGGCTTGTCTAGGGAAGTTATTTGGGTAGAATTGAGGAATGGGAAAGGTGTAGTAACACTTATGGGGGTGTATTATAGACCATCTAATGGGGAGCGAGAATTGGAGGTGCAAATTTGCAAGGAGATAGCAGATATTTGTAGTAAGCACAAGGTTGTGATTGTGGGAGATTTTAATTTTCCACACATAGACTGGGAAGCCCATACTGTAAAAGGGCTGGATGGTTTGGAATTTGTATTATGTGTGCAGGTTAGTTTTTTGCAGCAATACATAGAGGTACCAACTAGAGAAGGGGCAGTGTTGGATCTCCTGTTAGGGAATGAGATAGGTCAGGTGACAGATTTATGTGTTGGGGAGCATTTCAGATCCAGTGATCACAATACCATTAGTTTCAATATAATTATGGAGAAGGATAGGACTGGACCCAGGGTTGAGATTTTTGATTGGAGAAAGGCTAACTTTGAGGAGATGCAAAAGCATTTAGTAGAAGTGGATTGGGACAACTTGTTTTATGGGGAGGATGTAATAGAGAAATGGAGGTCATTTAAAGGTGAAATCTTTATGTTCCTGTTAGGTTGAAAGGAAAGGTTAAAAGTTTGAGAGAGCCATAGTTTTCAAGGGATATTGGAACCTTGATTTGGAAAAAGAGAGAGACCTACAATAAATATAGGCAAGCATGGAATAAATGAGGTGCTCGAGGAATGTAAAAAATGTAAAAAGAATCTTAAGAAAGAAATTAGAAAAGCTAAAAGAAGATATGAGGTTGCTTTGGCAAGTAAAGTGAAAATATATCCAAAGGGTTTCTACAGTTATATTAATAGCAAAAGGATAGTGAGGGATAAAATTGGTCTCTTAGAGAATCAGAGTGGATAGCTATGTGTGGAGCCAAAAGAGATGAGGGAGATTTTGAACAATTTCTTTTCATCGGTATTCACTAAGGAGAAGGATATTGAATTGTGTAAGGTAAGGGAAACAAGTAGGGTATTTATGGAAACTATGATGATTAAAGAAGAGGAAGAGCTTAGAGCTTTTAAAGAATATAAAAGTGGATAAGTCTCCGGGTCCTGACGGGATTTTCCCTAGGACCTTGAGGGAAGTTAGTATAGAAATAGCAGGGGCTCTGACAGAAATATTTCAAATGTCATTAGAAACGGGGATGGTGCCAGAGGATTGGCGTATTGCTCATGTGGTTCCATTGTTTACAAAGGGTTCTAAGAGTAAAATTAGCAATTATCGGCCTATAAGTTTGATGTCAGTGGTGAGTAAATTAATGGAAAGTATTCTTAGAGATGGTATATATAATTATCTGATTAGGAGCAGTCAACATGGATTTGTGTGTGGAAGGTCATGTTTGACAAATCTTACTGAATTTTTTGAAGAGGTTACTAGGAAAGTTGACGAGGGTAAAGCAGTGGATGTTGTCTATATGGACTTAAATAAGGCATTTGACAAGGTTCCACGTGGAAGGTTAGTTAGGAAGGTTCAATCATTAGGTATTAATATTGAAGTAGTAAAATGGATTCAACAGTGGCTGGATTGGAGATGCCAGAGAGTAGTGGTGGATAACTGTTTGTCAGGTTCGAGACCAATGACTAGTGGTGTGCCTCAGGGATCTATACTGGGTCCAATGTTGTTTGTCGTATACATTAATGATCTGGATGATGGGGTGGTAAATTGGATTAGTAAGTATGCAGATGATCCTAAGATAGTTGGCGTTGTGGATAATGAAGTAGGTTTTTAAAGCTTGCAGAGAGATTTAGGCCAGTTAGAAGAGTGGGCTGAAAGATGGCAGATGGAATTTAATGCTGAGAAGTGTGAGGTGCTACATTTTGGTAGGAATATTCAAAATAGGACATACATGGTAAATGGTAGGGCATTGTGGAATGCAGTAGAACAGAGTGATCTAGGAATAATGGTGCATAGTTCCCTGAAGGTGGAATCTCATATGGATAGGGTGGTGAAGAAAGCTTTTGATATGCTGGCCTTTATAAATCAGAGCATTGAGTATAAGGAGTTGTGATGTAATGTTAAAATTGTACAAGACATTGGTGAGGCCAAATTTGAAGTATTGTGTACAGTTCTGGTCACCGAATTATAGGAAAGATGTCAACAAATTGGAGAGAGTGCAGAGGAGATTTACTAGAATGTTACCTGGGTTTCAGTACCTAAATTACAGAGAAAGGTTGAACAAGTTAGGTCTTTATTCTTTGGAGTGTAGAAGGTTGAGGAGGGACTTGATAGAGGTATTTAAAATTATGAGGGGGATAGATAGAGTTGACGTGGATAGGCTTTTTCCATTGAGAGTAGGGGAGATTCAAACAAGAGGACATGAGTTGAGAGTTAAGGGGCAGAAGTTTAGGGGTAACATGAGGGGAACTTGTTTACTCTGAGAGTGGTAGCTGTATGGAACGAGCTTCCAGTAGAAGTAGTAGAGGCAGGTTCGGTATTGTCATTTAAGGTAAAATTGGAAAGGTATATGGACAGGAAAGGAATGGACGGTTATGGGCTGAGTGCAGGTAGGAGGGACTAGGTGAGAGTAAGCATTCAGCATGGACTAGAAGGGCTGATATGGCCTGTTTCTGTGCTGTAATTGTTACATGGTTATATGGTTATTGGTGAGGCTGAGAACCAGTCCTGTCAGATGGAGGAGGTTGGTAATGGAGGGGAATGGTTCTTTTGTCAGAAAGAAGCGGAGAGCCCTGAGGCCTTCTTGATGGGGGATAGAAGTCTATAGGAACTGAACATCCATGGTGAAAATGAGGTGGTTAGGGCCAGGGAGTTGAAAGTTACTGAGGAGATCAAGGGCAGGAGAAGTTTTCACAGTGGTAGGTGGCAAGGGTCAGAACCAAGAAGAATAGAATGAAATCAATGTATGAGGATACGAGTTCAGTGGGGCAGGAGCAGGCAGAGACAATAGGCCTACCCGGACTGTCCAGTTTGTGGATCTTGGGTAGGAGGTAAAAGCAAGCAGTGCAGGGTAAGGAAATTAAGAGTTTGGTGGCAGTGGATGGGAGAGTTTTCCAGAGTTGATGAGGTCAGTGATGGTGTTGGAAACAGTTTTCTAATGGTCTGGAATGGGGTCCTCTTCAAGAGGTAGTTAGAGTAGGTGTCTGTATTTTTGGACTTCATTAAGATGCCACACAAGTAGATTGGAGATTAGTTAATGGATCAAGTGGAGAAAATGAAGAGATTGTTCTTTTTCAATTAAAAAACTGTGACTGATACTGTGCTGGTATTCAGCCAATCTTTATCAATGATTTAAGTGATGACATTAAATTAAAAGCTGGATGGCACCATGGGCTGTGTTCAAATACTGGGAGACTTCTGGAATATGTTCAGGTTAAATTACTGAGCAGGAGTGTAGCAGACAGAATATGATTTGGAAAATGTGAGGTCATCTTCAGTAGGAAATTTAAATGCAGGGAATAGATGGGATTTGACAATTCCTTGAATTCTGTTAGAGGGGAAGCCATGGTTCAGGAAGATAGCTTAGAGACACCTTTATGAAAAGTCTTGCCATTGGAGCAAATGTCATTTTCATGGGCGCTGACAGAGCAGATGCAGAGATGACATAACATCAGTGTGGAACGTCCAAAACCGGTGGTTATGGTCACAGAACCGTTGACCATTCAGGGAAGACAGGATAACTTATTTTTTCACCCAGGGGATGTTGAATCTTTGGGATTCTCCACTGTGTGGGCTGTATGTACTGTAGGTCCTTGACCCGAGAGATCCAAAGGTTTTTAGATATGGCAGGAATCAACAGTTCACTTTGGTGAGTGGGGCGGAGTGGGTACTGGTGGACTACCCTTGCTTCTTCCTCCACGATCTTCTTATGTAGACAAACTACTGGGCTGAAAGGTTAACGAGTGCCCTGGACCTGATTCCCTGCTTCCTAAAGCTACAAAAGAGGTAGCTGCGGGAATTCTGCATGCATTGATTGAGAGCTTCCAATATTCTCTGCCTTTGGAAAAATGCCAGATAATTGGAAATGTGATGTTACTATTCACAGAAAGGCAGAGAGCTAGGGGAGAGTCAACCTGATACCAGTTGTTGGGATAATCAGGAATCTATTAATAAGGGAATAATCACAGAGCACAGTAAAGCATAATATCACGAGAAGAATTCACATAATATTCAGAAAGGAAAACTGTGTTTAACAAATTGCTTAGTATTCTTAGTGGATGTAAATAACAGAGACTAATGAGAAGCCAGTGGACATGAAGAATTTGGATTTTCTTTATTAAGATGCCTCATAATATGTTACTACAACAAGCCAAGAGCTAATGGTAATGAAGATAATACAGTAAAGTAAATGAAGGATTGGATAACTGACAGAAAATAAAGAGTAGGGAACAGCAAGTCATTTTAAAGTTGGCAAGCTCTCTCTGTGGGGATGCCATGGAGATCAGTGCTGGGCCTCAATTGTTGGAGGTTGAGTCAGTGGTAAGGAAGGCAAAACCAATGTTAGCTTTCATTTTGTAAGGACTAGAATATAAGAACAAGGATGTTATGCTGAGGCTTTATTAGACTTTGTTCAGTCAGCACTTAGAGAGTGTAGTGAGTAGTTTTGGGCACCCTATCAAAGAAAAGATGTGCTGGCAATGGAGAGGGTCCAGAGGATGTTCACGAGAATGATTCTGGGAATAGAGGGGTCAATATATGAGGAGTGTTTGATGGCTCTGGGCCTGTACTTGCTGGAGTTTAGAATGAGGAATCATCTCATTGAAACCTATTGAACATTGAAAGGCCTGGATAGAGTGGATATGGAGGATGTTTCCTATAGTTGGCAAGTCTAGGACCAGAGAGCACAGTCTTAGAATAGAGGGGTGTCCATTTAGAACAGAGATAAGAAGGAATTCCTTTAGGCAGAGGATGGGAATTCATTGTCACGGACAGCTGTGGAGGCGAAATTATTGAGTATCTTTAAAGTGGAAGTTGATAGGTTCTTGATTAGGCAAGATGTCAAAAATTACTGGGAGAAGGCAGAAGAATGGGGTTGGGAGGAATAATAAATCGTCAAGATGATGAAAGAGTAGATTCCATGGGCTGGATGGCCTAATTTTGTTTCTATGTTTATGGTCTGATGGTGATTAAAATAGAGACAGATCTTTGGTTATGGAGGTCAGGCAGAAAAATGCAGTTGAGACTAAGGATCAGGTAAGCCATGATTTACTGTATCCTGAACAGGCTCAAAGGGTCAGGTAGCCTCATGCTTCTCTTTCTTACCTTCTGAACAAGAGGATGTGATGCTACGAGCTCATTTATGGAGGACAAGAGAGGGTGGCGAACTGGAAGTGAGGTCTTTGTAGGTAATCCTGTGGCCATGACAGATACACACATTTGGAAGTGGGTGAAGACAGATCAGTGAGTCAGATCACAGAGAATGTTGTCGGAAGAGTAGTGTGTGGTCTGCTGTTTCATTCGTGCTGAGTGGCAAGAAAGGGCAAAGGGGCAATCTTTCTATCACTGCAGTTGTGAAGTGCTTTCATTATCTTACAGAAGGACAGAGTTTACAGCTGGTCAAAGGAGATAAGGTGGACATCAATTAGATTTTTACAAAGTTGTTTATTATTTTGCTAAGAAACTATGAAAAAGGTTGATTCTATTAATTGTATAATATCATTCTTGGCATAAGGAATTAGCTACATGGTCCCACAACCTGATCCACCATTCAATCAAATAATGTCTGATTCAGTCTTGGCTTTAGCTCCATTTTTCAGCCTGTTCCCCATCATCCCAGACTTTACCCTCATCCAAAAATGTGTCTGTGCAGCCTTGAGTACATTTAATGATTACTGGCAGCAGTCTTGCTTCTTAATCAGATCCCGGTTCGTGTTCCACTGCTCAGCCAGTTTCTAGTTCTCCATTAACAGTCCCATGAAACTCTGTGCTCTACATTAGCCCTGTGGTCATCAAATGGAAAGTGAGGATAAAATGAGAAGAGAAACAAGGTGTGGTAAGAACAGGAGGTAGGGTTGGGTGAGGGAAAAGTGGCAAGGATAGGGGTAATGCTAAGTGTTGGTTGTCCGTTGTGTCCAATGATTACAGGAAACCTGTGCGGAAGAATTTTTAAAATGGAAAAGCCATCGCACTGGGGCAGGTCCGGTCTCTTGACCTCAGAGGTCCAAGTTAGTAGTCACAAACTGGAGTCTTCCTCGGTTGCAGTGGAAGACCATGACATCTTCTGTGCCTTGTCATGCCCTCCACTCTCCATGGAGTGTTAAAGTACCATCTTCCTGGCCATTGTACCTCACTGTAGATCTCACCTGTCCCGTCCACTGGAGCTAACTTCACATGCTGGGACAGGCATGTCCCTAACCCACTGGGGTATGAGCCTGCCCACCATTCTCACCTGGTTTAGCTCTCCTCTCAAAGTGATGTACCGGGGTGTGGCCACTGTCACGTGTAAACAGCTACTTGGAGCCACAAGTGAGAGCTGAGTGTCTAGTGGGGACCAAAGGTGAGTGAGCTGTCACAGAATAGACTCTACAAGAGGTGCTCACCCTTGCCTGGACACCCTGTACACTCCAACGATAAGTAATGTGTCTTAACGAGGCAAAGTGAAACAGACTGAAGAGTGCACCAGCAAATAGAGTAAGGAGATAAAAGATAAAATAAAAGCAAGAAAGCAAAAAAGAAACAAGGAAGATAATTCGCACAGTAGAAGGATTTTACTGGGGGCAGTGAAAATGGAATGATATAACTACTAAATCTGATTTATTATGCATTTATGAGAATGCGTAAAGTCATAGAGTCATAAACACAAAGTTCACTGCAGATGCCGTGGTCAAATCAAGACGTACAAAAAAGCTGGATGAACTCAGCAGGTCGGGCAGCATCCCTTGAAAGAAGCAGTGAATGTTTCAGGTCGAGACCCTTCATCAGGACTAAAGAAGGAGGGGGCAGGGGCCCTATAAAGAAGGTAGGGGGAGGGTGGAAAACCAATCAGAGGGAAGATCAAGGGGTGGGGGAGGGGATAGGCAGGAGAGGTGAAGAAGGAATCTAAGGGGAAAGCATTATATAAAAAATCTCATATACAGTCTGTGTAGTCTCCAGCCCCTTGGTATGAACATCGAATTCTCCAACTTCCAGTAATTCCCTCCCTCTCCCTTCCCCCATCCCACCTTCACTCTGTCTCCTCTTCTTGCTGCCTATCACTTCTCATGACTCTGCCTTCTTCTACTACCCATATTACTACCCTTAGATTCCTTCTTCACCTTTCCAGCCTATCCCCTTCCTGCTTCCCCTCCCCCACCCCTTGATCTTTCCTCTGATTGGTTTTCAACCCTCCCCCCACCTTCTTTATAGGGCCCCTGCCCCCTCCTTCTTTAGTCCTGATGAAGGGTCTCTACCCGAAACGTTGACTGCTTCTTTCAACGGATGCTGCCCGACCTGCTGAGTTCATAGAGTCATGTAGTGCAGAAACTGGCCCTTCGGCCCAACTCATCCATGCCCATTATCCAATCTCGTCTCATTTGCCACTGTTTGGCCCACAACCTTCTAAACCCTTTCAAAAGATCCACCTGTCCAACTGTCTTTTAAAATTTCTTAGTGTACCTGCCTCAAGCACTTCCTCTGACAGCTTATTCCACATACATACCACCCTTTGTGTAAAAATGTTGCCCCTCAAGTTCCTATTAAATCTCTACCATCTCACCTTAACCCTGTGCCCTCTAGTTTTTGATTTCCTTTTCCTGGGAAGGCAAGTGAGTGCCCCTCATGATTTTAAACACAATAAGGCTAGTCAAGTACAGGCATAGATGATCATGACAGAAAGTTTGCTCAAAGTTGGCAGGACCTTGCTATCCAGGAAGGATGGGGATGGAAGCAAAAGAGGGAAGGTAGCGTTGTTTAAAATGAGCATTAAGCACTAGAAACAGAGGATGAAGCAAGTATGGTTAAGCTAAAAAAAAAACAGTAGGAAGAATATTATACTGTGGATGGTCACTGATGAATAGCAGAGGTACAAAGGAGCAAACGTAGTGGAAGATTAAAGAGAAATGCGAAAACTACACTCAGCAGCCACCTTATTAAGTACAGCTCTACACTTCGTTAATGCAACTAATCAGCCAATCATGTGGCAGCAACTCAATTCATAAAACCATGCAGACATGGTCAAGAGGTTCATTTGATGTTCAGATCAAATAATAGAATGGGGAAGAAATGTGATCTAGGTGACTTTGACCATGGAATGATTGTTGGTGCCAGATGGGAAGGTTTGAGGATCTCAGAAACTGCTGATCTCCTGAAATTTTCATGCACAAATCTGTAGAGCAGGGTTTCCCACTCTTTCTTATGGCATGGACCAGTTGGGCCAAGGACCTGTTTCCATGCTGGATAACTGTATGACTCTCTCCCATAGCTTTTCACAATATATCGCACCTGCCTGATACTCATGAAGCCTGTTTCCATCCTGTTTCCTGCTACAAATCTCACTAGCTTTGTCTCATCAATGTAGAAATGGATGGAGATGTTGAAATGCAAAAAATCAACCATTAGCTTGCACAAAATACTCCTTGCTTCTGTGGAGGTCTAAATAATGAAGTGCCTGGGACCTAAACCTCTGAGGGAAGAGACCTACCCGGAGTATTCCAATATCCAGTCATTCATCAGAAATACACAGCTATTCATTCCTCTACTGAGCTTGTTCTAAAGGGGATGTGTCATCTGCAGTTTTAACCTCTCCTCTTTCTAGCCCATAGCAATGTAGCAGAGAGGTGGGTTCCTGAGGCACACTGTTTCCCAGTGCTCAGCACAGAGCTGACCATCAAGATACAAACCACATCCAAGTAGAGGTTTTGGATCACCATTGTCTCTAGCTTTTCACCATTTAGAACATTTATTGTTTTTCTGCCCATTTTGCATTGAAATGGATGATTTCAAGCTAGCTTATGTTCAAATCCATTTGCTATGTTTTTTGTCTGTAATATTTCTTGAAATTCAAAGCTGCCACCAATGCTGCACATCTCTGTCACCAGCAAATTCAACATTGGGCTGGTTCTCAAATCATCCATTTCACTAATAAACAATTGAAGATTTTGGCTTGAAACCACACACCTTCCCACACCCCCAACAAACCCCACATAATTTCACCTACTTTGTTCAGAACGAGCTGGGAAGTTTCTGACAGATGAGTTTGCTGCGAAAGAACCCCCGACATACAGCAAACCTTTCTGCAAATACCAACACTAAACCAATTATAACTTAAAATTCACCTTAAGTCCCATTTTCTAAAGGTGACTTGCTTTTTTGATGAAATATTTTATTGACATCACTCAGCCACTTACGTCTAGATTTTCATGAGAATCGCCAAGCAGTGTTCCATTGAGAAGGTAGGAGACCACATGAATGATTTACAACAGCTCTTCATCTTCACAATGTTGTGTTGAATTTTCATCATACTTTATCTACAAAGGGTCATTGATCCTGATGCCTGACCCTGTGTGAGCCCAGGAGTAAATATTGCATCTATATTTGGAAATTGCACACACGGTCTTGATTTTTCATCAGTTTGGTGTGTATGTGGAAAAATTTCAGTTGTAATTATATGGATTTCAGACACAGAAAGACAGGGTGACAATATTTATCAGAGGGGGCAGATACTTAGCTCGTGTATTCCATCATCCAACCCCTCTTTCTCTTCTCTCCTAATTCACCCAGGTCCTCACATGCACCCTTTTCTATCTAAACCCACCCTATCTCCCAGCCCCCATTTCCCATTTTCTTACCCTTTCCTCCCCCATGTAGTTCTATCTGCCTCTCGCTCACACGCAAACCACTCAGAGTCCTATTCATTCCTCTCCCCTTGCCTGCTATTCTCCTTTGGCCTGGCACCCCTTCCCCCTCTGGTCCACGCACCATCCTCCTTTCTTATCCCTTTGTGGCCTGCACTAATCACCTCCCATGCTCTGTTACTAGCTCTACCTGCCCAACAATGCCCTCCTCACCTGGAGCCACCTAGTGCTTGCCAGCTCCTGCCTCACCCCTCCCTTCACCTTTTTATACTGGTTATCTGTCCCCTTGACACATTCTGTTCTGACATAGGATCTTGACCAGAAGCATCCTCCTCTCTATAAATGCTGCCTGCCTTGCTGAGCATTTCCAGGAGCATGATATGCACTATATTCCAGCTGTTGTTTCATCCCTAACAGCTCTTCATGAGCAGGCAAGGGAGAGAAGAATAATGCATATATTTCTAAAATGTCTTCACCATTACAATATTCCCCACAAGCATTCATACCCAAATGAAATAGATTTGAAGTGTCACACACAAAATGATGGAGGAGCTCAGCAGGCCAGGTAGAATCTATGGAACATAGCAACAGTCGACCTTTTGGGCCAAGACCCTTCCTCGGGACTGGACAGGAAGGGAGAAGTCAGAGGAAGAATTTAGGGGGAGGAGAGGAAGAAGTGCAAGGTGGCAGGTGGTAAGTAAAACCAAGAGAGGGAGAGAGGGTGGTAAAGAGCTGGAAAATTGATTGGAGGAAGAGATAAAGGTCTGGAGAAGGGGAAATCTGGTAGGAGAGCCATTGTAGAAAGGGAAGGGAGACAGAGGTGTTGGGCAGGTAAGGAGATAAGGTGAGAGAGAGAAACAGGAAGGGGGAATGATGAAGGAGAGGAGGGGGAGGGCAATTCTCAGAATGGGAAGTAGAATTGAAATGGGTGGCCATTGGGATATCCTGCATTTTATGGTGGATAGAGTGAAGGTGCTTGGCAAAATGGTCTCCCATCTACATCGGGTCTCACCAAATTGCAGAAGGCCACCTCCAGTGGTGGCACCCATTAGTCTTGCGAGACCATGGATCGGTGTCTGGAATGGTTTCTGGGGTGCAGGCCAGGGTAGGGTTGTAAGGAAGACCAGCAGTTGCCCATGCAGCAAGTCTCCCCCTCTCCACGACACTGATGTTGTCCATGGGAAGGACAAGGGCCGATACAACTTGGCACCAGTGTTGTATCAAGAGTTGCCAGAACGAGGTTGAAGGCAACGTCAGACTGCCTTATGGACTTCAGCTCTGGACTTGTTCTCAGGGTTTATTCCCGAAGCCTTTCCCAAGAGCAGGTATGGCCGCAAGACAGCGGAGGTTTGAAATCAGAGCTTTCCCTCTCTTAGTTAGACTGCCTTCCCAGGCTAATGAGCTCCACGGATCTCAGTGTGGTCTTATATGTATTGGTGAGAACCTGCGTAGATTGGGAGACTGCTTCGCCAAGCATTTTCACTCTGTCCACCGCAAAAACTGGGATCACCCGGTGGTCACCCATTTCAGTTCCTCCTCCCATTCCCATTCTGACATGCTCCTCCAACCTGAGTGTGACTACGATGAGAAGCAACACTTTATATTCCATCTGGGTAGCTTCCAACCTGATGGCATGATCATCAATTTCACGAACTTTTGGTAATTGCCCTCCACCTTCACCATTCCCCATTCCAGTTTCCCTTTCTCATCTTACCTGCCCCTCACCTGCCTCTGGTGCTCCTCTCCCTTCCCTTTCTTCCATGGTCTTCTATGTTCTCCTATCAGATTCCTCTTTCTCCAGCCCTTTCTCTCTTTCAACAATCAACTTCTCAGCTCTTTACTTCACCTGTTCCCCTTCCTTCTGTTTCATCTGCCACCTTGTAGTTCTTCCTCCCTTCTCCCCCACCTTCTCGCCTTCCTTTCCAGTCCTTGATGAAGGGTCCTGACCCAGAACATCAACTGTTTACTTTTTTCCAGAGACACTGCCTGTCCTGCTGAGTTCCTCCAGCATTTTGTGTGTGTTGCTTTTGATTTCCAGTATCTGCAGACTTCCTTGTGTTTGTGATACTACATTTGAAGTGTATTAGTGTAATTCCCAAAAACAGGGTTAGTTAATTTATGTACAGTAAGTTCTTGCACACAGCATTGGGATGAATAGCCAGTAACTTGAGAGACAGTAAGGCCCCAGTCCAGGATATCATCGAGTGATGGCATCCCCCATAGCGTAGTGTTCTTCCAGCTTGGATATTGTGCTTATTTCCCAGAGGAGGAATCTGGCGCCCAACCTTCTGACTGCAAATCTATAATGCCTGTCAGTGAGACACATCTGAAGAACAGTTGGTGGACATTAATTAACCGCAGTTGTTGGAAATCTGAGTTAAAATCAGAAAATACTGAAAACACTAATAAATGATTGGAGCTCAGCTGAAGATCTGCATCATTCCTCAAAGCCCTACAAACCCCAGGCAACTTCAAAGTACTTTGTACATTTATTATCAATGTCTGTATGAAGCATACAACTCTGAGATTCATCTTCACCACAGACAGTGACAAAACAAAGAACCATGGAACCAACTGCCCAAGCCTCTTAAACTCCCTACCCCCAGGAAGAAAAAAATTGCACAAATGGAAGCAAAAAATGAGCAAAAATACAGAATATAAAAACACAAAATCACAAGACATACTTCAGTACTGTTCAGTTCAGCCCATCCCTACTTATCAGATCCCCTGGCAAACTGCTTCCTCTGAAATAAAACCTATGTCTTCTTGTTTTTGATACCCCTTCCATGGGAGAAACAATTTTGATTATCTGCTAAGACTCTGCATATCAGGTTACCCCTCAGCCTCCTTCCTTCACTCAAGGGAAAACAAGCCAAGTCTATCTAAAATCTAAAGTGCTCCATTCTAGTCAATATCCTGGTGAATCTCACTCTTCCCCAGCACAATTTCATTCTTCTCAAAGAGATCCCCTCTTTTTTTCCCAGGTCTGATAAAGGGTCTTGACCTGAAATGTCAATTGTCCATTTCCCTCCCTAGATGCTGCCTGACCTGCTGAGTTTCTTCAGTTTATTTGTGTGTTGATTCATATTTCCAGCATCTATACTGGTCTATATCTCGTTACAGTGTGGTGACCAGACCTGCACACTTCAGAAAGGGCTTAGTGGGCAAAATTTCCCACAGAATGGCTTGCTGCAATAATAAGATCCCCCACTCTCAGAAACCCCACCAATACTTCTCAGAGGGTGGGGTCAACTGGGGGGCTGCCTCTAATTTGGCAGCAGGAAGGAAGTTGAGTGTGGATTCATTCTCCATTCTACCTGTGATCTCTCAAGAGAAATGGAAGTGCTTTTGCAATTTAATTTTGACTATCTCTCATTAGGGACACAGGAGCAAGCATTCTACTGCAGGAACCACTTATAAGCATCAACCTTGGAAAAAGAAGAATTGTAGATCTAGGCTGAAGAAAATGAGGCTGAAACAAGTGAGAAAATAGTTTGAAGATACAGGGAGAGTCAGGTCTGATAGTGAGGACAAAGCAGACAAGTTGACCAAGAGATCCCGGTGTGTACAGAGCCCTTTGGTTAATAAATTATTGAGGACAGTTAAAGAGAGAAAACAAACAAAGGGAAACATGAAATGTGAAGGTCAAGAATTGCTGTTGATATCTGAGATCAAAGCCAGAATGTTGGAAATGCCCATCAAATCAGACTGTGTCTGTGGGGGTAAGATGACTGAGCTCATACATTGTCCTTATAGCAGAACTGGCTGGTTCTGATGCAAACAGAAGTGAGTTACCTGAATTTACAAGGTACTTCAGCTCATTTAACAGCCTAGTGGCTACTTACAGAACAGCACCAATGGAGGTAGAGGGTGGAGTTGTAACACTGTTGTTTGATTCAGTGCAGAATTCCTAAAGAGAAACATTTTTACCCAAGGGGAGGGGAAGTCTGCGGAGCAATACAGTGAACTGAATAGCTGCATTTGATATAAGTGCAAGAGGATGGTTGTCCTGATAAGGTGAGGTGAGGAGGTAGGATATGAGGAAAGTCATGGGGATTAAAGACTAGCTGGGAACTGTGGACTGGACCATTGGTTGGGTGTCCTAGAACTCACAACTAGTCTGATGAGACAGTGGGATCTCTCACTGCCAATCAGAGGGCCCAGTGAACTCCAGACAGCTCCACAGTTTGGGGCCCTGTCAAGACCCATGCAACTGGGGAAAGCTATAAAGTCAGTCCCCAATGCCCATGTTGATGATGTGTATCACTTGGGCCTCCAGATGATTGACAGAAAACTCTTGGGGATGTTCTTCCACTGTGTCCTTCTTTATGGGAAATGAGAGAACTACTTAACCAACCACCCACTGAATAAGTTCACAGCTGAGAAGTCTTGCTGGGGTTTCTCCTTCACTCACCTGGGAGGAAGTGTCTGCTTAAAATATGCGAGAACATCCTACAGCCTTTTCTATTTAAGGATAAAATGAATCATTGCTTTCCCACACAACTGCATTGAGACTAAATCTCAGCAATCTTCCCCCCAAGCAGCTCCGAGATATTCTCGGCCCTGGCTTGTCTCCCACTGTGTCCCAAACGTCCCACGTCTCACCTTTTGTCTCTTCCCTGAAGATCCAGGGAATGCTCATGGCTAGATGTGATTTATTCTACTAAGTGAGGATCATATTCAGGGACTTTCAGGTGCATCGAGAAATTGGAACTTAGAGCAACAGTTTTTCTAATGCTCAAAAATCAAACATCAGTCATTTTGCACAAGTTTTAACACAATAGCACCATTTCCTCCCTGACATCCGTATAATACTAAATGGGTACTTTTGTTGCTGTTTGCTTTTATAGGCCCAAGGGTCTTTCTCAGAATACCATTGAATATATACTGTTGTTTACCATCATCAACTGGAAAAACCCACCAACTCAAGAGTTCAGACAGGGCCACGTTGTGCTATTTGTTGATACCTTGTATTTTTAGAGATGCACTTGCTGACAGTGTACTTCACAGTTCTTTCAGTTTGGTCACAAACTTTCCACATTTCACAGGGTTTGCTGCTACTTACAGTGAACTTCCCCCACCACCTATCTGCTGTGAAGTTCATTGCTACGGCAACGATTAGTGACTTAGAGTGAGCTCAATGTGGCAAGAGGCACAGAGTGCAGTATTGAAGCAAGATGTCTCAGAGACTCTACAAGTGAGGTTATAGGGGTAGAGCTTTGGAATGAAAAAAATATGGGGCAATCCCAACAATTCCTCAAAGGTTTTCTGGGGTATTCTTACCATTTTTTGTGGGGACCATTATGGGCAGCAGTGAAACACATCATCCACAGAAATGAGAGTGAAATCCAATTCCCATTCATCAGCATTACAGCTGCTCTGGAACAAGGAGCTGGCCTGAAGATCCGTTTTCATAGGAGAATGACCATGTCAAGTATTGATGAAGTGTCTGTGATGTCTTAGAAATTCTTAGAAGATTAGCTTCTGTAACGGCTGTGACCTTAGAAGCAGAACAAGATGGCAATTTTGACTGAAAAAACCAGCTTCCTCTTTGCTGTGATAACATTGCCTTTTATAGGGAATATAGGGGCTTGGCTTCACTGTTGGTTTAAAGATCTGCACATGCAGCAGCACCAAATAACGACTCAAAGAGAAACTCAAACTTCTCAGAGCTCTTTGAAATTGAATGCTGGCTTCTTTGAAGTGCTTCTAAAAACTGACTAAGCACCATGAATATGCCATAACATACATATACACTAACTGATGTGCCATACAATTACCAGTAGTATGATACAACATACTATTGCCTTACTCTAATAGGACATTTGTGTTCTATACGTTAACCCTTGACTGTAACACCTGGTATCTTTATATCTATCCTCTTCACACTGCAGCAATTTAACAATTTGAGTCATTTTTGCTTGGACTATCTCCATTTTGCTTACCTGCTAAAAGACCATGAGTTGCCCAAACATTAGCACAGCAAAGTACTTTGGTGGAATGTATTTTGAGTTTTTCCTCTGATATTTACAGTAGCAATGCAACTTAAGGTCAGACCCTATCACAACTGAGCCATCAGGTTATCTGTCTGATGATCTGCAATGTTGATAACATAATCATGCACCTCAGGATTACCCGTCCAGCTCACAGCCTATTTGTAAAGTGTGGCACTGACACTAGATTTCCCCCATCAATGGGAGAGGAATTTACCTCCATTTTAGTCACCTTTGGTTCACAATGTGTTAGACATTCTTACCAAAAGCTCTTGACTGTAAGATATCCTAATTTAGATGGGCACTGGAATGAATTCCAAGGGAACTTATTTCTTATGTTAATAAGATTGATAAGAATTCTACAACCGTTACTGTACAGAGGCAGCCCATGGCCAGTTGAGTTTGTGCTGCCTCCCGGTAGAACAATCTCATTAGTCCTCCTTCATGTGACATTAGAATCACATTGTATCAAATGCCAAGTAAAAGACCTAATGTCCTTTACAAAAAGTAAAGCACAGCAGGGACTTAAAATGTACTGTATCAAAATTCTTATCATCTCCACATTCCATTAACCAAGAATAACATTTCCTTCCTTACAATAACCCTGATGATCCCCTCAGACTGCAGTGGTTTACATTAAAAACAACTCTGTTCCGGCTGTACCATGGACAACAAGCGCTAGACTTGCCAAGTATAACCCACACTCTGTCAACAAATTACTGAAGAACTGAGGAATAGATGAGGCCCTGGTAAACACAACGGTGCCCTCTGTAATTCTACCTCTTTGCAAGCTGAGACCAAGTATATACATGGCAGCATGGGAAACCAAATGAATGGTCCAGCCGAAGGGTCTGAATTGTCCATTTCCCTACCCAGATGTTGCCTGACCCAGTGAATTCCTCCAACAGCCTGATTTCTTCCTGAGAACCCAAAAGTGGCTGAGTATCTGAAGGAGATGCTAGCTGTGCCCAACTTCCTGATGCAGAGTTTCAATTTAAAACATCGATAATTCCTCCCCCCTCAAACCGAACAGATGCTGCTCGACCCGCTGAGTCTCTCCGGCAGATAGTTTGGTGCTTAGAGTCCTAGTTGGTGAATGACTTAATTCTTACCTTCCAGGAAGTTCTCAGAGTGATTCCCAGTTGTTTATTTCAACTTGGTCAAAGTCCAAACCCTGTACCTTGTGATTACTCTTCCTCTTTGGAGATCTTGGAGAAAAAGCCGTTGACAGTTGTACCTGCTGACTGATTTCACCTTTGTTGCCACAGGTTACGTTGAAGCTGCTGTGATCCCTGCTGGTGCCAGGAGGATAAGGGTGGTGGAGGAGAAACCAGCACACAGTTTCCTAGGTAATGAACGATCCTACTCTGCTCTTCTGAGTGTTGTTTGCCAATGAAATTCAACAGATTTCACTCTTAGGATCTTTCATTGTAAAGGCCTAACAGAGTGGAATTCACAGAATGAAAGCATCTGCTAAAAAATGTTTATTTATAGATGGATAGATACTTTGTTGATCCCAAAGGAAATTACACTGTCACAGTAGAATTACAAGCGCACAGGTATACAAATAAATATTAGAAGAGAAGTAAGAAAGAATTAAAAATAAGTTACCTTAAACAGTCTAACAGGAGAGTGTCATCATTCCCTCGGCTATAGGTTGACACATTATAGAGCCTAATGGCCAAGAGTAAGAATAACCTCATATAGTGCTCTTTAGAGCACTGCAGTTGTCTTAGCACAGTTATATTAGGCAGCAGTGAGTTGGGCTGGCTTTTTCACCTGCTGGGATCCTTGTTGCCTGCATTTATTCTCTATTTTGTACCAAACTGAATCATTATTCCCATGGAAAGACTCAGCAAAATCTGCCCCAAACTGTTGGTTGCATCATTATTTCCCTAGATTAAAAGGACTGTACAATGCCAGCAACAGTAACTCATCTTCCCTTTGCTCAGTGACAAAGTTTAATCCAGTAGTCTGCAAACAGAAATTGGAATTTAATGACAGTGTATTCTGGTGGTAATCTGCCCTCCTGCTACTAGCGCTGGATTGTTTATTTATTTATTTACTGATGCAGCCCTTTGAGCCCTGCCATCCCTGCAACTCAATATCAACCCCGATTTTAATTCTAACCTAATCACGGGATAATTCACAACGATCAATCAGCATGCCTTTGGACTGTGGGAGGAAAATGGATCATCCGGGGAAAACCCAAGCATTACACACAGGGAGGACGTAGACAGTCCTTGCAGATGATGTCAGAACTGAACTTTGAACTCCAAACCCCGACGACTCGAGCTGTAATAGCGTCACACTAACTACTGTGTTACCGCAGGACCCTGTTTGTGAATTTGTAATTCTGCCCTCTGTAAACATGCCAGTTAAAATGTTAATACCTTTACATTTTCAGCATGTGACAACAATACAGGGAATTAGTTCAGTCATTTCTGCTCAAGGCAGGTAATCCCACTGATATTCCTCTAGTTGGTTGCTGTGTTGGGAGAATGAGCACGTTTATGCAATGAGCCAGGCTAAGTGGAAACATCCATTCAAAAGATTCCATTTTTATTTATTAGTTTTATTTTATTGAGAGATACATCAGTGTAACAGGCCAATGAGCCAGCACCACCCTGTGACCTACCAATTAACCAACTGACCCATACTGTACATCTTTGGAATGTGGGAGGAAACTGGAGCACCTGGACAGAACCCACATGGTCACGGGGTGAACGTACAAACTCCTTACAGACAGCAGCAGGAATTGAACCCTGTTCACGGGCACTGTAATATTCAATGTGTTCACAGCCAAGGAAGGGCTTTTGAAGTGCTGGCTACCAGAAAAATTAATGTGCATTCAGCAAGCTCCCACAAGTTGCAATGTAATAATGAGCCTCAGTGATACTGGTCCTGGAGAATTGACCTTGATTATTTTTCACTGCTCAAATCTTGGGATAGGACTTGAACCCGGATCTTGTTGATTACAGGAGCTGTTAATGGGGCACAGTGTTTTTGTATTCAATTATATAACCATATAACCATATAACAATCACAGCACGGAAACAGGCCATCTTGGTCCTCCTAGTCCGTGCCGAACCCTTAATCTCACCTAGTCCCACCTACCTGCACTCAGCCCATAACCCTCCACTCCTTTCCTGTCTATATACCTATCCAATTTTACCTTAAATGACACAACTGAACTATACCGTGAGAAAGAAGTGGTAGTGCCCATCAAAAGGGTTGCTTCCCTGCCCATTAGGCAACAGAACACAGAACTAGTTTCTTGCACATTTCATTGGTTGTAAACAGTTGAAAGTCTCATTATTTAAATAATGATTAGTTTTTGTTTGCCTATAACTTTGTCTGATTAGACTGCACAGAGTTCTGTGCATGATCCAGAACCCCTTATAATAGAAAATATATAGAATATCGATACTGAAGCTAAGCACTTCGAACATTTAAAGGTCTCTTAAGAATAAAAAGACTGAGGGATAATAATAAAACAAAAATAAATCATAAGATTAAATTAACACACTTAAAATGCTGGAGGAACTCAGCAGGTCATGTAGGAATGTACAGAAATGAAAAAACAGTCGACGTATCAGGCTGAGGACTGAAAAGGAAGGGGGAAGACGCAAGAATGAAAAGGCGGGGGTTGGGGGATGAAGGATAGCTAGAAGGTGATAGGTGAAGCCAGATGGGTGGGTAATGTCGAGGACTGGAGAAGAAGGAATCTGACAGGAGGGGAGAGTGGACCATAGGAGAACGGGAAGGAAGAGAGAATCCAGGGGAAGTAATAGGCAGGTGGGAAGAGGTAAATAGAGGAAAAGAGTCAGGGGAGGGAAACATTTGTTTTACAGGAAGGAGAAAACAGTATTCATGCCAAAAGATTGGAGGTTACCCAGATGGAATAGAAAGATTAATTAAGATATTCCTAGTTATGCACAAGTCGGAAAACAGAGAAATAAATCCAGTCAGGAGTTCACCAGGTGCTTTTCCCCAGAATGTGGTTAGTAGGAGGATATGGCAGCACAGAGAATAGCTTAGCTAAGTCCCAATGAGGTGACTTCATGGAGGAGGGGAAGACTATAAGAAAGTCATTGGACAAAGAGCACTGGGAAAAAGATTGTGTGGGACACAACCTCAGCATAGACAGTCAACTGAGTTGACTCTGGTCCCAGATTCACTTCTAGATGAGTTCAATGCCTTTTATGCTCACTTTGACTGACAGAACATGGAGGCATCTTTTTGAATTCCCACTGTGCCCAACAACCCTCTGATTTCAGTCTCTGAAGCCAAGCTGAAAACATCCATCAGGAGGCTGAATCCATTGAAAGCATCTGGCCCAGACTACATACCTGGCCATCTACTGAAGACCTGTGCTAATCAACAGGCTGGATTATTCAACATCGTTAACCTTTCACTTCAGTAGTCTGAGGTACCCACCTGCTTCAAGCAGGCTTCAGTCATACAGCTGCCCAAGAAGAATGTGGTAATGTGCCTCAATGACTTTCATCCAATAGCACTTACATCCACTGTGATGAAGTACTTTGAGAGGGTGGTCATGAAACAAATTACCACTGGCCTGAGAAGTGACTTGGATCTGTTCCAATTTGCTTATGCTCACAACAGGACAACAGCAGATGCCATTTCATTGGCTCTTCACTCAGCCCCGAAACACCTGGACAATGAAGATGCATATATCAAGTTGCTCTTCATTGACTACAACTCAGCATTCAGCACTATCATCACTTTGAAACTAATCACTAAGCTCCAAGACCTTGTCTTCGACTTTGTGCATCTGGATCCTCGATTTCCTCACTTGCAGACCCCAGACAGTTCAGATTGGCAACATCTCCAGGATGGATGTCCAGGACGAATTCCTGTCACAGTATGTTGACAAGCCAACTAGGGGGAATGCCATACTAGATTTAGTATTAGGTAACAAACTGAGTCAGGTCACAGATCTCTCAGTGGGTGAGCATCTAGGGGACAGTGACCACTGTTCCCTGGCCTTTAGCATTATCATGGAAAAGGATAGAATCAGAGAGGACAGGAAAATTTTTAATTGGGGAAGGGCAAATTATGAGGCTATAAGGCTAGAACTTGCTGGTGTGAATTGGGATGATGTTTCTGCAGGACATGTGGTCGATGTTTAGGGATCTCTTGCAGGATGTTAGGGATAAATTTGTCTCAGTGAGGAAGATTAAGAATGGTAGGGTGAAGGAACCATGGGTGACAAGTGAGGTGGAAAATCTAGTCAGGTGGAAGAAGGCAGCATGCATGAGGTTTAGGAAGCAAGGATCAGATGAGGCTATTGAGGAATATAGGGTAGCAAGAAAGCTTAAAAAGGGGCTGAGGAGGGCAAGAAGGGGGCATGAGAAGGCCTTGGCAAGTAGGGTAAAGGAAAACCCCAAGGCATTCTTTAATTATGTGAAGAACAAAAGGATGACAGGAGGGAAGGTGGGACTGATTAGAGCTAAAGGTGGGAAGATGTGCCTGGAGGGTGTGGAAGTGAGTGAGGTCCTCAATGAATACTTCTCTTTGGTATTCACCAATGAAAGGGAACCTGACGACGGTGAGGATGATATGAGTCAGGTTGAAGTTCTGGAGCAAGTTGATATTAAGGTAGAGGAGGTGTTGGTGTTGTTAAAAGATGGATAAGTCCCCGAGGCCTGATGGAATATTCCCCAGGCTGCTCCACGAGGCGAGGGAAGAGATTGTGAGCTTCTGGCTAGGATCTTTATGTCCTCGTTGTCCATGGGAATGGTACCGGAGGATTGGAGGGAAGTGAATATAGCCCCCTTGTTCAAAAAAGGTAGTATGGATAGTCTGGGTAATTATAGACCAGTGAGCCTTACATTAGTGGTGGGAAAGCTTTTCGAAAAGATTCTTAGAGATGGGCATTTAGAGAATCAGGGTCTGATCAGAGACAGTCAGCATGTCTTTGTGAAGGGCAGATTGTGTCTAACAAGCCTGTTAGAGTTCTTTGAGGGGGTGACCAGGCATATAGATGAGGGTAGTACAGTGGATGTGATCTACATGGATTTTAGTAAGGTTCCACATGGTAGGCTTATTTAGAAAGTCAGAAGACATGGGATCCAGGGAGGTTTGGCCAAGTGGATTCAGAGTTGGTTTGCCTGAAGAAAGCAGAGGGTTGTGGTGGAGGGAGTACATTCGGTTTGGAGGGTTGTGACTAATGGTGTACCACAAGGATCAGCTCTGGGACCCTACTTTTCATAATTTTTATTAACGACCTGGATATAGGGGTAGAAGGGTGGGTTGGCAAGTTTGCAGATGCCACAAAGGTTGGTGGTGTTGTGGATAGTGTAGAGGATTGTCGAAAATTGTAGAGAGACATGGATAGAAGTGGGCTGAGAAGTGGTAGATGGAGTTCAACCCGGAGAAATGTGAGGTGGTACACTTTGGAAGGACAAACTCCAAGGCAGAGTACAAAGTAAATGGCAGGATACTTGGTAGTGTGGAAGAGCAGAGGGATCTGGGGGTACATGTCCACAGATCTCAGAAAGTTGCCTCACAAGTAGATAGGGTAGTTAAGAAAGCTTATGGGGTGTTAGCTTTCATAAGTCGAGGGATAGAGTTTAAGAGTCGTGAGGTAATGATGCAGCTCTATTAAACAACAACACACACGAAATGCTGGTAGAACACAGCAGGCTAGGCAGCATCTATAGGGAGAAGCGCTGTCGACATTTCGGGCCGAAACCCTTCGTCAGGACTAACTGAAAGGAAAGATAGTAAGAGATTTGAAAGTAGTGGGGGAAGGGGGAAATGCGAAATGATAGGAGTAGACCGGAGGGGGTGGGATGAAGCTAAGAGCTGGAAAGGTGATTGGCGAAAGTGATACAGAGCTGGAGAAGGGAAAGGATCATGGGACGGGAGGCCTCAGGAGAAAGAAGGGAGGGGTGGGGAGCACCAGAAGGAGATGGAGAACAGGCAAACAACTAAATATGTCAGGGATGGGGTAAGAAGGGGAGGAGGGGCATTAACGGAAGTTAGAGAAGTCAATGTTCATGCCATCAGGTTGGAGGCTACCCAGCCAGTATATAAGGTGTTGTTCCTCCAACCTGAGTTTGGATTCATTTTGACAATAGAGGAGGTCTTGGATAGACATATCAGAATGGGAATGGGACGTGGAATTAAAATGTATGGCCACTGGGAGATCCTGCTTTTTCTGGCAGACCGAGCGTAGGTGTTCCGCGAAACGGTCTCCCAGTCTGGGTCGGGTCTCACCAATATATAAAAGGCCACACCCGGAGCACCTGACACAGTATACCACACCAGCCGACTCACCAGGAAGGACTGTCTGGGGCCCTGAGTGGTGGTGAGGGAGGAAGTGTAAGGGCAGGTGTAGCACTTGTTCCATTTACTAGGATAAGTGCCAGGAGGGAGATTGGTGGGAAGGGATGGGGGGGACGAGTGGACAAGGGAGTCGCGTAGGGAGCGATCCCTGCAAAAAGCAGAAAGAGGGGGGAGGGAAAAATGTGTTTGGTAGTGGGATCCCGTTGGAAGTGGCGGAAGTTATGGAGAATTATATGTTGGACCTGGAGGCTGGTGGGTGGTAGGTAAGGACAAGGGGAACCCTATCCCGAGTGGGGTGGTGAGTGGATGGGGTGAGGGCAGATGTGCGGGAAATGGGAAGAGATGCGTTTGAGAGCAGAGTTGATGGTGGACGAAGGGAAGCCCCTTTGTTTAAAAGCACCATCAACGCAGGTTCCAATGGCCATGGATTCGCCCCAGCCGTTGATCTCGGCTGACCCAGCGACCCAGGGGTTTTTGAAATTCCGGACTCCAGCACCATCACCGCGGGTTCCAACGACCATGGACAGCTTCAAAGCGACTGCGCAACCATCGACTGCGACTCCAGCCTTGAACTCCAGGCCGGGTCTTCACATGCTGCAATTGTGACTCCCGTCTCCCCCTCCCCCACCACCACTCTGCAATCCCCTCTCCCTCAGATCCCATCGTCAGCTCCTGGGCCCTCAGAGGCTCCATCTTCCTCTCACCCCAACCCTTCCCTCTCCACTGACACCACCAGCCTCCCTCCCCCCTCTGATCCCATCTCTCATCCGTGCCGGGTCTTTACCATCCCCTCCGACCTTCAACTCTCTGAGGCAGAGCGCTCTGTCCTCATTAAGGGCCTCACCTTTGTCCCCCTTCGCCCACACCTCAGTAAGTTCTGCGTACGCCATGACGCTGAACTCTTCTTCCACCGGCTCCGTCTCTGAGCTTACTTCTTTGACAAGGACTCTCCTACACCCACCGATGACCCCTTCTCCCGTCTTCAACTCTCCTCCTCTTCATGGACACCCCGCTCTGGTCTTCTACCTGCTCTGGATCTCTTTATTGCTAATTGCCGATGGGACATCAAACGTCTTGACTTCACCACACCCTGTTCCAATTCCAACCTCACTCCTTCCGAACGCTCTGCTCTCCGCTCCCTCCGCACCAATCCCAACCTCACTATAAAACTTGCTGATAAGGGGGGAGCTGTTGTTGTCTAGCGTACTGAACTCTACCTGGCCGAGGCACAGCGACAACTCTCTAATTTACCCCTTGATCATGATCCCACTAAGGAGCAGCAGGCCATTGTCTCCAATACCATCACCAACCTTATTAGCTCTGGGGATCTCCCATCCACTGCCACCAATCTCATAGTTCACACACCCCGCACTTCCCACTTCTACCTCCTACCTGTCCAGGTAGACCTATTGTCTCAGCTTGCACCTGCCCCACTGAACTCATTTCTGCATACCTTGACACTGTCTTATCCCCCCTTGTTCAATTTCTTCCCACCTATGTTCATGATACTTCTCATGCTTCAAGTTTTTTCAATGATTTTAAGTTCCCTGGCCCCCTCCGTCTTATTTTCACCATGGACGTCCAGTCCCTATATACCTCCATCCACCACTGAGATGGTCTCGAAGCTCTTCGTTTTTTTTTTGCATTCCAGACCTAACCAAATCCCCTCTACCACCACTCTCCTCTGTCTAGCAGAATTAGTTTTTACTCTCAATAATTTCTCCTTTGGCTCCTCCCACTTCCTCCAAACCAAGGGTGTAACCATGGGCACCCGTATGGGTCCCAGTTATGCCGGCCTTTTTGTTGGCTTTGTGGAACAGTCCATGTTCCAAGGCTATACCAGTATCCATCCCACTCTTTTCCTTCGCTGCATTGGCACTGCCTCCTGCACACATGCTGAGCTCATCGACTTCATTAACTTTGCCTCCAACTTTCACCCTGCCCTCAAATTTACCTGGTCCATTTCCGACACCTCCCTCCCCTTTCTTCATCTTTTTGTCTCCATCTCTGGAGAAGGCTTATCTACTGATATCTACTAAAAACCTACAGACTCTCACAGCTACCTGGACTATTCCTCTTCCCACCCTGTCTCTTGCAAAAATGCTATTCCCTTCTCACAATTCCTCTGCCTCCGCCGCATCTGCTTTCAGGATGAGACTTTTCTTTCCAGGATGAAGGAGATGTCTTCCTTTTTTAAACAAAGGGGCTTCCCTTCGTCCACCATCAACTCTGCTCTCAAACGCATCTCTCCCATTTCCCACACATCTGCCCTCACCCCATCCACCCGCCACTCCACTCAAGATAGGGTTCCCCTTGTCCTTAACTACCACCCACCAGCCTCCAGGTCCAACATATAATTCTCCATAACTTCCGCCACCTCCAACGGGATCCCACTACCAAACACATTTTTCCCTCCCCCACCTTTCTGCTTTTCGCAGGGATCACTCCCTACACGACTCCCTTGTCCACTCGTCCCCCCCCATCCCTTCCCACCGATCTCCCTCCTGGCACTTATCCTTGTAAACGGAACAAGTGCTGCACCTGCCCTTACACTTCCTCCCTTACCACCATTCAGGGCCTCAGACAGTCCTTCCTGGTGAGTCGGCTGGTGTGGTATACTGTGTCAGGTGCTCCGGGTGTGGCCTTTTATATATTGGTGAGACCCGATGCAGACTGGGAGACCATTTCGCGGAACACCTACGCTTGGTTCGCCAGAAAAAGCAGAATCTCCCAGTGGCCACACATTTTAATTCCACGTCCCATTCCCATTCTGATATGTCTATCCATGGCCTCCTCTACTGTCAAAATGAATCCAAACCCAGGTTGGAGGAACAACACCTTATATACCGGCTGAGTAGCCTCCAACCTGATGGCATGAACTTTGACTTCTCTAACTTCCGTTAATGCCCCTCCTCTCCTTCTTACCCCATCCCTGACATATTTAGTTGTTTGCCTGTTCTCCATCTCCCTCCGGTGCTCCCCACCCCCCTCCTTTCTTTCTCCTGAGGCCTCCCGTCCCATGATCCTTTCCCTTCTTCAGCTCTGTATCACTTTCACCAATCACCTTTCCAGCTCTTAGCTTCATCCCACCCCCTCCGGTCTACTCCTATCATTTCGCATTTCCCCCTCCCACCACTACTTTCAAATCTTTTACTATCTTTCCTTTCAGTTAGTCCTGACAAAGGGTCTCGGCCAGAAACATCGACAGCGCTTCTCCCTATAGATGCTGCCTAGCCTGCTATGTTCTACCAGCATTTTGTGTGTGTGTTGTTGTTTGAATTTCCAGCATCTGCAGATTTCCTCGTGTCAGCTCTGTTAAACTCTGGTTAGGCCACAGTTGGAGTACTGTGTCCAGTTCTGGTCGCCTCGCTATAGGAAGGATGTGGAAGCAATGGAAAGGGTACAGAGGAGATTTACCAGGATGCTGCCTGGTTTAGAGAGTATGTGTAATGATCAGAGATTAAGGGAGCTAGGGCCTTACTCTTTGGAGAGAAGGAGGATGAGAGGAGATGTGTTAGAGGTGTACAAGATATTAAGAGGAATAGATAGAGTGGACAGCCATTGCCTCTTCCCCAGGGCACCACTGCTCAATACAAGAGGACATGGCTTTAAGGTAAGGGGTGGGATGTTCAAGGGGGATATTAGAGGAAGGTTTTTTACTCAGAGAGTGGTTGGTGCGTGGAATGTACTGCCTAAGACTGTGGTGGAGGCAGATGCACTAGTGAAATTTAAGAGTCTATTAGACAGGCATATGGAGGAATTTAAAGTGGGGGATATATGGGAGGCAGGGTTTAAGGGTCAGCACAACATTGTGGGCTGAAGGGCCAGTACTGTGCTGTACTATTCTATGTTCTGTGTTCTCCTCCAGAATCACCATCAGCACAGGTGCACCACAGGGCACACAGACCTTACAAAAGAAGATGAGAGAATTGAATTCAGTATGTATTTTGTAACACATTTATGTTTATTGTGTAACTAAAAGAAGAACTGCTAAACCGGTGAATTAAATTAATTACCTGAATCATTGTAAAGAGCTGTTCTCCCCATTGGATTCACACCTTCAGCAGTGAGTCTGATCTGCAGCACCAGGAATATCTCATCATGTGAAGGGTCTCGGCCCGAAACGTCGAGTGTACTCTTTCCATGGATACTGCCTGGCCTGCTGAGTTCCTTCAGCATTTTGTGTGTGTTGCTCAGATTTCCAGCATCTGCAGATTTTCTCTGGTAGTGAAGCATTCATTGCATTAACAGTCGGTCCTTCAGACAATAGCTGTTCCAGCTGGTATCCAGTTAGTGACAGTAGAGAAACTCTGTATTGTTATTCCAAAGAGCTGTTTACTAATATAGGTCTTTGGAGACCAGCCATCATCCATGAACCTGCCTGCATGCGATTGGGCAAATTCATCTCATCCACGTCATCCACAATCACAGCAGCTTCACCAGCAGACCTGGAATATCTATATGGCCCCAAAAAGCTGTATGAATGAACAGTTGGTGGGCTAGTGCCCTTGTAAAGTATTCTACTTTTTTCCAAATGCTTTGTTAGTAATGGTTTTGTGTGAGTCTGGAAACCTTCAGTGATGTCTCATCGACAAAGGCAGATCTTACACCACAAGTATGGCCATTCAGATCCATATCTGCAGCATCGTCTTCGAATTGGCACAGCCTTCTACTTACCAACCCAAAATAGACATCCCCACATGGACCATGTGCTGTCATATAAAGATGATTTGAATAATTGTTGGTACAGGTATGATAAATCTCACACTCCTGCCTGTTGTTTACTCATTTGTAAACTGAAGCTAAATGCTGCATATCTGCTTCCTGCAATGTGCCTTGAAAATATATTATTGAAAAGATAAATTAATGAAATGAAAGCTAACGGGATTAATGGCACAGTTGTTGAGTAGGTATAAAGTTAGCTGAAGAGCTATGTGACATTTCAGACTGCAGGTTATTTAGTGTACAGAGACATTTCCTGGGGTTGGGCATTACAGCCGCTGTTTGACATAAGCTGATGAGCTGTATTAGTGCTATAAAAATAATTTCAATTTCCAAATGACACAAAACTTGGAATTGCAGTAAAGAGTGATGATAGTATTTGGTTATCATTGTCACAAGTACTGAGATACTGTGAAAAGATTTTGTTTAGCTGCCATCCAGAAAAAAAACCTTCCACACATAAGAATACTGAAGTAGTTCAAAGAGGAAAATAAAAATATAGCCTGAAGAAATGGCCAGGTACATGGCAGATAGGTTAATCCAGAGAGACATGATGTGAAACATTTTGGTTGGAAAGATAAGTTGAGACAATATAACTGCATGCTATGTATTTAAAGGAAGTGCAGAAACTGGGATCTACTTGCAATGGTTTTTAGAACCTAGAACAAAACAGCACAGTACAAGCTCTGGCCCACGATGTTGTGCTGACGTTTTAACCTACTGCAACATCAATCCCATGCTGCCCCTGCATAGCCTTCCATTTTTTTCAACCATGTGCCTACCTAAGATTCTCTTAAATGCCCCTAATGTATCTGCCTCAACCATAGTATGTTCCACCCATCTGCCACTCTCTGTGTAAAAAAAAACCTACCTTTGACATCTCACCTATCCTTTTTTCCATTACCATAAACTTATGATGTAAAGGTGCTGGCTGTCCATGCTATCAATGCCTCTAATCATCTTATACACCTCTATCAAGACACCTCTCACCCTCTTTTGCTCCAAAAAGAAAACCTCTAACCCACTCAATCTTTCCTCATAAAACATATTCTCAACTCCACCCAGCATCCTGGTAAATCTACTCTGCACCCTCCATGGCCTTCCTATAACTAGGCAACCAGAACTGAACACAGTATTCCAATTTTTGACAATTACAAAGATTTTGACAACAGCAGTAGTTGAGAAAACTGTTAAACAATAGACAGAAATAATCTGCTGGAGGAACTCAGTGGGTTGAGTAGCATCTGTGGGGGAAAGAAAAATGTCGATATTTCAGGCCAAAAATCCCTGTATCAGGAGATCTTGGCCTGATTCATATATCAACCCAAACTCTGACAATTCCTTTACTCCTATAGATGCTGCTCAGTCTACTGTGTTTCTCCTGCAGATTGTTTATTAGTACAGATTCTGGTATCTGCAGGCTTATGAGTACCTAAATGTTGGGCAGGATCCTTTGAGAGCCCAGCACACAGAAGACAAATAAATTGTGCTGAACCTTTATGTAAAATTGATTTGATCTCAGACAGGTTACTGAACCAGTTGCCTTAAATTGGGTGTAGATTAGGTTTACTAAAACAGTAGCACTGTGGAAGAAAGAACCCAGTTATCTGGAGACTGGGGGGCAGAGAAAGAAGATTACATGGAGATTTGATGGAGTTGATTGTTAATTCAATTATTGGGGAAGGAGCATGAGAAAAAGCAGGAGAGTGGGATTAAATGGCAAATGAAATTAAGCCCTGATAACATGGGAGCCCTTCCCCAAGGACCAATACTTAAGAACTGTGAAGTTGTTGTGAGGACACTCTCAGGCTGCATTGGTGGGAAGAGGTGTTTACTGAAATGGTGCTAACTGGTTGGTACTTCCCTGACTCATCTGAGTTTTTGAATTTGATGTATTCCAACTGAGATCTTGTGGGCTGTTTTTGAGAAGTGGAGAGGAGAGGGGCTCAATTCCTTCTCCATGTAAGAGCCCTACCAGGAAGAGTGAACTGACAATTTCCCTAAGACTGATTCTGCAGTGCACCAGCTGATATCTGACAGCGGAGTGCAGATTCCAAGGGCCCAGCAATAGTTTGGTTGGGAAAATGACTTCTTGTCCCAGGCACCAAACCCCTTGAAGCACACAAAGGCCAATAATCCAATGGCACAGTGGGTGCACAGCCTGAAAAAATCCACCCACTGCTTGGTTATTTGGGACAGGATGATGACAATGAAAATATCCCACCTGATATCTGTGAGACTACACCATCCCAGCATCTGCAGATAGATTTCTTGTGTAGCTTGTCGATGCCAGAGGATGGGACAGCATTTTTTACAGCTGAATTCAGTCTAACAGCCACAAAACATGGAGGAACTCAGCAGACCAGACAACATCTATAGAAAAGAGTAAACAGTCAATGTTTCGGGCTGAGACCCTTTATAAGGCCAGGAAAGGAAGAGGAAAAGTCAGAGTAAGAAGGTGAGGGGAAGGGAAGAAGAAGTACATGGTGGTAGTTGAAAATGGGAGAGGGGGAGCAGTCAAGTAAAGAGCTGGAAGTTGATTGGTGAAAGAGATAAATGGCTGGAGAATCGGAAATTTGATTGGACAAGACAGAAGACCATGGAAGAAAGGGAAGGGAGAAGAGCACCAAAGGGAGGTAATAAGCTGGTAAGGAGATAAGGTGAAAGAGGGAAACAGGAATGGGGAATGGTAAAGGTGGGGGCAGTGCAATTACCAGAAATTCAAGAAATCGATATTCATTCCATCCGGTTGGAGGCTACCCAGACGGAATATAAGGTAATGCTCCTCCAACCTGAGTGTGGCCTCATTGGGGCACCTTCTTACTCTGACTTCTGCTCTTCCTTTCCAGTCCTGATGAAGGGTCTTGGCTCAAAACATTGACTGTTTATTCTTTTCCATAGGTGCTACCTTGCCTGCTGCCTTCCTCCAGCATTTTATGTGTGTTGCTTTGGATTTCCAGGATCTGCAGATTTTCTTGTGTTTCAGTCCAACAGTAATCTCTAAACTTCCTGCATCCCTGGAGGTTACAGAGTGCTCTGTGCTATTCCAATTCTTGCATACAACTGTGTCATAAACTCAGGAATAATCTCCCACCCCTCTTTGGCATTCCCAGTGGCACTTCAATCTGCCCTCTTTGAACAAGATTTTGGTTTTTCCCCTAATATGTTGTGGGGTTGTGGGGTCAGGTCACATTCCAGTAATGTGTCTGGACCATTTTATCACTTCTCCTGAAACGGACTGCATTTGATGTTAAAGAATTTTATGATGCAGTGAGGGTCACCCAGCCTGGGACTTCTGGAATGGAATGGCTTTGATTTTTTCTGCTTCATGATCAGAAAGAAGGGAAATGGGAATTTTAGTTTAACTGTCCCATGAGGAGCTGAGGGAAATTGATCAATTCACTGATTTACCCTATACCTGCTTACAATAATCACTTGCTAGAGGATCTAATTCTGTAAGCCTCCCCCAAGGTCTCGGCTAAAATTAGCCCACAAATGTGGTTTACACACTTGCCTGTCCTAGCCAGCAGCAGAAATCCTCCTGGCTATGCTGATCCTTTTGGAGGAGGGAGAATTAGCAAGTATGGTAGTTGATGGATACCCCATCGTGCTAGGCTCTCATTCTTGCCAAGATTGTCAATTATGCTCTGGCAATTATACACTGCTTATCTCTCCAGTTAATTAGACTGCTGAAATGTGTTTTTTTTAAATACAAACCTATCTATTAAAACTCACTGGTGTTTTGCAGCTTTATATGGGAAACAATTTATTCTCTGTATGTCTTCCTGCAAGGGACAAGTTAAACATTTACCCTCTGCAGAAAGAGAGGAGCACTGACTGAGTCAAGAGCAGGGGTAGACGCTCTGTACAAAAAGGAGTGACAGTACTTTGAAATCAGATTTGAAAATAGTGTCTCTGCACTTTCCTAAACAGAGGCCATGTTCGTGCTCTGTAGATTTGCCTTTCTTCAGCTGAAAGATGAGCATATTTTAACAGGATTTAAAAACAAAAGAGAGACAGAAGTCTGTGGGTGGGGTGGTTCTCAAAATGCTTAAAAGAGAAGCAGGAATACGTGCTATGATGCAAAAACGGTCTTAATGCATCAATGTAAAAGCATCAACAGATTAAAATATGTAAGTGTCAGGCAAAGGATGTGAGTGGGTGGCATAAAATGGAGATTTTAACAGAAACAGAAATAAGCATTGGCACAAAGAATGGATAAAACAGCAAATACATTCCTTAAAAATGGAGAGGAAATATCCCTGGAATGCAGATTGCATCGTAGGATTTGGGAGTGAGGCACATTCCAACTGCAAGCGATCGGAGATTAGTAAGAAACATTTAAGTTCCAAAATTACCCAAGTTCAGAAACATAATAGCAGAAGATTTCTTAAGCAGATGTGATTGGGAAAAAAAGGGCTTGCTCTTTTATAGCATCTTTCATATCATTTGGATAGCCCACTCTTAGCCAATGAAGAAAAATGCAGCAACTGACATAAATCAAACAAAAAAAAGCACTCAGCAGGTGAAGCAGTAGCTAGGGAAAGAGAAAACATGAGTGTTTCAATTTCATGACCAGTCAAAACTGAGAAAAGTTTCCAATAACAGAGAAGGCAGGGGAGGGATGAGTAGGACAAAAGCAAGATCTCCTGAGTCCCAGTGGGTTAATGAGGGCAGTGACAAACTCAGTACCTTCCTTATCTAGGTAATGTGTGAGGCTGTGGGACGTGCCCGTCAGGCGAAACTCTACAAGCTGGAATAAGCAAACCTGAATTCATGGCCTTCTAATGCTGATGAATTCTATGAACAGTTTAATCCAGTACACGTGACAGCCTCTGAAGAAAAGTTGTTTTGAGGTTGTCTGGCTGTCTGGAGAAGGGGCCAGCTGGCATTAATACATCACAGCTGAATGGTGTCCTCAGACATCAGCCAACTCCTAGAATCACAGTCTGGATTGTAGTTTTTGAAAAAATCAAGAGGACGGGCCTGACAGTAGTCCATAAGCACATGCACACACATCAGCTATTTTAAATGTTTGAAAGTTTATTATGGCAGATATCCATTCAAAGCCAACTGTTTCATGCAGCTACAAAGAGTGCTTATAAAAAGTTTTCACCCCCTCCCACCGGAAGTTTTCATGTTTCATTGTTTTACCACATTGAATCACAGAGGATTTAATTTGGCTTTTTTGACACTGATCAACTGAAAAGGATTCTTTTGTGTCAAAGTGAAAACAGATCTCTACAAGGTGGTCTAAATTAATTACAAATATAAAGCACAAAATAATTGATTGCATAAGTATTCACCCCCCCCCCTTTAATATGACACCAAATCATCCCTAGTACCGCTGCATAATTAATTAAAAGGAGATCCATTTTTGGAGGACTGTGTGCAGTCAAGGTGTTTCAATTGATTGTAGTAAAATACATCTGTGCCTGGAAGGTCCAACTGCTGGTGAGTCAGTATTCTGACAAAAACTACACCATGAAGACAAAAGAACACACCAAGCAACTGCATGTAAAGGTTATTGAACAGCACAAGTCAGGAGATGGATACAAGAAAATATCCAAGTAACTGAATGTCCCTTGGAGAACAGTTGAGTCAATTATCAAGAAATGGAAAGAATATGGTACAGCTGTAAATCTGCCTAGAGCAGGCCATCTTCAAAAATTGAGTGATCGTGCAAGAAGGGGACTAGTGAGGGAGGCCACCAAGAGACCTATGACAAACTCTGAAGGAGTTCAGTGGCTGAGATGGGAGAGACTGCGCATACAACAACTGTTACCTGAGTGCTTCACCAGTCACAGCTTTAGGGGGGAGTAGCAAAAGAGCAAACCACTGTTAAAAAAAATTCAAGTTGTCTGGAATTTGCCAGAAGGCATGTGGGATACTCTGAAGTCAGAGGGTAAATGAATGCAGCAAAACATAGGGAAATCCTGGAGGAAAACTTGATGCAGACTGCAAGAGAACAGCAACTTGGGAGAAAATTTGTTTTCCAGCAGGATAATGACCCCAAGCATAAAGCCAGAGATACATAGGAATGGCTTAAAAACACAAAATTAATGTCCTGGAGTGGCCAAGCCAGAGTCCAGACCTCACTCCAATTGAGAATTTGTGGCTAAACTTGAAAAGGCCTGCTCATTCATGATCCCCATGCAATCTGACAGAGCTTGAGCAGTTTTGTAAAGAAGAATGGGGAAAAGTTGCAGTGTCCAGATGTGGGAAGCAGATAGAGACTGATCTACATAGACTTAAGGCTGTTATTGCTGCCAAAGGTGCATCGACTAAATACTGACTTGAAAGGGTGAATACTTATGCAATCAATTATTTTGTGATTTATATTTGTAATTAATTTAGATCACTTTGTAGAGATCTGTTTTTACCTTGACACAAAAGAGTATTTTGTGTTGATCAGTGTCAAAAAAGCCACTGTGGTTCAGCGTTATAAAACATGAAAACTTCTAAGGGGGTTTATAGGCACTATATGTGTAGATTTCTCTCAGAAGAAGAAAGGAAATATGGTCACAAATCTTTGATGAGTGAATGTTTGATATCTGTATTTCACCAGCTTTGAAAGATTCCACGAAACAGTCTATCAACAGTGACTGGAAGATCGAGTTGCCTGGTGAATTCCCAATGGCAGGAACCACCGTTCATTATGTGCGACGGGGTCTCTGGGAAAAGATGTCTGCCAAGGGACCAACCAAAACACCGCTTCATTTAATGGTAGCTTGCTTTTCTTGTGTCATTGCATTTGGAATGTTGAGATCCCAATGGACCTTTCATAATTTAATGATTTCTTTAAAACTTGGGACTAGGAGATGACTTTTTCTTGCATTAATCTCTCATGGATGGAAATAACATTACTTCAGTAATGACTATCCTTAAATGAGTTCCCTAATGTTTGAGAATATTATTTCCATGGTGTGTAGATGCATACTGATGCTGAGAGAGGACATCATTAGTGAGATTTTGCCAGGAATTTGGTTCGGGGAATTTACACTTTAAACTTTAAAGCTGCTTTTTCATCTTTGCATTTTCAAATCATTTGTTGTTAGGATATGAGAAGAGTTGATGAAAGTGTACTTAAGTCCCCTCCCAAAGTTCATCGATTATTCCACATGACATGGATGATGGATGTCACCTTCCTGAGACATGACCTTTTGGAGATGTCCTCTGTGGTGCAGAGAGCTGTACTTGTGATGGAACTAGCTGAATCCACCATAGCTTCCATTTTGGAACTTCCATACCAGGCTGTGACACAACCAGTCAGACTGTATGTCTGTAGAGATGCCAGGATTCTTGCTTTGGATGCCTCTGGCAGTGTTCCGGGTGTCTCTCGCATAGATAAATTACATTTAGTTTCTGAGCTTGCCAAATTGGGATGTTCCCTTTCTCACCGTTGCTAATTGCCCATAACACAGCTGCACAGATGTAGCAAGTGGTGTATGTGTTTGGGACACCTTTAACCTACAATGTTATAAGTTTACCAGAGCAGTAATGTCAATTACGAAGTGATGTAACCATTAAAAATGCAGGAACATGAATTGCTTAGAATTTCACTGTGCAGAGAAAGGCTGTTCACTTTGCAATACTTATGTTGCCCCCCCCCAAAGAGATGCTGCGCCCTCTGTTACCCCACCCCCCTTAGCATTCATCCATCCTATTTCCATTTTTATATATTTCCCCATTTTGAAAGTTATCCTGGATTATTCCAATCCCACATGGTCCAATCCACAGCAAACAACATTCTATTTGTTATCTTGATCAACACACACACAACGCTGGAGGAATTCAGCAGGCCAGGCAGCATCTATGGAAAACAGTACAGGACCGAGACACTTCATCAGGAATCTACAAAACAAGACATTTGTGCAAAATTACTGGAGCAGAGTCCCACATTTCTACTGAACACCCAAACAAGTCACCATATCAGCTGCACTGTGCTAAAAATTAACTTTGCGTCAACCAAATGAAATTGTAAGCTCAAGCACTGTTTCAGATTAAGGAATATTTCATACAACAACTTAAAGCTTCACATTTTTAAGCAGCTGCTATCAGCTGCGTATTAGTACATATTATTTTCAGTTCAAGTATAGTTTTACTCAGTCACCATGTCCATTAGCTCTAGTCTATTCAGTCCAAGATGCAGCTGTTTATGGTGGTCATGTTGGGAGCTCTGTTGCAAATCTACAGTATACTACTAATTTCTGCAATGTTCTTATCGTTTTCTGTTCAAGTAGCTGATAGTCACATCAGATACGATAGACTGACCCTTCTGAACATTGGGAAGACAGCATTTACCCATTATCTGCCACCTTTCCTACACTGGGATACCCTGCTTGCACGAACCATGGGAGACTCATCTCTTACATAGCCACTATCTTGGAAGTGGCATTGGAGCCAAGGTAGAAGGGTCAGTGTCCTGGTAAAGTTGAGACGTCGTGCTAATCGGCCGCCACTCCCTAGCATACTCCTGGCTAATGTTCAGTCCCTGGACAACAAGCTGTGCGAGCTGAGAGCTAGAATCTCCTAAAAGAGGGAAACAAAGGAATGTAACGTTTTGTGCTTTGTGGAGATCTGGCTGACGGAGGAGATACCGGACCACACCATCGAGCCCTCTGGGTTCTCCCTGTTCCAGGCAGATAGGTCAAAAAACCTCTCTGGGAAGAGTAAAGGAAGAGGGGTATGCTTCATGGTCAACAGTGCTCGGTGCGACCCCCAGAATGTGCATACCCTCAAATCCTTTTGTTCCCCAGACCTGGAATACCTGCTGCTGCTGTGCAGACCCTACTGGCTGGCTCGGAAGTTCACAGCTGTTATCATCAGAGAGGTGTACGTTCTGCTGCAGACTGATGCTGACCAATGAACTGTACGAGGCCATCAACACGCTGGAGACTGCTCACCTAGAGGCCGTCTTCATCATCAGCAGTGACTTTAATCGAGCGTTGCTGACGAAGGTCTCTCCGAAGTTTTGTCAGCACATTCAGGTGAGAACTCATGGAGATAACACACTTGACCACTGCTACACTCCCTTCTGCAATGCTTACAAAGCTCTCCTTCGCCCAGCTTTTGGAAAATCAGATCACTCTTCAATCCTGCTTTTGCCAACGTACAGGCAGAAGTTGAAACAAGAGGCGGCCGAAGTTAAAACCGTCCACTGTTGGTCTAACCAATCGGCCTCCATGCTGCAAGACTGCTTCGATGACGTTCGATGATGTCTTCCATGATGAGGATGTCTCTGAGTTCATGGATGGAGTCACATGCTTCATCTGGAAGTGCATTAATGATGTGGTCCCACAGAAGACGATCAGTGTCTCTCCGAACCAGAAACCCTGGATCGAAAGTTCCGTGCGAGTAGCACTTACTGCGTGACTCAGAGCTTACGCTGCCAGCAATCAGCTGGAGCTCAAGAAAAGCAGCTACAATCTGTGCAAAGCCGTCAGGGCTGTGAATTAACAATACAGGGACAAGATTGAGTCAAGATTCACAATGAATAGCACACGTGACTTGTGGTGAGGATTGCATACCATCGTAGACTTCAAAGCCAAATGTAGCGGTGCCGCCAACATCGCAGCCTCTCTCCCAGATGAGCTCAATCGCTTTTACGCTCGGCTCGATGTTGCTAGCTCTGAGCCTCCGAGGAAAGCCACTGCTACAACTTGCAACCGGGTCATCTCTGAGGCTGAGGTACACAGATGTTTCCAGTGAGTGGCTGCAGGACCGGACGGCATCCAAGGGCAAGTACTCAGGATGTGCGCAGCACAACTGGCAGGTGTGTTTACAGACAGTTTTAATCTCTCCCTCTTCCGGTGTAGAGTGCCATCCTGCTTCAAATTTTTCATCATTGTCCCTGTACCTAAAAAGACCAAGGTAACATGCCTGAACGACTGGTGTTCTGTCGCACTCACCTCAATAATAAGCAAATTTTGTGAGGCTGGTCAAGGACTACATCTGCAGCATGTTATCATCCACACTGGACCCCGACAATTCACCTACCGACACAACTGATCAACAGACGATGCAATAGCCACTGCTCTACATACTGTCCTTACATATCTGGAGAATGCTGTTCTTGGACTACAGTTCAGCATTCAACACCATAATTCCATCCAGGCTCGACAAGAAGCTCAGAGACTGCCTTGACCTTGTCTTGTGCAGCTGGATCCTGGACTTACTGTCAGATCACCAGCAGGTAGTAAGAGTGGGCTCCCTCACCTTCACCTCTCTGACTCTCAACACAGGAGCCCCTCAAGGCTGTGTACTAAGTACCCTTCTTTACTTCCTGTATACCTATGACTGTGTCGCCACCCACAGCTCTAATCTGCTAATTAAATTTGCTGACGACACTACATTGATTGGCCTAATTTCAAACAATAATGAGGCAGCCTATAGGGAAGAAGTCATCTCTCTGATGCAGTAGTTTCAAGATAACAACCTCTTCCTCAATGTCACAAAAACAAAGTAGCTGGTTGCGGATTACAGGAGGAATGGACAGGCTAACCCCTATTGACATCAATGGATCTGGGGTTGAGAGGGTGAACAGCTTTAAGTTCCTCGGCATCCACATCACCGAGAACCTTCACATGGTCTGTACACACCAACTGTGTTGTGAAACAGGCACAACAGTGTCTCTTTCACCTCAGATGGTTGAGGAAGTTTGCTATTGGGCCCCAAATCCTAAGGACTTTCTACAGGGGCACTATTGAACATCCTGACTGGCTGCATCATTGTCTGGCATGGGAGCTGTACCTCCCTCAATTGCAGGACTCTGCAGAGTGTGGTGCAGACAGCCCAGCATATCTGTAGTTGTGAACTTCCCATGATTCAGGACGTTTACAGCGACAGGTGCGTAAAAAAGGTCCTAAAGATCATTGGGGACCTAGGCCACCCCAACCACAATCTATTCCATCTGCTACCATCCAGGAAACACTGCAGCATAAAAGCCAGGACCAACAGAATCCAGGACAGCTTCTTCCACAAGGCCATCAGACTGATTAATTCAGGCTGATTTGAGTGTGTTTCTATGTTACGTTGACTGTTCTATTTATTATAAATTACTATGATTGTATATCACACATTTAGACGGAGAGGTAATGTTTTTACTCCTCATGTATGTGAAGGATTTAAAAAATAAAGTCAATTCAATTTAATTCATTTCTCACCATTAAACATGGACAGAAAAATTCAACTGGAAATAACGTCTTAAGCCTTGGAGTCAAAGATCGGTGACCAGTTTACAGTACGTTAACAATACCTGAGCTAAAATGCCATAAAAGACATCTAATTGATTTTACACAGCCTCTGGGAGCTTGCTCAGACTGAGTCAGCGGTTCCCTTTGAATCACCAGTATCTCATAACGCTTACTGTTTATGGTTCTGTGATATTTAATTTCAAATCTGATATTCAAGTTCAAGTCTTTATGTTCAAGAATTCAGAAGGAAGTGCATTACCACACTTGTTTGAGGACTGGAAAACAAATTAATACCGGAAACCTCAGTGGGTCAGGAAACATCTGCAGAGTTAATGACCTTTCGATCTTTCCTCAGTCCTGGCTCATTTATTGAAACATGGACTCTGTTTTCTACAGAGCTGCCTGATCAGTTGGACAACTTCTCACATCTGCACTTGTTTTTTTTTATTGTTTATATTGCTCTGAAGTTAAAAAAAAATCATGGATTTTATCTGCATTGCTGGCAACTTCCACCTGCAAGATAGTTGTAAGTAGTCATTCAGATAGCTGGCTTCTCAGCTTCCCAAGGGCAAATAGGTGTGGGCATCATCCAGCAGCTTTCCCAGTGATAGACACATCCTGAGAATAAATAATTTAACATGTTACTATTTCAGTATCTAGGGGAGTGTGAAGGGCAACCACACTGTCTTGGGCTGCACTGTAATTACACGCAAGCTGCTGGTGGTTAGAACGGAGCCAGCACTCTGAACCTTGTATCAATTCAGCCCCTGTTTTATCAGAAACAGCCTTTAAGCTTTAACTCTCCAGTTTAAGGTAATATTCTTCCCCTCTGTTCCTTTCTCTACCCTCCTGGTCTACCCACTTTGGCCTCTACCCCCAATTCTGCCCCACATCACTCTCCTTCTTTCCCCCTGACCAGAACTGTGCCAAAACTGATGTTTCATATGGTCTAAGCATGGCCTCCTGCTCTTGTATTCTATGTTTCCAGCACTAAAGTCAAGTTATCAATAAGACCTTAAGACATAGGAGCAGAATTAGGCCATTCAACCCATCGGGTCTGCTCCGTCATTCTATCATGGCTTTTATTTCCTTCTTAATCCCATTTCCTTGCTTTCTGCATGTAAGCTTTGACACCGTTACTAATCAAGCATCAATCAACCTCCATTTTTAAATGTACCCAGTGACTTGACTTCCACAGCCATCTGTGGCAATGAATTTCAGAGATTCACCACCTTCTGGCTGAAGTATTTCCCCCACATTTCTGTTCTAAAGAGACGTCATTCTATTCTGAGGCTGTGCCCTGGTCCTAGATTCTCCCATTATTGGGAGCGTCCTCTCCGCGACCACTCTGTCAAGGCCTTTCAATCGCTGGTAGGTTTCAAAGAGATCCACCTCATTCTTCTAAACTCCCAGCTTGATCACCTGATTTACTGCCTTTTGGAATTTGTGGACATGCTCCCCAAGATAGTTCCACTCCCCTCCACATTTTAGGCATGCATCATTTCTCCTTGCCCTGTTTGGCTTCCCTTAGGCACTGCCTCATGCTTCACTTGACTGAATTTGTTTTTCCTGTACATTCATTTCTTCCTGTAGTCTAGAACTTCCTTCCTTCCTTCACTATCGACCACATTGCCAATGTGGGCCTCACTTTTAATTTTATATTATTTAGATATATCATCAGCTGTAAAGAGACTCATACAGAGCCCCATCAACCCCTCAGTTCACAGTCCTCAGTTCCTTCTGCTTTCTCTGGGACAATTGTTAATCTACACTTTGCGGATCCTTTGGACCTTCGTCAAACACCTCACTAAAACTTTGCATGCCCTGCCCTTGACCTCTGCAATTTTCACAAGGCTGCGATACATCTTATCCAAGTCTGGTAAATCATGCATTTTTAATGATGCTGGATATGCTTAATGTCTCCTCACTCTGTATTTCAACAACTTCACATTCAACCTCGTTAATATCATACCTGTCTCTTGAAAGACAGATGCAGCATATTCATACAAAATGTGCTTTCCATCACCAGTCCCTTTTCGCCTTCTGTCCCTCCACACGTTCAGAGAAGAACTTGTGTTTGCTTTCATTTTTGTGCCTTTTGTTCCTAAATTTCCTTTTAGATTCAAACATCATACAGCATAGACATGGTCCTTTTGACTCCCAGTGTCTATGCTGATGGTCAAGTATCTCTCTCTCTGGATTAATCCCATTTAGAAGGACTTGGTCTGTACCCTTCTGTGGCTTCAAGTGCAGATTTAGATACTTCTCATGTTTTGTGAGAAGCTCTGCCTCCCCCATTTGCTCAGCCAGTATGATACAGATTCCAAGTGCTTTCTGGATGAGACGTTCTTCCCCAGGTCCTCTCTAAACCTCTAAGTTTGATACCTTTGTTGTTGATACCTCTGCTGTGACCTGATGAAAGGTCTCAACCCAAGACACCGACCATTCATTCCCCTCCATAGATGCTGCCTGGCTTGCTGAGTTCCTCCAGCATATTGTGTGTGTTGCCCAGCTTATCCAATCTCTCCTTCTGGGAAAGATCAGAGCAAGGATGCTCTCAGCTTCAGTGACCCACCCTTTAACGTCAGCCCTTTTCATTGTGCTGGTGGTTGTGTGAAGGCACAAATATGGATCATTGTTTATAGTAGCCTGTGTGTGGGTTCTTGCATGAGCCTACAGATGTTGAATTGTGGTTGGATTCAGGAGTCCCTGAATGGAATTGTTTGCTACTTGTGTGGGGGAGTGGATGAGATCTGAGCTCAATGGAAAGCCTTGAGTTGAGGTTGGCAGTGACCACAGACTTCTCTGGCAAGCTTTACAGTACAACAACGATTCCATACTGCACAGCATTCAGCTCTCTCCTGCATCAGCTACTCTTGGGGGCTGGACAATGTAGGGGTCCCTATCCCACTGAACCTTGTTCTGCAAAACACCGTCCTGCTAACCAGGGAGAAGTGAGTAACGTGCAGTTCGTTCAGTTACTGGCGTTTTGAAGAGCTGGACGGGTGTACAGACTGTAAGAAGTAAGCACGAGGCTTTCAGTGGTGCTGAGTGTGAAGTGGAGCCTGTGCATACGAGTGAGGCTTATTTGTAGTCTATGAGAGAGTGTGGTAGTGGAACAGTGTATGAGCCTTGTCTTTGTAAGGAAATGGCATATGCCAGTGCACTCACTGACCCAAACTATTTGGTGAGCCCACAGAACTTCATCAAATCCTCAGTTTAACACCTGCCAGTGACATGACCATGTGTCTCGTCTCACTGCCCCCATATTTCATAATTCTGTGCTTCCAGCAGATACAAGTCTCCCGTCACACGTTGAACTTTCTGAAACAAGTCTTCCAGTACTTTGTCTAACATCTATGCACCTGATTTCTCCCCCATGCCTTAATGCCTTACACTTTTCCCCAGATTAAATTCACTTCCTGAATTACTGCTAGTACTCACTACAATCACACCTGTCTTTGGGTGGTGAAACCATTATTGATACAAAGTTCAAAGTAAAATTTATTATGAGAGTTCACACATGTCACTACATATGACCCTGAGATTCTTTTTCCTGCTGGCATACTCAGCCAGTCTGTAGAACAGTAACTGTAAACAGGATCAATGGACAACAAATTGTGTAAATGTAAATATAAATAAATAATGATAAATAACGGGAGCATGAAATAAGATAAAAGTCCTTAAAGTGAGACCATCAGTTGTGGGAACACCAGAAATGGAATGAGTGTAGTTATCCCCTTTTGTCCATGAGACTGGTGGTTGAGGAGTAGTAACTGTTCTTGAGCCTGGTGGTGCAAGTCCTGTAGAGGCGCTGTTGTGCTTTCTTTGCAATTACATTTATATGATGGGTCCAGGACAGGTCCTCTGAGATACTGACACCCAGGAATTTAAAGTTACTGACCCTCTCCACCTCTGCTCCTCCAATGATTGATTACTGGCTCATGGACCTCTGGTTTCCCTCTCCTGAAGTCAACAATCAGCTCCTTGGTGTTGATGACACTGAGTGAGAGATTGTTGTTATGACACCATTCAGCCAAATTTTCAGTCTCCCTCCTGTATGCTGATTCATCACCACCTTTGATTCAGCCTACAACAATGGTGTCGTCAGTAAACTTGAATATGGCATTGGAGCTGTGCTTAGCCACACAATTATAAGTGTAAAGTGAGTAGAGCAGGGGGCTAAGCACACAGCCTTGTGGTGCATCTGTGCTGATGATACATTCAGCTAATTAAAATTAAGGTGCTTTAATCATTGAAGTTAGTGATTTTCTTGCTATCAAAACATGGTTATTTTGATATCAACAAAAACAGTGTTTTTTATGCCTGTTGTCAGGGTCACATCAATTCAGTAACTAACCAAAATTAATAGACAATATAGGCTTTAAGTACCAATACAAAAGGACTTGTTTTATGAAATTAGTAATTTGTTTTTTAGATTATGTAGTCAAAAAGATGGATGGCTTTGCCTGTGAATGACATTTTCTCAATAACATTATTGCCAACATCCCAGTTTCTAATCTAAAATACTTCATCACCTTGCAGTATAATCCATTAATGTGAACTCCATAAGATTTACATTTTTTAGATGAGTATAATCCCAAGGCAGAATCAGTCCTTACTGATGTTACCACTGATAGTTACGTGTGCAGTATAAAAATGCCAGGCACATTAATTTAGGGATCTTTGTTCTGATTCAAGCCTGTTGCACTTATAATAGTATCAATATTATCACGGTGAGATTTTCAGAACAATTTCATGGAATATTGATGTGCATCTGTAACATTCATTCTAACAAACTTCTGTTATCTCGCAAACTAGGTGCTGCTATTCCATGATCAAAGCTATGGCATTCACTATGAATACACAATCCCAGTGAACAACTCCGTCAAAGGCAGTGATGAGGTTCAAAAACCACTGGAACCACTTTATTTGTGGACAAACACTGGCTGGGGAGACTGTAGCGTACAGTGTGGAGGAGGTATAGTTTTCATTCAGTTTTTACCAAGGCTAACGAAGAACATCAATGATATTCCCAGATTCCGGCTGTATTTGCATAACATTGTCTGATTTCCTTTATTACTTCTGTGTATTGTATTCACCGGGGAAATGTGATGGAAGGGAGTGTGATTATGAACGGTGACTTGGGCAAAGAAGAGGGGATGCTTCGGTGAGATGTAAGTCAAGGAGGGTGAAGGAATTGGGGAGGGAATACAAGTTCTGATGGAGCAACCCAGTCAGTCCCATCCCCCCGTCTCTATCTCTGTAACCCTAGTATGTTCATTTCCCTCATGTGACAAACCATTTCCATGTTGAAATTATTGACCATCTATAAGTGTCCTGCTCTGTACTTTCTAGATCATAACCATTTATTGCATAAAATAGTTCTTCCTCACCTTCCCCTCCCATTTTTCCATATTCTAAGTGTGTGGGCTTGGCACAGAAGTGAAAGGGCCAATTCGGTGGTGTACAACTCTCTGACACTGATCTGTGCTCTCTCTCTGCCAGGTTTATTTTCACCTTTACTCCCTCTTGCTGTCGTTAGCTTTGTTTTTCACTTGTGGGATTCCTCACATGTGTGTTTCATGATATTCTCCATCTTCCTTACCATCCAGAGAGTCAGGATCAGGTGTATTAACACTGTCCATTGTCATGAAATTTGTTTTGTGGCAGTAGTACAGAGCAAGATGTAAAAGGAGTTAAGTTACAAATAAATAAATAGTACAAAAGACAAATAACAAGCATGTGTTCAGGGCTTCATTCATTGTCCTGAAATCTGATAATGGAGGGTAAGAAGCTGTTCCTAAAAAAATGAGTGTGGGTCTTCAGGCTCCTGTGCCTCCTCTCTGGTGGTAGCAATGCAAAGAGAGCATGCCCCAGATGGTGAAGGTCTTTAATAATGGATGCCACCTTCATTGCCTTTAGAAGGTGTTCTTGATGACAAGGAGGGTTGACCTGTGATGGAGCTGGCTAAGTCTGCAGCCCTGCTCCATACCAGGCTGGTTTCAATGAGTCAGAATGGATGTAATGGAGTCCTGAGTTTGATTCCTCTACCCGAGGCCTCTCCTCCTCAAAGATAACCTCTTGTCCTGTTCACTGTAACAGATCCAAAGTTACAGATGATAGGAAATTGAGTGGCAGTGTGAGTTGTGTGAGCAGGACACAGATCAGCTTCTGGGAGGCAACAGCAGTAACATGGCAGCTGAAATTTAAGGCTAAAAGTATGATATCCATTTTGGTAGACAAAACTAGAAAAGCAGAATATTTTTAATTGATGAGAGATTGAAAAGGTTCAGGAAGACCTAGATGTCTTTGTCCAGGCATCATCGAACATTAATGTGGAGGTGCAGGTAGCAAATTGGAATTGAGTGGTATGCAACAGGCCTTGAGTGCAAGGATAAAGATATGACAGCACTTACATTTGGCCTTGGTGAGAGCACAGCTGAAATATTGCATGCGTGTCTGGTTTCTCTACCTAATGAAGGACATGCTGCTAATAGAAAAAGCACTAAGATGCACCGGATGGGAGAATTAAGATTAAGCAGACTTGTTATACATATGGAATTCAGAGGAATGGTAAGTAATCTTATCAAAACAGACAAAAGTCCTCTGGGATCTTGACAGGGTAGATTCAGAGATGATGTTCCTCTGGCTGTTTAGAATCAATAGTCAGTTTCAGGATAAGATCTTGGTCATTAGGAACAGAGAAGAAATTTCTTCACCCAGAGTGTGATGGCCCTTTGGAGTTTTATGTCAGGCCTGAGAAAGCTGATAGATTTTAAGACCAAGCTTGCTGGAGCTTTGGATATTGTGAAATCCATCAGAAGGGTAAAGGTTTAGTGCAGGAAAATATTGCTGGGTTAGAAGTTCAGCCATGATGTTGTTGAGTGCTGGAGCAGGTGTATAGAGCCAGATGGGCCACTCTGGCTACTGGTTCTGATGTTCTTGATGGAAAAGAATACACCACAGTCAGGCAGCAGAGATACCAGGAGCTTGATAGCAGTTACTAATAGAAAGTAGATGATATTTTAAAAATAAAGAATCTGTCCTTTCTTTGACAACCATCCAGCAGATGTTTTCTTGGGACATCAAATTTCAGAGTTAAATATGAAAGGCCAGATTTTATCGAATTGATTTTGTGGTATCAGTCAGGATTGTGTCCAAGGATATTCTGAGCTCACTATACACAGGGACTGTGTAAAATCTGTTCTTTGAATGCAAATTATTCATCAATAGTTATCAGGAGCAAGTAAATGAAATTGTGGTCACCAGTAAGACTAGGGAGCCTCAATGGGAAATAACAGACACATTACTGCCTCACATGACTCTGCAGTTGGATTAATGGAAATCGTACTGTAGGTGACATCATTGCCGAATATATCAGAGCTTCACTAAAAGCAAATAGTACTTAAGCCAATTATATTGACTCACTGCAGAGGACAGGGTATTTAGAAAGAAGGCAGTACTTTCAAATTCTTCCATATATTACAAAACCCACTATAACCAATGAAGTATTTTTAAGTTCGTGCCACTTCCCAATGTATGGAAGCTAGCAGCCTTTTTGCACAATAAGATTCCGTAGTTCCAGTGAGGTAACGAGCAGTGATATTAATGGATGGCTCGAGATCCATCAGGAACCAAAAGACAGCACCTGCTTCCAGTTCTGATGTTCTTGAACAAAGGAAGTGAACTGGCGATTTACAACTTGCTGCCAGCCAGTGAGACTTCCCAAAAAAAAAGCTGATGCGTGTCGAAAGAGAGCAAATCAGAGCTCACTTTCTTTGAAATAAAGCTTCGTTGAGCTTTGCACTGAATGATACATCTATTTTGTGTTGAAGGCTCTAAAATTGTACATGAATTAGCAAGAGATGGGTAATAGTTGCAGAGTTGAGAAATGAGGTGAATAACTGGGTGTCTGGACTATCCTCCCCATCAATCTGGCATTATCCAGAGTTGTGATGTAATTCATCCTTTGGCTTTGGTGAAGTTGGGTTGCATTATCATAAAGGTTGTGAGTATGGTATGCATGTATCTTTTTAAATATTAGCTTTATTGTCACATACACGTTACATTGATGTGTTGGGCTGAAGGGTTGTACACATACTCTATGACTCATCCTCCTGCTAATCCTTCTACCAGTGACTTTAAATATCTGTCCCTGGTTTTTGATCTCCCAGCTAAGGGAAATAAGTTCAATCTATTTACTTTCTACAGTTCTTCATAATTTCATCACCTCATTTCAGTTCCCCTGAAAATTACTCTGTTCAAGAGAAAACTCCAGTCCACCCAATCTTTCTTTGGGACTTCAATTTTCTGACCCCAGCACTGAGCTTCATATCTTTATTGGCACAAGAGATGGCAGGTGCTGGAATCTGTAAACTTCTGGAGGAACTCAGCAGGTCAAGCCATGTTTGTAGGTGGAAATGGACACTTGACGTTTTGGGTTGAGATCTTACATCTGAAAATACTGAGTTCCACCAGTTCATGTCCTTACAGTTAGTCTACAAATACCAGTGAAAATCAGGGAAAGATGGGTTTTGTTTCATAGCCTGCCTGAGCAAAGGCCACAATATACTCGTCTGCTCTGCTTTCTTTTGCCCGACTGCAAGTTGAGAATTTCCATGCCCACTGTACTACAGTCAGTACTAGATCCGTCTGTTGGCCATTTCAATAAAAGCCTGTTGGTTCCATTTCATTATGCCTGTCTGTATTGGGAACTACCAGAACAGATATAACATATAACCATATAACAATCACAGCACGGAAACAGGCCATCTCGGCCCTCCTAGTCCGTGCCGAACCCTTAATCTCACCTAGTCCCACCTACCCGCACTCAGCCCATAACCTTCCACTCCTTTCCTGTCCATACACCTATCCAATTTTATCTTAAATGACACAACTGAACTGGCCTCTACTACTTCGACAGGAAGCTCATTCCACACAGCTATCACTCTCTGAGTAAAGAAATACCCCCTCGTGTTTCCCTTAAACTTCTGCCCCCTAACTCTCAAATCATGTCCTCACGTTTGAATCTCCCCTACTCTCAATGGAAACAGCCTATTCACGTCAACTCATTCTATCCCTCTCAAAATTTTAAATACCTCGATCAAATCCCCCCTCAACCTTCTACGCTCCAATGAATAGAGACCTAACTTGTTCAACCTTTCTCTGTAACTTAAGTGCTGAAACCCAGGTAACATCCTAGTAAATCGTCTCTGCACTCTCTCTAATTTATTGATATCTTTCCTATAATTCGGTGACCAGAACTGCACACAATATTCCAAATTTGGCCTTACCAATGCCTTGTACAATTTTAACATTACATCCCAACTTCTGTACTCAATACTTTGATTTATAAAGGCCAGCATTCCAAAAGCCTTCTTCACCACCCTATCTACATGATACTCCACCTTCAGGGAACTATGCACTGTTATTCCTAGATCTCTCTGTTCCTCTGCATTCCTCAATGCCCTACCATTTACCCTGTATGTTCTATTTGGATTATTCCTACCAAAATGTAGCACCTCACACTTCTCAGCATTAAACTCCATCTGCTAACGTTCAGCCCATTCTTCTAACCGGCATAAATCTCCCTGCAAGCTTTGAAAACCCACCTCATTATCCACAAGACCTCCTACATTAGTATCATGGGCATACTTACTAATCCAATTTACCACCCCATCATCCAGATCATTTATGTATATTACAAACAACATTGGGCCCAAAACAGATCCCTGAGGCACCCCGCTAGTCACCGGCCTCCATCCCGATAAATAATTATTCACCACTACTCTCTGGCATCTCCCATCTAGCCACTGTTGAATCCATTTTATTACTCCAGCATTAATACCTAACGACTGAACCTTCTTAACTAACCTTCCATGTGGAACTTTGTCAAAGGCTTTGCTGAAGTCCATATAGACTACATCCACTGCCTTACCCTCGTCAACATTCCTCGTAACTTCTTCAAAAAATTCAATAAGGTTTGTCAAACATGACCTTCCGCGCACAAATCCATGCTGGCTACTCCTAATCAGATCCTGTCTATCCAGATAATTATTAATACTATCTCTAAGAACACTTTCCATTAACTTACCCACCACTGATGTCAAACTGACAGGTCTATAATTGCTAGGCTTATTTCTAGAACCCTTTTTAAACAATGGAACCACATGAACAATACGCCAATCCTCCGGCACAATCCCCGTTTCTAATGACATCTTAAAGATCTCCGTCAGAGCTCCTGCTATTTCTACACAAACTTCCCTCAAGGTCCTGGGGAATATCCTGTCAGGACCCGGAGATTTATCCACTTTTAAATTTCTTAAAAGCGCCAGTACTTCCACCTCTTTAATTGTCATAGGTTCCATAACTTCCTTACTTGTTTCCCACACCTTACTCAATTCAATATCCTTCTCCTTAGTGAATACCGAAGAGAAGAAATCGTTCAAAATCTCTCCCATCTCCCTCGGCTCCACACATAGCTGACCACTCTGATTCTCTAAGGGGCCAATTTTATCCCTCACTATCCTCTTGCTTTTAATATAACTGTAGAAACCTTTCGGATTTACTTTCACCTTATTTGCCAAACCAACCTCGTATCTTCTTTTAGCTTTTCTAATCTCTTTCTTAAGATTCCTTTTACATTCTTTATATTCCTCAAGCAATTCCTTTACTCCATGCTGCCTATATCTATTGTAGACATCCCTCTTTTTCCGAACCAAATTTCTAATATCCCTTGAAAACCATGGTGCTTTCAAACCTTTAACCTTTCCTTTCAACCTAACAGGAACATAAAGATTCTGTACCCTCATAATTTCACCCTTAAATGACCTCCATTTCTCTATTACATCCTTCCCATAAAACAACTTGACCCAATCCACTCTCGCTAAATCCCTTCGCATCTCCTCAAAGTTAGCCTTTCTCCAATCAAAAATCTCAACTCTAGGTCCTGTCCTGTCCTGTCCTTCTCCATAATTACATTGAAGCTAATGCTATTGTGATCACTGGACCCAAGGTGTTCCCCAACACATACATCTGTCAGCTGACCTATTGCATTCCCTAACAGGAGATCCAACACTGCCCCATCTCTAGTCGGTACTTCTATGTATTGTTGCAAAAAACTATCCTGCACACATTTCACAAACTCTAAACCATCCAGCCCTTTTACAGAATGAGCTTCCCAGTCTACGTGTGGAAAATTAAAATCTCCCACAATCACCACCTTGTGCTTACTACAAATATCTGCTATCTCCTTACACATTTGCTCTTCCAACTCATGCTCCCCATTAGGTGACCTATAATACACTCCTATCAGTGTTACTACACCTTTCCCATTCCTCAACTCCACCCAAATAGCGTCCCTAGAGGAGCTCTCTAATCTATCCTTCCAAAGCACTGCCATAAGATTTTCTCGGTCAAGCAATGCAACACCTCCTCCTCTGGCCCCTCCTACTCTATCACACCTGAAGCAACTAAATCCAGGAATATTTAGTTGCCAATCACACCCTTCCTGCCACCATGTTTTACTAATAGCTACATCATCATAATTCCAGGTATCAATCCACGCTTTAAGCTCATCCACCTTTCTTACAATGCTCCTAGCATTAAAATAGATACATTTAAGATACTCTCCACCTCCTCCTCTCTTTTCATCCCTAAAAATGCATTCAAATTTATTATCCTTTTCTTTCTTCTCCCCTACATCTTCGGGCTGAGCGCATCCCTTCTCCATCACCTGCCTTTCCTCCCTCACACACTGTCTATTTACTTGCTCTACTGGTGAACTAACCTCCTCTCCCATAGTTTCCTCAAATTGATTCCCGCCCCCCCCCCCCATCTTACTAGTTTAAAGTCTGCCCTGTAGCCCTAGCAAACCTCCCCGCTAGGATATTGGTCCCCCCAGGATTCAAGTGTAACCCGTCTTTCTTGAACAGGTCACGCCTGCCCCAGAAGAGGTCCCAATGATCCAGAAACTTGAATCCCTGCCCCCTGCTCCAATCCCACAGCCACGCATTCATCCTCCACCTAATTCCATTTCAACTCTCACTGTCGCGTGGCACAGGCAGTAATCCCGAGATTACTACCTTTGCGGTCCTTCTTCTTAACTGCCTTCCTAACTCCCTATACTCTCGTTTCAGGACCTCTTCCCCTTTCCTACCTATGTCATTGGTACCTACATGTACCACGACCTCTGGCTCCTCACCCTCCCACTTCAGGATATCTTGGACACAATCAGAAACGTCCCGAACCCTGGCACCAGGGAGGCAAATTACCATCCGGGACTCCCGATCACCTCCACAGAACCGCCTGTCTGAACCCCTGACTATCGAGTCCCCTGTTACTATGGTCCTCTTTCTTCTATCCCTACCCTTCTGAGCTACAGGGCCGTCCTCTGTGCCGGAGACCCGGCCACTGTCACTTCCACCAGGTAGGCTGTCCCCCCCAACAGTACTCAAACATGAGTACTTATTGTCAAGGGGTACAGCCACTGGGGTACTCTCTAGTACCTGCCTCTTCCCCTTCCTGACCGTGACCCACCTATCTGCCTCCCGTGGCCCCGGAGTGACCACCTGCCTGTAACTCCTCTCAATCACCTCCTCACTCTCCCTGACCAGGCAAAGGTCATCGAGCTGCAGCTCCAGTTCCCTAACTCGGTCCTTCAGGAGCTGCAGTTCGGTGCACCTGGCGCAGATGTGAACGTCCGGGAGGCTTGGAGACTCCAGGACCTCCCACATCCGACACCGAGAACAACAAGCTGCCCTCACACTCATACTTCCCAAATAACTGAAAATAACAAGAACTAAAAGATAAGCCTACTGTGCCCTCTTCCGCCTAAGCCCCCTGAGCCCAAGCCCTACACTCTGCTCCCGGCACACTCCGCTGCCCGCAAACGAAGCTGCCTGCTTCTTAAGGCTGCGTTCTTTTTATATCTTCCCGCCTTCCCAGGCCTCCTTCATGCGCCTGATGGACTACTTCAGAAATTTAACTCCGGAAATTGATCAACTCCATTCTTTCTGTGTTGAAATATCTTAGTCTGTCTCCCAAATGGTGAAGTGAGTGAGTGAATGTGTGTGTGTGTATGTACAGAGTGAACCATGTGCACAGGGTGTGTTGTGTGTGTGCAGAGTGAACTGAGTGCGTGCAGGTTGAGCTGACTTAGTGTTACTTGTCCTATAGTAATTTTAATTCCTTCAGTGTTCGTGAATGTTGCTTCAACTGGAAGAGTCCAGTGACTGTCACACCTGAACCACAGAGGGTGAAAGTCTTGTTGATGGGAAATTTTGGACGCTACACGACTGTAGATGTAATGTGAGTGAGTTTGATGCTGAAAAAATGGGGCCAAGCCAGTGAACACAAAAATACTACCCAAAGGAGGATGTGTAATGGTTATGACAGGGGACAGGACACCCTGTGATGTGTATGGAATTGATTCACTCCCTGTTGTCATGCTTCTCAACCTCTCTGTGCTATTTCCTCTAGTCTTGTGCAGGTGAATGTCTAGGTGCAGAAGATACCATTAGATTCTATCCTGCTGCTGCATGGACCTCATACACTGAAGATGAGCACTTGATCTCCCAGTTTACCTTGTCATGTCCCTTGCATTTTACTTGTTTACCTGCACTACACTTTCTCTATATTCTGCATTCTGTGTTTCCGTTTGTACCACCTCATGTACTTATACATGTAATGACCTAACTGGATAGCACACATACCAAAGCTTTTCACTGTTTCTCAGTACACGTCAGAACAATAAGAGCAGCAGAGTAATGTAGTGGTTAGCCCAACACTTTACAGTGCCAGTGACCTGGGTTCAATTCCCGTCGCTGCCTGTAAGTAGTTTGTACTTTCTGCACATGACCACATGGGTTTCCTGCAGGTGCTCTGGTTTTCTCCCACAGTCCGAAGATTTACCGATTAATTGGTCCTTATATACCGTCTGGGTAGCCATCCAACCTGATGGCATGAACATTGACTTATCTAACTTCTGTTAATGTCCCTCCTCCCCTTCTTACCCTATCCCTGATATATTTAGTTTCTCCCCCCTCTTTTTTTGTTCTCTCTTTCTGCCCATCACTCTGCCTGTTCTCCATCTCCCTCTGGTGCTCCCCTCCCCCATTCTTTCTCCCTAGGCCTCCCGTCCCATGATCCTTTCCCTTCTCCAGCCCTATATCCCTTTTGCCAATCACCTTTCCAGCTCTCAGCTTCACTCCACCCCCTCCGATCTTCTCCTATCATTTTGCATTTCCCCCTCCCCCTCCTACTTTCAATTCTCTTACTATCTTTCCTTTCAGTTAGTCCTGGCAAAGGGTCTCGGCCCGAAACGTTGATAGTGCTTCTTCCTGTAGATGCTGCCTGGCCTGCTGTGTTCCACCAGCATTTTGTGTGTGTTCATTGTAAATTGTCCCTTGATTAGGCTAAGGTTAAACTGGGGACTGCTAGGCAGCATGACTCGAAGGTCTGGAAGGGCCTATTCCACACTGTATCTTAATAAATAAAGAAATAATAAAAAAATAAATTAAATGAAGAGTCCTTGATCAAAGTGATCAGTCAGCTGGTTTGAGTTGTGTCATTGCTTCTGTTTCTTCTCTCCGTTCTGTCTTAAATGCTTTCAGGTGAGCGCAGAACAATTGTCCGTTGCACCAAGATTGTAAACAAGACATTGACAGTAACAAATGACAGTGACTGTCAGCACCTACCTCGCATAAATCCACAGGTTCGGAGATGCAACATCCATCTATGCCAGTCCTGGTAAGTGCCTTTATCAGACAAAAGTGCTCAAATTGCCTGGGCAATAATTCCCACAGATAAGACAGCTTGTGTTTACAGAGAGTCCAGTGAATCCATTGCTTTATTAGTGGGAGATAGCCATTCCATGATGTACAAAAGGGATTGTCAAAAAGCAAGCAAAACTTTCCAATTCAGAAAAGGCTGGGTGAAGTGGTCATTTTGTTAGAGTACTCATCTGCACAGGAAATGGCTAAGATTCCTAGATCAAAGACATGGATCCAAAAGTCTCAATGGAGCTTAAGCAGAAGTTCCTATATAGAGCACTGGCATTCTGTGGATAAGTATACTGTAGGTAATAAGGAGACAAATTATTAGTTAAATTATTACTGATTCTACTGGTTCAAATGAGAATGTTGGACAAGACTTCAGGATAATGCCATCCTCTTGCAGTAGAGCCCTGGAACATCCAACACTATTCCTAAGATTACCAAAAAAATTGTTTTAAAGCTTCATCCATAAGGAAATACCTCTGACAATGCAGCACTCCCTCAACACCACAGTGATACGTCAGCTCAACCCTGCACCAGATTGCAATAATTTATTTGATTTTGGTTTAGAGATAGAGAACAGAACGGGCCCTTCCATTTCATCGTGCCACCCTGCCCAGCAACCCACCTAGTTAACCTAGCCCAATCATGGAACAATTTTCAATGTTTAATTAACCTACTAAGCTGTACGTCTTTGAACTGTGGGAGGAAACAGTAGCACCTGGAGGAATTCCTTTCAGTCACAGGTTGAACAGCACCAGAATTCCAAACTCCGATCGTCCTAACTGCCACACAACTGTGGTAGCCTAATCATGAATCTGTAAAGGAGTCCAGTCTGATAAGAATTAATTTTATATTTTTAAAGCTAGTTCATTGCTAAGTCAGGATCAATTGTAGTAATGTTTTTGTGTAAATATTGGCCAAAAACAGGATGAATCAAGAGAGATGACGAGCATAGATAAGGTGGATGGTCACAGGATTTTCCCTCATGTAGAGGAGACTATAACTAGAGGGCATAAGGTGAGAGGCAAAAGATTGAAAAGGGATTTGAGGGGAAACTTTCATATAGATGGTGGTGGATATACAGAATGAGCTGCTGGGGAAGTGGTAAAAGTGTGTAAAATTACAGAGTTCAAAAGGCATTTGATTAGGTACATAGATGGGAAATAAATTGTGGGCCAAAAGCAGGCAAGGGTGACTAGCTTGGATAGAGATTGTGGTCAGCATGGGGGGGTTGGATCAAAAGGCCCATTTCCATGATGCATAACTATGTAAGAAGTGAATAATGTCCTAATAATATCTCTCAGCACTCCGTCCTGCCCTCAAACTAGATCCATTTAAGGGAATTAATTTCAAAACAAGGATGAATAGAAATTAGCACCAGCGAATGCCCTGTGATGTATTTGCTGCCCAATTAAACCAGCCACTCTCCAGAAACAGAATAAGGTGTTCCTGTGTGCAGTGCATGTAATTGGTCCCACTCTCCATGTCTTAATCCAGCTCCCATTTGAAATCCGTGATCCACCTTTCCCCTCAGCTGTGCACTCCAGACAGTGCTTTTTTAATTAGAGCACTTTTTAAAAAGAAAACACTAAAACCTGAATAGAAGGCACTGATTAGAAGAAATATTGCTTCATTAATCTACATTCGATCATTGGAGAGTACAATGCACAACTTATGTTTTCTGCAATGACTGAGATCCAGTCGTTTTTTTTGGTGATTTATTTTTTTTTGTTTCCTCTTTTCTTTTGACTCAGGTGGGTGGGAGGCAATTGGTCTCCCTGTTCCAGCACCTGTGGGAAGGGGATCCAGGTTCGCAATGTGACCTGTGTCTATCAACTACAAAATGGCACTTACTTTAACACAAGAAGTCTCTATTGCCTTGGTCCAAAGCCATGGGCAGTACGGGGCTGTGAAGGCCGTGAGTGTCTCACCATGTGGGAAGCCTCGGACTGGTCAAAGGTACGTACTTCTGAATGGATAAATATGAAGCCCAATCGCTGGTAGACATATTGTCACATGAGCCCAGTTATGGTGAATCTTGCTGACAGCTCAACACCCTCTCTCCGCCTGTCATTGTGTGAGTTTTTTCTCATTCACTTTAAGGATCTGTTCAGTAGCTGAGACCCATAAACCAAAGGTACAAGTTAAGATTTGTTCACTTTTTCACTTTGTAGTTTATTTATTTATTTCCAGTGTTCAATAATGTACCTATTGATGTATTACACTGCCTTGAGATTGATTCCTGTATTTTGGTCATTATGGTCCAAAATTTTGTTATACTAGGTCTAATTTCATAGGAAGTCCATGCTGAGTATCAGCCACCCATTTACATTGATCCTTTGTTACACATACCCCTTAACTTCCCCCCAGATTCTACCACTCATAATGCAACTAACCTACTAATAAATCCCCGGGTCCAGATGATCTGCATCTGAGGGTTCTAAAAGAGGTGGCTCAGGAAATTGCGGATGCATTGGTAATCATTTTCCAATGTTCCTTAGATTCAGGATCAGTTCCTGAAGATTGGACAGTGGCTAATGTTGTCCCACTTTTCAAGAAGGGAGGGAAGGAGAAAACGGAGAACTATCGCCCTGTTAGCCTAAGGTCAGTCGTGGGGAAGATGCTTGAGTCCATTATTAAGGACAAAATAGTGGCACATCTAGATGGCAGAAATAGGATTAGGCCGAGCCAGCATGGATTTACCAAGGGCAAATCATGCTTGACTAATCTGTTGGAGTTTTTTGAGGGTTTAACAAGGATGTTAGACGAGGGTAAGCCAGTAGATGTTGTGTACCTAGATTTTCAGAAGGCATTTGATAAGGTGCCACATAGGAGATTGGTGAGTAAAATCAGAGCTCATGGCATTGCGGGCAGGGTTTCAACATGGATAGAAAACTGGTTGGCAGATAGAAAGCAAAGGGTAGCAGTGAATGGGTGTTTCTCAGACTGGCTGGAGGTGACTAGTGGGGTACCACAGGGCTCTGTATTGGGACCACAGCTCTTTACGATTTATGTCAATGATTTAAATGAGGGCATTGAAAACTATATCAGCAAGTTTGCTGACGATACTAAACTGGGTGGCAGTGTGACATGCGAAGAGGACGTTAGGAGAATACAGGGAGACTTGGATAGGCTGAGTGAGTGGGCAGATACTTGGCAGATGTCATTCAATGTGAATAAATGTGAAGTTATCCACTTTGGAAGCTGGAACAAGAGGGCAGAGTATTGTCTGAACGGTGTCAAGTTAGGTAAGGGAGAAATGCAAAGAGACCTAGGAGTCCTAGTTCACCAGTCAATGAAGGTGAATGAGCAAGTGCAACAGGTAGTGAAGAGGGCAAATGGAATGTTGGCCTTTGTTACAAGGGGAATTGAATACAAGAGCAAGGATGTCCTTTTGCATTTGTACAGGGCCCTGTTGAGACCACACCTGGAATATTGTGTACAGTTTTGGTCTCCAGGTTTAAGGAAGGACATTCTGGCAATTGAGGAAGTGCAGCGTAGATTCACTAGGTTGATTCCTGGGATGGCAGGGCTGTCTTACGCAGAGAGATTGGAGAGATTGGGCTTGTACACGCTGGAATTGAGGAGATTGAGAGGGGATCTGATTGAAACGTTTAAGATAATTAAAGGATTTGATAGGATTGAGGCAGGAAATATGTTCCAGATGTTGGGAGAGTCCAGTACCAGAGGGCATGGATTGAGAATAAGAAGTCAGTTATTTAAAACAGAGTTGAGGAAGAGCTTCTTCTCCCAGAGAGTTGTGGAGGTGTGGAATGCACTGCCTCGGAAGACGGTGGAGGCCAATTCTCTGGATGCTTTCAAGAAGGAGCTGGATAGATATCTGATGGATAGGGGAATCAAGGGATATGGGGACAAGGCAGGGACTGGGTATTGATAGTGAATGATCAGCCATGATCTCAGAATGGCGGTGCAGACTCGAGGGGCCGAATGGTCTACTTCTGCACCTATTGTCTACTGACCTATATGTCTTTGGGATGTGGAAGCAAACGAGAACATCCAGGAGACAGCCAAACAGTCACAGAGAGAATGTGCAAACTGCACACTGCCACCACTCAAAGTCAGATTTAAACCTGAGTCTCTGATGGCATGAGGCTACAGCTCTACTGTGTCACCTTTCTTCACGCTACATTTGTTACAGCTGTTTGGTTGTGTCACAGCTCTGGGTGGAAGACTCCCTTGATCAGGAGCTGCAGCATTCCCAGGGATCATTAGTTAGGAGATTGGAGCATAACAGGAGCAACCTGCTCCATGTGAACAAGGTCCACACCAAACAACTCCTGAATGGGAATCAAGCCATGATTTCTAGTGGGAATTTATGCCAATTTTGACCCATGGAAGCAATGAGCAGGGAGCTTCACGTGCTGTAGAAGCATTGAAATTACTGCATATGAATTAGCAGGTCATGATGAACAGACCCAACCCCCTCTGAAATGGAAAGCTAAATAATTACAGAACAAAATCTTCTCTGAAGAAACAAAGCTTGTTGATTAGCAATTAGATTTTTTAGGCATTGTAGTTAAAGCTTCAGTCTCAATCACTCAGTTGTCATCAACCTGGAGTTACTTGTCAGATGGCATTGTTGTTTCTTGCCTAGGGTGGATGTTTAAACACCCCTTGTGCTCATTATTGTACCTTAGCTGCATACATCCAGCTAATGCACTGTGTGTGATCCACATTGGGAAACAGCAGCAGGACAGCCCTCACCCATCGGTGCCACCCCGTTCACAGCCTCTGTTCTCCATACCCAAACCTCACCTATTGACGCCATTCCTTCCACAGCCTCCATACCCAAACCTCACCCATTGGTGCCACCCCTTCCTCAGCCTCCATTCTCCATACCCAGATATTACCCACTGGTGCCACCCCTTCCTCAGCCTCCATTCTCCATACCCAGATATTACCTCTCTGGTGCCACCCCTTCCACAGCCTCCGTTCTCTATACCCAGACATCACCCATTGGTGCCACCCCTTCCACAGCCTCTGTTCGCCATACCCAAACCTCACCCATTGGTGCCTCCCCTTTCACAGCCTCCATTCGCCATACCCAAACCTCACCCATTGGTGCCACCCCTTTCACAGCCTCCTTTCTCCATACCCACTCCTCACCCTTTGGTGCCACCCCTTCCATAGCCTCCTTTCTCCATACTCAAACCTCACCCATCAGTGCCACCCCTTTCACAGCCTCTGTTCTCCATAACCAAACCTCACCTATTGACGCCATTCCTTCTACAGCCTCCATTCTCCATACCCAAACCTCACCCATTGGTGCCACCCCTTCCTCAGTCTTCATTCTCCATACCCAAACCTCACCCATTGGTGCCACCCCTTGCACAGCCTCCATTCTCCATACCCAAACCTCACCCATTGGTGACACCCCTTCCTCAGCCTTCATTCTCCATACCCAAACCTCACCCATTGGTGCCACCCCTTTCAGCCTCCATTCTCCATACCCAGACATCACCCATTGGTGCCACCCCTTCCACAGCCTCCATTCTCCATACCCAGACCTCACCCATTGGTGACACCCCTTCCTCAGCCTTCATTCTCCATACCCAAACCTCACCCATTGGTGCCACACCTTTCAGCCTCCATTCTCCATACCCAGACATCACCCATTGGTGCCACCCCTTCCACAGCCTCCATTCTCCATACCCAAACCTCACCCATTGGTGCCACCCCTTGCACAGCCTCCATTCTCCATACCCAAACCTCACCCATTGGTGCCACCCCTTTCACAGCCTCCATCCTTGTAAATCTCCTCTGCACTCTCTCTATAGTATCCTCATCCTTCCTGTAGTGAGGTGATCAGAAATCAACACAGTACTCCAAGTGGGGTCTAACTTTGTATGGCTGTAACATTACCTCACAATGAGAGAGAAACTGGTTATGACCAGAAGGTAAAATTCAGTGTTCTTTCAAAAGCATGGACATCAGAACACTGTAACATCTGAACGATTCACCCACTGTAGTTACTCAAGCCCTGTCTGAGGTTAGGATGGAAGAACTCTGTTTGGCAGGGTCGACCATAGATAATGTGTCCCAGCTCCCTATGTGATGTGCGAGCCAGTATACAAGTCAGGACGGTATTTGCCAGCTGAAACTCCTCCTCTCTACGCAGCCGATAAATTCAAAGAAACGACAGAAACCACTGCAGTTTGACACCTGCGGCATTGCAGGAGTTTCCAGTCAGTGTTGAACTCAACGAAGGACCGCCTTAGGGATTCCAGCTCTGGATTTTTCCTCAGGATTTACACCCGAAGCTTTCCTCATGAGTAGGTATAGCCGCAAGGCAGCGAAGGTGTGAGATCAGAGTTTTCCTTCGCAATACACACAAAATGTTGAAAGAATTCAGCAGGTCAGGCAGCATCTATGGAAATGTATAAATAGTCAACACGTCGGGTGAAACCCTTTTTCAGGACTGAAAATGAGGGGAGAAGACACCAGAATAAAAAGGTGGGAGGAGGGGCAGGAAGATATCTAGAAGGTGATATGTGAAGCCAGGTAGGTAGCAAAGATAAAGGGCTGGAGAGGATGGAATCTGATAAGAAAAGAGAGTGGACCGTAGGAGAAAGGGAAGGAGCAGGGGACCCAAGGGGAAGTGATAAGCAGGGGAGAAGAAGTAAGAGGCCAGAGTGGAGAATAAAAGGGTTGTAGGGCAGGGGAAAGGGAAAAACTTTTTACCAGAAGGAGAAATTGATATTCATGCCATCACGTTGGCGGCTATCCAGATGGAATATCAGGTGTTGCTCCTCCACCTTGTGAGGGTTGTCATCATGGCACAAGAGGAGGCCATGGACTGACATGGCGGAATGGTAATGGAAATTGGAAGTAAAATGTTTGGACACTGGGAAGTTACACTTTAGGGAGATGGAGTGGAGGTGCTTGACAAAGCGGACCCCCAATTGAAGCAGAGGTTTACTACTAGATGAGCTGCCAACCACAGCTGATGAGCTGCATCTGCCCGAAGCAACTGCTCTTATGGCGCCAGTAATCAACCTTTGTCTTTTCTCCCATCCGTAGCTAAGCCACACATGAAGGCCAGGAGCTGGACTTGGTTGTCAAAGGCTATTTGAGATGCACACCATTGGGAGCATTTAGTAGGTAGTGGGAGGTTATCCCACTACCATCCCTGTCTATAACAATCTTAAAGGATCTACAGACAAATCTGTGTATCCCACATGGGACTGATCCACCACATTAGAATCTACTTAATTGGAGCAGAACCAAGTTGATCTCATCCTAAGGGACTGTCAGAGAAGGAGATAAGTTCTGCTCACTCAAGACCATAGCGTGTTTTTGTGGGACAAGGGCACTTTCCTGAATTACTAGCTCTTGACACTGGTCAGGTGTCCAGTACCTTTCTAATAATGATACCCAAAGAGCAAACAGGAATATTATGGAAATGGAGGTCTGACCCTTGGAGTGATCCAGGATTGCAGTGCTGTAGACCAAGGTGAAGGAAATGTTCACTAGTGCTGGTTGTATTCCGCATCTTCTGATCATTGTGCATGTACTGTGTGCCACAAAGAAGAGGAGGAGGCGGTGCAGTAGGAGCACATTCTACACCGGAGGCAACACTGAGAAATCCTCTTTGGAGGAGCTGTAAAGCTGTGTTATATTGTCGCTCCATTCAGTTGAGAAACCTGCAACACTCAGAGAAAAGTTTGTGGTTACATTCTATAAGACTTGGACACCATTCAGTTTGGGCTGATCTTCAGTAGGGGATGATTGGCCACAGACAAGGCAATATTTCCATGAAAAGGTGTCACTATTTTTACCAATAATTCAGCTACAGTCAACAGAACAATGACGGGGGGAGGAGGAAATTTTCTGATCAGCCCAGTATCAGCAGCTTTATGTAACGGAAAAGGCCAGGATGAGAGTGGCACTGGCCGATGTTAATTGGAATTTAAGACTGTGGGCAAAACTATAATAGATGAAAGGTGACTGTTGTGGTAATCCAGGTAATTAACTTCAAGGCAGAAAGAAAGGCAACCAAAGTTAGAATCTATGGGACGACAAGAGGGAGATTATAATGAAATGGAAAGAGATGCATAAAATACATCAGGTTTAGCCTTCTCAGACAACCCTTCAGCTTCCATGGTACCCTGTTACCAGTCCAGTTTGGTGGTTCTGAGTTGACTGATGAGGCCAATGTGAGAATGTTGTACCAAACCAATTAAATTAGTAATCAAATGGCCAACTAAACTAATCCCCTCCGCCTACACAATGTCCATATCCTTCCATTTTCCTCACATTCATGTGCCTATTTAAACATCTCTTAAAAGTCTCTAACATATCTGCCTCTACCACCACCATTCCAGGCACTCATTGCTCTATAAAACACATGACCCTGACACCTCTTTGAAATTACACCCCCCCCCCCCAAACCTTAAATGCATACCCTCCGGTAATAAACATTTCAACCCGGGGAACAAAGATACTGTCTGTCTATTCTATCTGTGTCTTTCATAATCTCCTCCCAGCCTCTGCTACTCCAGTGAAAATAGCCCAACCCCAGTTGTCATTGCATATGCTTTCTAATCCAGGCAGCATCCTAGTAAACCTCTTCTGCACCCTTTCCAAAACCTCAACATCCATCCTATAATCAGGTGACCAGAATGTATGCAATACTTCAGATGTGACCTAACTACAGTTTCATCAAGCTGCAACATAACTTCCTGACTTTGTCTCCTCTGATAAAGGCAGGTAGGCAAGTTTGCCATGTGCCCTCGTAATCACCCTATCAACCTGTGTAGCCTCTTTCAGGGAGCTATGAACTTGGATCCCAAGATCCCTCTGCTCATCAATACTGTTAAAAGTTTTGTCCTTAACAGTGTACTATCTCTTTACATTTGACTTACCAAGCTGTAACACTTTGCATTTAGCTGGGTTAAACTGCCAATCCTCCACCCATGTTTGCAACTGATCCTGCTGTATTCTTTTCCAATCTTCTATGCTATCCACAACACGACCAATCTTTGCATCTTCTGCAACTTAATAACCCACCCACATTATCATCCAGGTCATTTATGCACATCACAAACCACAGACATCCCAGTAGATCCCTGTTGAACAGTACCGACCATAGACCTCCAGCTAGAATGTCCCTCCATCTTGAATGGGCAAGCTAGTTACGAATACAAATGGCCAATTCACCATGGATCCTGTACATCTTAATCTTCTGGATGAGCCTCCTATGAGTGACCTTGTCAAACATCTTAGTAAAATCCATGTAGACTACATCCACAGATCTACCATAATCAATCACCCTTGTCACCTCATCAATAAACTCAATCAAGTTAGTAAGACATGACTTGCCCTGCACAAAAACATGCTGGCTCTTCCTAATTAAGACATGGCTTTCCAAATGCTCATAAATCCTATCTCTAAAAATTCTCACCAGTAGCTTCTCTACCACTGATGTGAGATTCACCATATTTTCCAGGGTTATCCCATATCATGTTTTTGAATAATGGGGCAAGACTATCTACTCACCATACTCTAGGACCTTGCCTGTGGTTAGAGAGGACCCAAAGATATTGGCCAACACCCCAGTAATCTTTTTTTCTTTTGTAACTTGGGGTATATCTCATCAGGCCCTGGAAACTTATCTACCTTTAATGCTCTTTAAGAAACCCAATACCATCTCCTCCTTTACTTCAAAATGCCCTAGCATATTAAAAACCTCAGCTTTGATCTCCCTATCTTCTACTTTGGTATTTACCAAGGAGAAGGATGTAAAGTCCTCATTATGGACCTCAGTTACATCCTCTGCATCCAAGAAATATTTCCTCCCCTCTTTATCTTTGAGTGGTCCTACCCTCTCTCAGGTTATCCCCTTGCTCTTGATATATGTATAGAATACCTTGAGAATCTCTTTAATCCTGCTTGACAAAGACTTTTCATGGCCTCTCGTGGCTTTCCTAATTCCCTTCCTGATTTCCTTTCTAGCACTTTTATAATTCTCAAGGGCTCTGTTTGATTATAGCTATCCAAAGCTTTACATACTTTTTCCTCCTGACAAAATTAATCACCTTCCTCAACATCTAGGGTTTCCTCATCTTGCCATCCTTGTCATCCCTTCTGACTGGAACATTCCTGTCGTGTACTCTGTGCAATTGGTCTTGAAAACACTTGATTTGTACAAAAACAGCTGCTCCTAATTAACTCTCCCTAGTTCCTTCCTAATACTCACATAATTTTCCCTCCTCCAATTTAATACTCTCTTGTAAGGTCCATATTTATTCTTAACATACATAAGAACATAAGAGATAGGAGCAGGAGTAGGCCAATTGGCCTCTCAAGCCTGCTCCGCCGTTCAACAAGATCATGGCTGATCCAATCTTAACTCTAGTTATCACGGAATCCCACAAGGCAACAGTGCCAACCAACAGGGCACCTTGCCGCCCATTTTATTTTATTATTCATCCCGCCCAAACCCATGTGATCACCCGGGGAAAAAAAAAACGATTTGCCAATTGAGGAGAAAAAATCTGGAAAATTCCTCTCCGACCCATCCAGGCTATCGAAAACTGGCCCAGGAGATCACAACGCTTATCTAAACCTAGCCTCATGTCCACTTACCTGCTCGCTCACCATATCCCCTAATGCCATTTTTATCCAGGAAAATGTCTATCTCCATTTTGAATTTATTGAGTGTAGTAGCTTCCACAGCTCTTTGGGGCAGTAAATTCCACAGCCCCACTACCCTCTGAGCGAAGAAATTTCTCCTCATCTCAGTCCTGGAACGGCATCCCCTTATTTTAAGATTATGCCCCCTAGTCCTAGTTTCACCCATCATTGGGAACATTCTCCCCGCATCCACCCGATCAAGCCCCTTCACAATCTTATATGTTTCAATAAGATCGCCTCTCATTCTTTGGAACTCCAATGAGTAGTGTCCCAATCTACTCAACCTCTCATCATACATCAACCCACCCATCCCCGGAATTAACCTAGTGAACCTTCTCTGCACTGCCTCGAGAGCCAATATGTCCTTTCTTAAATATGGACACCAGAACTGCACGCAGTACTCCAGGTGCGGTCTCACCAATACCCGGTACAATTGCAGTAAGACCTCCCTGTTCTTATACTCCATCCCCCTAGCAATAAAAGCCAGCATTCCATTGGCCTTCTTGACCACCTGCTGCACTTGCATACTAACTTTTTGTGTTTCCAGCACCAGGACCCCCAGATCCCTTTGCACAGAAGCACTTTCCAGTTTCTCTCCATTTAGATAATAACTTGCTCTATTATTTTTCCTGCCAAAGTGCAAGACCTCACACTTGTCAGTATTATATTTAATCAGCCAAATGTCTGCCCAATCACTCAGCCTATCTATGTCCCCCTGCAGGGTTTCAATGTCCTCCGAACTCATTACACTCCCTCCCATCTTTGTGTCATCAGCAAACTTCGATACGTTGCACTTAGTCCCTTTCTCCAAATCATTAATATAGATTGTAAAGAGTTGGGGTCCCAACACCGACCCCTGCGGAACACCACTAGTCACCAACTACCAGTCTGAGAATAAACCATTTATCCCAACTCTCTGTTTTCTGTTATCTATAGCTATCTTAAAACTTAAGGAGTTGTGGTCACTATTCCCTTACTGCTAACCCACTGAAAGGTCAGTCACCTGGCCAGGTTCATTACCTACTACCAGATCCAGTACTCAATAATTGATCAGATTTACAGGGAAGTGGTCACCCCTAAGTTGCAGGAGGCGAGTAGCTGGGTGACTGTTGGGAGAAAAGGAAATGTGTGAACTGGAAATGTGAATAGGTAGTTAGCGCAGAGCACCCCTGTGGCCATTCCCCTCAATAAAGTATACTGTTTTGGATACTGTTGTGGGGAATGACCTCGCAGGAGAAGGCCATACGGACCAAGTTACAGGCATTGAGCATGGGTCAGTGGTGCAGAGAATAAAGAAGAAGAAGAGGGGAATGGTAGTGATAGGGAACTCAATAGTCAGGGAAACAGGAGATGCTGGGGACATGAATGGGACATCCAAATGGTATTTGTCTCCCAGGTGCCAGGGTCAGGAACATCTCAGATCGCATCCACAGGATTTTGGAGGTGGAAGGAGAGCAGTCAGATGTCTTGGTACATATTGGAACCAGTGACACAAAGGGATCCTGAAAAGAGAATTTAGAGAGCTAGGCAGAAAGCTGAGAAGCAGGACCCCCCCCCCCCCATGATAGTAATATTCTGGATTGCATCCTGTGTCACACACCAGTGAGGGTAGAAACAGGATGATTTGGCAGATAAATATGTGGCTGAGAAGCTGGTGGGAGGGGACAGGGCTTCGAGTTCTTGGATCACTGGGATCACCTCTGGGGGAGGAATGACCTGTACAAAAGTGGCGGGTTGTACCTGAACCCGACTGGGACCAATATTCTCCTGGGCAGGTTTGTTAGAGCTGATGGGGAGGGTTTAAGCTAATTTGGCAGGGGGTGGGACCCGGAGTGAAGGGACTCAGGATTGGACAGATGGTTAAAAAAAGCAAAGATAGCAGGCAGTCAGACTGTTAGGAAATACAGGCAGATGTTAGGACAAAATTGCAGCCAGCAGGGAGAGTATCAGTGCATTGGGGATGCAGAATCTAAAAGGGTAACAAATACAGTACTCTAAGTGTTATATCTCAATGCGCAAAGTATAAGAAATTAGGAGGATGATTTTTTGAGGGAAGTTGAAATCCCCTATGACAACAACCCTATTTTGTTACACATTTCCTTCATCTGCCTGTATATCTGTGCCTCAATGTCCTGGTGTCTGTTGGGGTGTGGAGTCTGTAGGGCAGTCCTATCAGACTGATTGCAGCCTTCCTGTTTTAGAGTTCTACCCATATAGACTCAGTGGATGCGCCTTTTATATTATGTACCTTCTGAGTGTAGCTGGGCTATTGTCCCAGATTAATAGTGCAACCCTAACCCCCCACTTTTGCCTCCCTTTGTGCCATTTCTAAAACAGTGAAACCCTGAGACAAAATGCTGCTATTCCTGTCCCTCTTTCAACCAAGTCTCAGTAATGGCCACAACATCATAGTTCCATGTACTGATCCATGCTCTGAGTTTATCATCTTTACCCATAATGCTCCAAGCACTAGAATGCACAGACTTTAAAACTACCTGTCTTATCATATCTATAACTTTGATCCTGTCTGTTATTACTGGCCCTGAATCTGTGCCTTCCTCTCCATCCCTCCACTTTCTAACCTGGTGCTCTGGTTCCCATCCCCCTGCTAAATGAGTTTAAACCTTCCCAAGTAGAACTAGCAAACTTCCTGGCCAGGATATTAGTTCCCCTCAAGTTCAGGTGCAATCTTTCTCCGTTATACAGCTCACCCCTGCACCAGAAGAGATTTCAATAATCCAATAACATGAAACCCTGTCCCATTCATTCATCTGTACTATCATCCTATTTGTGCACTGACTAGCACATGGCTCTGAAGAAATCCAGAGATTACTACCTTAGAGTACCACTACTTCCACTTCCTTCCTAACTCCCCGTACTCACTGCAGGACCTGTTTCCCCCTTTCTATTTATGTCATTGGTGCCACTGTACACCACAACCTCTGGCTGCTCACCCACCTTTTTGAGAACATTCTGCTGCTTCTCCAACTCATCTTGGACCCCAGCACTGGAGGCAATGTACTATCTTGGCCTCTCTGTCGTAGCATAGAATCTCCGATATGTTCCCCCACTGAGTCTCCCATCACTATCATTCTGCCTGACTTTACCCTTCCTGCTGAGCCTCGGAGCTGGCTACAGTGCTACTGGACTGGCTGCTTCTGCTGTGCCCCACAGGTCATTCCACTCCCCCACCCCCACCCCCCCAGTAGTACCTTGTTGCTGAGGGGAATGGTCACAAGGGAACCCTGCTTACTCCCCTCACTTCTCCTGATAGTCCTGAAGCCTGCACTCTGGATATAACCACCTCAGTAAATTTCATCTGTGAGATTTTCAGCCTCCCAGATGGTCCTAAGTACATCAAGCTCCAGCTCATTTTCTTCTCCAGATCCTTGAAGAGCAGAAGTCAGGTGCAGTTATCACAGATATTGTTTGTTACCCTGAAATCCCACACCTCACAGGAGGAGCATTCTACCACCCTAAGTACCTTACCCCCTACACTGAATTAAGGCCTAAGGATTTACAGACAACAAAAAGAAACTTATCTGCTCTTACTGGTGCCTTCTCTCTGAAAACTATTAGTTTTACACTCATCTAAGTTACTTATTCAGCCTCTTCTCACCAAGCTTCACGCAGCTTTGGCTCTAACTTCTCAAGCCTGAGTTCTGTAATTAAAATAAATCATTCCAAATGACTCAGAAGCACGTTGAAGCCTGTTAAGCGAAAGACCTCCACTCTAACCCTGGCCACTCCAACAATGGCCGCTCTGCTTACACCTCTCTCCTTTACACAAACTCAAATAGAAATCACTCCCAATAAGGCTAGTTGTTTTTAAATGACTCCTGCTCAGCAACCATGTGCTTTTCTACTTGGAGTAGTTTTGGGCCAAGGATTCCAAGGAGTCAGTGGGGATGTTGATTTCTTAAAAGGGGCTTTGAATCCTTTTCTCTGTTCTTGTGGTGACCTATCCCAATGTGGAGCTTGAAACAGTCTTCTTCAAGAAACTGCTGTTAAGCAAATGAATGAGGTGGCCTGACTAGTAGAGCCACTTAAGTACACTTAGGACCTCGGTGCTGGAGATGTAGCCTGGAGAAGGATTCTGATATTGGTTCTAGTGGACTTGGAGGATTTTCCAGACAGATTTCTGGCAATATCTCTCCTGTGCATTGATAGTAGTGTTGGAATTTGTAGCATGTAGAAGGGCAGAACTCATTGCTTCCTGGTAGACCATGAATTTTGTCCTATATTTGAGATCTTGATGCAAATACCATTTCTTCAATTGAGCAAAGGTTGAAAATGATGGTAACACTCATTATTGATACTTGCCTTCAAGGATGGTGGCTTACGAACTGAGATGATGTCCATGTCCATCTTTTTTGACAGAGGGTAATTTTGTGCAGTGGAACTACTGCATGATTTTTGTCTTGTCAATGTCAAATGTAAAGGCCTATTCTCTCTCAAGACTGTCCAACCACGATGCCTCACTCTTGCACAAAAGTCAACTCAAATGCAGTCATCTACCTGTGTTTGTGCACTCTCTAGAAGTCATTATCAACTCGTTCACTGAAACCAATGAGGCGATGGGCTTTACCCTGAACATTCACTGAAACCCGGTGAGAGGATGGGCTTTACCCTGAACACACACTGAATAGGCTAATGAGAGGGTGGGCTTTACCGAGAACATTCACTGAATAGGCCAATAAGAGGATGGGTTTTATCCAGAACATTCATTGAACAAACCAATGAGAGGGTGGGCTTTACCCTGAACATTCACTGAATAGGCCAATAAGAGGATGAGTTTTACCCTGCAAACCAATGAGAGGGTGGGCTTTACACTGAACATTCATGAACAAACCAATGAGAGGGTGGGTTTTACCCTGAACATTCACTAAACAAACCAATGAGAGGGTGGGCTTTACACTGAACATTCATGAACAAACCAATGAGAGGGTGGGTTTTACCCTGAACATTCACTAAACAAACCAATGAGAGGGTGGGCTTTACACTGAACATTCATGAACAAACCAATGAAAGGGTGGGTTTTACCCTGAACATTCACTAAACAAACCAATGAGAGGGTGGGCTTTACCCTGAACATTCACTGAATAGGCCAATAAGAGGATGAGTTTTACCCTGCAAACCAATGAGAGGGTGGGCTTTACACTGAACATTCATGAACAAACCAATGAGAGGGTGGGCTTTACACTGAACATTCATGAACAAACCAGTGTGAGGGTGGGTTTTACGCTGAACATTCATGAACAAACCATTGAAAGGGTGGGTTTTACACTGAACATTCATGAACAAACCAATGAGAGGGTGGGTTTTACGCTGAACATTCATGAACAAACCATTGAAAGGGTGGGTTTTACGCTGAACATTCATGAACAAACCAATGAGAGGGTGGGTTTTACGCTGAACATTCATGAACAAACCAATGAGAGGGTGGGTTTTACACTGAACATTCATGAACAAACCAATGAGAGGGTGGGTTTTACGCTGAACATTCATGAACAAACCAATGAGAGGGTGGGTTTTACACTGAACATTCATGAACAAACCAGTGTGAGGGTGGGTTTTACCCAGAACATTCATGAACAAACCAATGAGAGGGTGGGTTTTACGCTGAACATTCATGAACAAACCAATGAGAAGGTGGGCTTTACACTGAACATTCATGAACAAACCAGTGTGAGGGTGGGTTTTACCCAGAACATTCATGAACAAACCAATGAGAGGGTGGGTTTTACGCTGAACATTCATGAACAAACCAATGAGAGGGTGGGCTTTACCCTGAACATTCACTAAACAAACCAATGAGAGGGTGGGCTTTACACTGAACATTCATGAACAAACCAATGAGAGGGTGGGTTTTACACTGAACATTCATGAACAAACCAATGAGAGGGTGGGTTTTACGCTGAACATTCATGAACAAACCAATGAGAGGGTGGGTTTTACACTGAACATTCATGAACAAACCAATGAGAGGGTGGGCTTTACCCTGAACATTCACTAAACAAACCAATGAGAGGGTGGGTTTTACACTGAACATTCATGAACAAACCAGTGTGAGGGTGGGTTTTACGCTGAACATTCATGAACAAACCAATGAGAGGGTGGGTTTTACGCTGAACATTCATGAACAAACCAATGAGAGGGTGGGTTTTACACTGAACATTCATGAACAAACCAATGAGAGGGTGGGCTTTACCCTGAACATTCACTAAACAAACCAATGAGAGGGTGGGTTTTACACTGAACATTCATGAACAAACCAATGAGAGGGTGGGTTTTACCCAGAACATTCACTGAACAAAGATTCTGTATCGATTTACCTCCACTCCCCAATACCTCTTTCCAACAATATAGGTCTATGCTAAGACTGGAAAACACAGATCACTTTTCATATATCAGGAACTACCTCTAAGTAATGACATTTACCTTCTACCATTGTGCTAGCCTAGTCTTTAGGTTCCTGATGAAGAGAGTATAATTCAACTTTATCTCTCTATTCCTCCTGCATTGTGATTTAAAATCACCCTCTCATAAATGACATCAGTGGCTTTTCCAGTACATGTCCAACACAGACATTGTCTTTGTTCTACCACCGCTCCTTCTTTCCTGCAAGTTAAAGCACATTTGATTTCTCATTTTTCCCATTACAAAGGAAGATTGTTTACTGTTGCCACCCAACAGATAGTGCCTGGCCTGCCTGAGTGTTTCCAGCAATTTCAGTTTTTATTTCAGATTTCCAGCATCTGCTGAGTTTTGCATTTCATACAAAATAGTTCTCATTTTGATAGAGGTATTAAACTGTTAGATACAGAAGACCAAAATGGATACAAATACATCATAATAATATTTTGCTTAACTTAAATAGGAGAGATCCTGTTTGAGGATGATCACATAGTTAGATTTGTTAAATAAATCTTACAGCAGAAAAGTTCAGATATTGTTCTATGGCAAATCAGCAAGATTTTTTTTGTTTTTTTCACTTTTATGGGTAAAAGTTTTATGCTTGCCACTTCTGTTACCTGTAGCTGATGTTCTCTCTTACGACAGAGAAGTTATCCTTTATTCTGAGATGTGTGCTGAGACATGGCCATTATGGCACAGAAACTGTGAATACTTACAAGATTCCCGATGTCTCCTGCCTCTTTTTAAGTAGTGCCATTTAAAGTGGAAAAACTTTCCAAGGCATCACAATTCACAAGGACTCTAAAGCTGAGTCAAAAGCACATGTTGTGAAGGGGGATTTAAAGGGAAGAATGTGGAGATGGAGTATGCTAGCTGGGAAAGCAGCCCACTGTGAATTGACCTCCACTGTTTGAGTGGGAGGAAAAAGCAGATACTCCAGCAATGGAGAATTTGGAAGAAGGATTTGCACTGGAGCTCTTTATTGGCATGGTCATAGGATTGGTGATGGGTGGAGGAGAGAAGGATGAAGACTGAAGCATATGGCTGATTGTGCACAATGAATAATATCTGTTGAGTCTTTCAGCTGGAATCTTTACTACATATGAATATATTGGAGCCAGTATGCGAACAATTTTTTCTGTGGAGGAAGTTATGTTTCAGCTCCAGGTGCTGTGGTATTTCTGTGTTTTTCAGTTTCACTTCATAAACAGTGTCCTTCCAATGTCACCTCTTTTACCTGTAATGGCAGCCCATAGGATAATACATTTTTCAGGTATGTTAATCCTCTACTCAATCTGCAGTCTGTCACCTCCCAATGAGTTGAATCAAAAGTATTGACATGTTGCTCACCTTCAGCAGGTTTATTGCGCTGGTGCTTGTGTTAATCTCAGGAAAGGCTCCTGATTCATCAAACGTTTAGGTTTTTGAATGCCATTTCATTTAATTACCTTCTGCTAATTTCTCAGTAAAACCTTCAGTAAGGAGTTTGAAGTGTTCTGATTTGAGTCTAGGACGGCACCCAAACAAGCAACATTGGTAGAATCCAATACTGAGTTGGCTAGCTGCCTGAATTGTGATGTTATTCCAAGCCATCCAATCAGGCTGAGTGTGAGACGATGGACTGAGAGAGGCCTTATCTCAAGGCAGGCTACTGAGATGTAAAGAAAATTACGGGTGTTGGAAACCTGAAATAAAAAGCACAAACTAGCTTAGAAGTACAGAGGGGAATGCTCTGAGTCTAGATGTGAATGGAGTCGGATTAATATTTCAGATGCTGGGATTGTGAAGAAAGAGAATTTGTTGGATTTCTCACTTACTCATCCAGAGTTATCCGGAGTTGGGATGAGCTTACTACCTGTAAGGCTACAGGAACAGATTTGGTAGAAGATTTTAAAAGAGAGCTGCTTAAAACCGGAAGGGGAACTATTCATAAGATTACTAAGAAAATGTCAAGCAAACAGAACCAAAAGTTAGTCTTTCAGAGAGTCAGAATTATGGATCAAATGACCTCCTGTCTAGTAGTGGACTCCAACTACTATCTAATGTTATAATGATGTAAAGCCTTCTTTATTGTCAACAGGTTTTCTTGCTATTAATCATATGAAATAAAACTCTACAGCCAGCCATTCTATACTTGATGCAGACTTTATGGGCTTTGCAGCTGGAACGGCAAGGAGGCACAACATTTATTAAATCTGTCACAATATCTATCACCCTTTTCATCTAGATCCACATATCGCCACCACTTGCTCTGCCCCTTCTCTGCATCTTTTAATACTGACTATTTTCCATCATTCTTTCCACTCCAGAGCCTGAAATGCCACCTGTCTATTTCCTTCCCAAGATGTTGCCTGACCTGCTGAGTTCCTTCAGCACTTTGTCAACTATAGTCACCTAACTCCCGCTATCCCTCTCAGTAAAACTGATATTGCTCTTGCTAATTCTGAGTCTTTATTCTCTCCTCATTGTCACGACTGCTACTTCACCCTTTTCTTCTCCTTCTCCTTCCCCTTTCCCGTTAGTGCTGCTTTACAATACTCAGGAAATATTGTTTTGTTGTACCTTTGTTCAAAGTTGTACCTGGCACAGAAGTGCTCTTTTTTCCATATTAACAAATGGGAAAACGAGTGAGAAGTGCGAAAGGAGAATCGAAACACTGACTGTGACCAATCCCTGTAGTGTTCAACAGACTGTGGTCGAGGAATCCATCTCAGGACAGTGAATTGCACCAACCCTCAAAGAAAATGTGATCTTGCAACTAAGCCCAGAGAGGAAGAGGAGTGTGAGGACCATTCCAACTGCTACAAGTGGCTGACTGGAGAATGGTCCAAGGTATGTAACTCTATTCCTACGTAAAATATGTTCTGTTTTCTTATTAAATAAAACTGTACTTCCAACTTCTAGTTGAACACTTGGCAGAGAAATAGTCAATTTCAGGATTCCTTTTCATTTAACTATGAATGTGACTATCATCCTTGTAGGAACTGTAAACCAATACAAAATGATTAATTTAATTCCATCAAATACATCAAGAGAATTATCAACCAAAATCAACCACACTCATTAAATGAGTACAATTGATACTTTGCCTTACCTTAAGGACATTACTGAACCAGTGGCAAGTTTTATTTTTGACATTTCTACAACTTCATTATAAATTCACAATTACTAGCTTTGTTATACCTGATTTATTCAACACCATTCAAATTCTCAGCCCACGTTTTCTGGTTGTTAACATCATTGCTCTAGTCACCAGAAATGTGCTTAAATTAACAGCAGGAATCAGAGCTGGCAACTTTTATAAATGATGATTAAAACTGGTCACAAACAGTGTAAAAGCCAAAGTGTTCTGAATTTCAGTAAAGGCATGACACCGAAGTGAAAGGACGTGAAACTGGCAGAGGTTTGGTCTCTAAATTAAGAAGAACAGAACTTCAAAACAAATCTTAAGAAAATATGTACCCTCTATAAAACAAATTTGGCAGCATCTAAAACCTGCCTAATTTGAAAGTGAAGTTACAGAAAGGAAAGGTTGCACTCATGTACTGTACTACCTGAAGTGAATAGCACAACGTTTTACAGTCTAGGTGTCCCGGGTTCAATTCCTGACACTGTCTGTGAGGAGTTTGTACGTTCTGCCTGTGACTGGGTGGGTTTCCTCCCACAGTCCAAAGATGTACCGGTTGGTAGGTTAATTGGTCATTGTAAATTGTCCTGTGATTAGGCTAGGATTAAATTGGGGGATTGTTGGGTGGTGTGGCTAGGGAGGCCTATTCTGTGCTGTTACTCAATTAAATAAATAGAATGGATGAATGAAGTACTTTGAAAAGCTTTTTTTTCCTCTCATAGCATAGGAAACTTAACAGGCAGTCTCCGTGCAGTGAAGTCCTGCTGATATCATCTGAGGCACAGATGGTGGCATAATTAATATTCAAGTCTTTATAGAGTAAAGAAATGCTAAGAATTTGTTAAAAAGTTTGATTAAGAAACACAATTTGGAAGCAGTTGAAAATATATATGTGGGAGTTTGACTTGTACAATGAACTGCTGAAGTTTGAAGAATTGATCTTAATAAGAATCTCTGTGCTACCGAGAGTTGTGCAGCTGCACAAGAAAGGGAATTAGCAGCATCTATCACAGTGGAAGATGATGAATGAGACGGTCAGAGCCAGTTGTCTGTCCCCGGTAATAGCCCACACTCAACGTGCCAACTGAGCTGCAACCCTAAGCCCCATATCTCTCACTCTGACCCAACAGCAACCCTCACAGACAGTGATCTGTGTGATCAGATTGCTATTTTACTACTGCAGGGATGGCGAGGGTTCACACCAGACTTACATCACAGCCACACAAACCCTGAGCAGATGGACTTCTCAAGGCATCAAGGGGTACAAACCTGGGAGTTTTTGGACACCTGGTGCAAAAACTCGATAATGTAGCAGGGCTCTGCATGGAGCACTGTGTTGAAATGTTTACCACAGGGGTTGGATCCTACAGTAGTGTATGTCACGCAGATGAGACCCTGTTTATTGCCCAATGTCTTTGCCTTGAAAACAGTACACTTGTTTAATAGCTGACCTTATAGATGAGAAAATTGCAAATTTCTTTCAAAAGCATTGTCAGTAGAATTGAGAGATTATGAGCAGTCAGTTCCATTCATAAAGTCATGGGGGAAGCTACTTGGGATTGTAAAATAATTTGGAAACTACCATTTTGCTTGAAACAGATGTTACTGACATAAAAACAGAAGATACTGTAGATGCTCAGCAGGTCCAGGTCAAGGTTGAAGTATTTGTATGTCACCATATAGTACCACCATGAGATTCACTTTTTTGCAGGCATTTACAGGAAATTAAAGAATTTATAAAGAAGTAACAAAGACTGAGAAACAACCAATGTGCAAATAATGACAAACTATGCAAATAATAAAATAATCTACTCCAGGTGCATATTGCTGAGCCAGGACCCAGGTCCTAGTGCAAAGTGCAATATGCTGTTTGGACAATTTAAATGCTGGCCCAGATGGACTGGAAAGACATCGCTCGCTGTCCTACAGTGTTTACTCCTCTTTCCATGGCATCCTCTACTGCCTCGATGAAGCCACACTTAAATTGCAGGAGCAACACCTTATATTCCATCCAGCTAGCCTCCAACCTGATTGCATGAGCATCTATTTCTCAAATTTCTGATAATTGCTCCCCCCCCATCCCCATTCCCCATTGCTGTTTCCCTCTCTCACCTTATCTCCTTACCTGCCCATCACCTCCCTCTGGTGTCCCTCCCCTCCCCTTCCCTTTCTTCCCTGTCCTTCTGTCCTCTTCTATCGGATTCCCCCTTCTCCAGCCCTTTTATATCTTTCACCAAATCAACTTCCCAGAACTTTACTTCACCCCTCTCCCTCTCCTGGTCCTACCACCTTGTAATTCTTTCTCCCCTGCCCCCACCTTCTAACTCTGACTTCTCATCTTTGTTTTTCACCCTTATGGAAGGTTTTGCCCCGAAACGTCAATTGTTCACTCTTTTCCATAGAGGTTCCTGGCCTGCTGAGTTCCTCCAGCATTTTGCGTGTATTATATGTTATGGAGTCAGTTCACATTGAGGTGAATGAAGTTATCCACACTGGTTCAGGAGCCTGATGGTTGAGGAGTGATAACTGTTCCTGAACTTGGTGGTAAGGGATCTAAGGCTTCTGTTTCTCATGTCCAATGGTGATAGTGAGAAGAGAGCATGGCTGGATGATGAAGATTCTTGATAGTGGGTGCTGCTTTCCTGTGGCAGTGTTCCTCATAACTATGTTCAGTGATGGGGAGGACTTTGCCTCTGATGGAGAGGGCTGTATCCGCCACTTTTTATAGACTTCTCCATTCTTGGGCATTGGTATTCCTATACCAGGCCAAGATTCAACCAGTCAGGATATTCTCTATTGTGTACATATAGAAGTTTTAGATGACATGCCGAATATATGCAAACTTATAACAATGTAGAGGTGCTGTTGTGCCTCCTTAATGATGGCCATTATGTGTTGGATCCAGAGCAGAACTTCTGATATGGTAACACCAAGGAATTTAAAGTTACTGACCTTCCTCACTGGCTTCTGCCTGTCGTAAGTAATCAGCTCTTTTGCTGACGTTGAGTGAGATATTGTTGTTATGACACTATTCAACCATATTTTCAGTTTCCGTCCTATATGCCTATTTGTCATCACCTTTGATTCAGCCAACAACAGTGATATAATAAGCAAATTTATCTATGATTGGAGCCAATGGATAAAACAAGTAGAGCAGGGGGGCACATTTGTATGAAGAGAAAGAGTTAGCATTTCAGGTTATCTCAGAAATGTTAGCTCCTTTTCACCTATAGGTGTGCCTGAGCACTTTCTGTTTTCACATTAGATTTCTGTGAGTTATTCAATTCTCACTCACTCACTCCTTGGGGAAGATGGTGGTGCCTTTGAGCGTAGCGGTTTCTACAGGGTCACCAAAGGGTACTACTGTCCTTTTCAAGTGTACTGTTTATGATTGTAAGATGTTGCTGGACATTAAGAACTTAAAGAACTGCAGGTCTACCCCATCAGTGAGTTTCTCGTTGGCAGTCAAGCTGAAGGAGCTGGACTTGGTGCAGATTGTGCTGCTGCTGCTTGCATCAGTGCTTTGGAGGAGCAAAGGAGGCGTGTAGTCTAATAGGGAGTGACCATCTTAGTTACTTTTCTTTTGGTTGCAAGACCCATTTGGAAACTGTTAATGTGGAATTTTGCATCCGATTAACTAACTTATCAGCAGACATCAGGATCAGCCAGTGGGGGAACGGCATGGCGGCATGGCCTTGTCCATAGCAAGGACTAGGCCTCAAGCCATGGTTTTGCCTATTTACAGCCACCAGGAGCGAAGCACTGAAGCAGGGGCAATGTATGTGGTGTGTCCAGGCTGGAGTTCGGTGCTGTTTCTGCCTCCACCCCCCCCCCCACCCCGTATTAGCTCAGCAGAAGACAAGCTGTATTATGGTCGACTTTTCTGCGGCATTCATGGGTCAGGGTCTGAACTTACGCTGTGAGAGTTGGACTGGGTGTGCACAGAGAGAAAGCCACAGTTAACTATAAGATCGGATCTTTCATTAATATATCTCTCTCCCTTATCACATCTCCTTCTCATCCTCCCCTCCCCTCCCCACCCTCCCTTCTCTCTCTCTCTCACACTCTCTCTCTCTCTCTCTCTCTCACTCTCACTCTCTCACTCTCTCTCTCTCTCTCTCTCACACACTCTCTCTCTCTCTCTCTCTCTCTCTCTCTCACTCTCTCTCTCTCACACTCTCACACACCTTTGGACTTCCGATGTTTTACCCTCGTGGATCTTGTTGTGTGCAGTTGGTGAATCACAGGGCATGTTTTTGTACTTTGGGAGAGCTTTGAATGCTGCGATACTGGCAGACATGTACTTCTTATTAGTTTCCTTAAGTTATGGAATTACAGCAATTAACAACAATCAAACAAATAAAGTAGAATTCTTGTTACAGAAGGGTAACTTATAATAAAATGGTCTCTAAGTTATTGTTTCAGGAAACCACCCCAGCTGATGATTCTGCAGGAGGAACTCACATAGAATTTCAATCTGAAACAATTACCTTTCTTTCTTTTCACAAATGCTCCTTGACCCACAGAATTCCCCACCAGAGGAACAGAGTTAATGTTCCATAATGCGATGAGTTGCATTGTGAAAGGTGGGTGATGAATACAGAACCAAAGGTGTTATATTTGAGTGCATTCAGTATATGGAATAGGGTAGATGAACTTGTAGCACAGTTAGAGATTGGCAGGGATGGCTTGTGGGCATCACAGAGTGGTTGCTGAGGCAAGATTATAGCTGTGACCTTAACATCCAAAGATACACATTGGATCAAAAGCACAGGCAGGGAGGCAAAGGGGGATGTGGTTTCAGGGTACTTGGAAGCACATGATAAAATAGGCCATAGTCAGTATGGTGTCCTCAAGGGAAAATCTTGCCTGACAAATCTTAAGGAATCTTTGAAGAAATGAAGCAGAATAGACAAAGGAGAATCAGTTGATGTGACAAGGTGCTGCTCATGAGGCTGTTTAACAAGCTATGAGCCCTGGTATTACAAGAAAGATTATAGCATGCATAAAGCTCTGGCTGATTGGCAGGAGGCAATCAGGAGTTTGAATAAAGGGACCACTTCTTTTTTACATTATATGTCAATAACCTGGATGACAGAATTAATGGTTTTGTTGCAAAGTTTGCAAATGATACAAAGGTAGGTGGAGGGCAGGTAGTTTAGAGGAAGTAGAAAGGCTACAGAGGATTTAAACAGATAAGGAGAATGGGCAAAAAAGTGGCAGATGAAATGCAGTGTCAGAAAGTACACGGTCATGCAGTTTGGTAGAAGAAATAAAAGGGTAGACTATTTTCTAAATTCAAGATTCTGAGGTGCTAAGGGACTTGGGAGTCCTTGTGCAGGATGCCCTAATAATTTGGAGGTTGAATCAGTGGTGAGGAAGGCAAATGCGATGTTGGTGTTTATTTCGAGAGGACTAGAATATAAAAGCAAGGATGTAATGTTGAGACTTTACAAAGCACTGGTGAGGCCTCACTTGGAGTACTGTGAACAGTTTTGGGCCCCTTAGAAAGGATGTGCTGACACTGGAGAGGATTCAAAAGAAGTTCCCAAAAATTATTCCAGGACTGAATAGCTTGTCACATGAAGAGTGTTTGATGGCTCTGGGACTGCATTCACTAGAATTCAGAAGAATGAGGGGTGACCTCACTGAAGCCTATTGAATTTGTGGATGTGCAGAGGATGTTTCTCATGGTGGGAGAGTCTAGGACCAGAGGACACAGCCTCAGCGTATGTCCTTTTAGAACGGAGATGAGGAGGAATTTCTTTAGCTAGAGAGTGGTGAATCTGTAGAGTTCAAGACTAAATCTTTACGTATATTTAAGGCAGAGGTCGATACATTCTTGATTGGTCAGGGCATAAGGGGATATGGGAAGAAGGCAGGAGATTGGGGCTGGGAGGAAAAATTGATCAGCCATGATGAAATGGCACAACAAACTCAATGGGCCAAATGGCCCAATTTTGCTCCTATATTTTATGGTCTTATGGTCAAACTCAACCTGCAAGTTATCCTTTAGGGAATCCTACACAAGAACTCCTAATTCCCTTTGCACCTCAGATTTTGAAATTTTCTCCATAATCGGAAAATAGTTTATTCCTTTAAACCTTTATTCCTCCACTAAAGTGCATAACCATACACTTCCCAATGCTATATTCCATCTGCCACTTCTTTGCCCATTCTTCCACTCTGTTTAAGTTCTTTTACAGATTCCCTGCTTCCTCAAATTACCTACCCCATCACCTATCTCCATATCATCTGCAAAATTGGGCGTAAAGCCATGAATTCCTTCATTCAAGTCATTGACATATACGTGAAGAAAGCAGTCCCAACACCAACCCTTGTGGGGCACCACTAGTCACTGGCAGCCAACCAAAAAAGGCTCCATTTATCCCCACTCTGCCTTCAGCCCCATACCTAAGAAAGGATGTGTTGGCATTGGAGAGCGTCCAGAAGAGGTTTATGAGAATAATCTTCGGAATGAAAGGATTACCATTTGAGGAGCATTTGATGGCTTTGGGGCTGTACTCATTAAAGTTTAGATGGATGAGGGGAGGATGATCTCATTGAAACCTATTCAATAATGAAAGGCCTTGATACAACAAACATGGAGAGAATGTTTACATTAGTGGGGAGTCTGGGACCAAAGGGTAGAGCCTCAGAATAAAAGTATATCCCTCTAATCGAGAAATTAAGAGGAATTTCTTCAGCCAGAGGGTGGTGAATCTGTGGAATTCATTGCTCCAGACAGCTATGAAGGCCAAGTCACTGGGTATATCTAAAGAGAGGATTGTTAGGTTTTTGATTAGTAATGCTATCAAAGGTTACAGGGAGAAGACAACTAAAATGGATTGAGAGGGAAATTAAAATTAGTCATGATTAAGTAGCAGAACAAACTTGATAGGCCAAATCCTTCCCCTATGTCTTACGGTCTTAAACCAATAACTTTGACTAAACAAGCATTGGGCACAGCAGGAACATGGGATGACCATTAGTACTCTTTATAATTAAAATGACATAATTCCTCATAATTGTAATTATGAAATTATGACACATCTGATTTGTATATGCAGATATAATCATGTGCTGAAATAAAGTTGCATAAATGCAATTAATTATTCATTTCTATACATGGCTCTCCTCAGGAGACAGTCAGACCTGATGGACATTAGCACATCAGCCACTGGTAAAACCAAAGAGCATAGTCCCTTTAGTAGTGCAGAGTTAATAAGAACACTTTTAATATTTTTCTCATCTTTTATAGGGATCAAAAGTAATAAAGAAATAATTGACTGCAAGATTCATTAAGTTAAATCCATTTATAAAATATAAATTCCAAGCAGTGGTAAGGGCAGAGGTCCTGCTGAAGGTGCTGCCTTCCTTACACCTGCACTCAGCAATCACCTTGAGACAACATCCTCCAGGGAGAGACGTTATAGCCTTAGAAAATCAAATTCAATCAGAAACAGCGAGGAGAAGAAAAGGACGGAAAATTTTCAGTTTGTGGCGATTTGCTCTCAGTGGAATGAACAGATAAATGAGAGTGTTTGTTTCAGCTGGTTATTCTGAAGTGAGAGTGCTTCCTTCAGAACAACTAGCTGAGATGAACATTCTCACTTTGTCACAAACACCAAGTCCGTAGATGCTGGAAATCCAAAGCAATAGACACAAAATGCTGAAGGAGCTCAGCAGGCCAGGCAGCACTGATGGAAAAGAGTAAACAATCATTGTTTTTGGCCAAAACCCTTCTTCAGGACTGAAAAGGAAGGTGAGAAGTCAGTAAATATTGTTGTGTGCTGTCTGAATGGGGATCAGGGGTTGTTAGATAACACTGATGCAGCTCCTGATGTATTAAGTTGACTGTGTATGTGGTTGTAGTGACAATTAGTACACTCCCAACTGCTGCCCTCTGATGCTCCACTCCCAGATTTACACTCCAATGCTGCTCTGTTAAATCTGTTGTTTTCCCAACAAGACTCTGAGGCAAGCTTCCATTCACACCTTCACAGCATCTGATGAGACAAGATTGGGAAGAGCAGCAAAGTTATCCAAGATGTCCTATTCAGTGTGGCTATAAGCCATATTAAGTCCAGAAGAAGAGTTTCAACCTGAAATATCAACTCTCCACTTCCCTCCCCAGACAATATTTGACATGTTGAGTTCCTCCTGTATTTTTTTTTTGCTCTAGGTTCCAGCATCTGCATCCTCTTGTGGCCTCATGATGATAAACCTACTCACCATCATGTTAAGGACCTTGGTGTCAACAAATTAGCTGCTCTATTTCTGATGTGACAACAGAGATGGGAGGTAAGAGAGACTACAGATGCTGGAATCAGGAGGAAGAACACAGCCGGTTGAACAGCATCTGCTGGAGGAAAGGGATTATCAATGTTTTGGTTCAAAACCCTGCATCAGTACTGCATCTGGATTATACTGAAGTTGTGAAGGCTGCAATAGGAAAGCAAGTCACTTTAGCAACAGGACATCTCTTCCCAGCCTTTACTTTCCAACGGAACGATGAGGTGCCAAATATAATCATTACATTGAAGTGGTCTGTGCAGAGCTTGAAGTTAGAAGTAGTCATAGCCACAGCTACAGATTTTGGTCCTGATTTGGTCTGATGCCGTTGGTCATTCTCAAAGTTTGTCTTGGTATCCATTGGAGGTATCTCACACTGACCTTAAGTCACTTGCTCAGTAGAATAAATTAGTGTATTAGAAATGGATCTCTTTATTATTAGACTAATTTTCTGTGCAGATCTCTTATTCAGCCTGCACTGCCACTGCAAGACACAAAACACTGGAGGAACTTGCAAGTCAGGACACATCGATGGAGAGAAATGGACAGTCAGTGTTTTGGATCAAAACCCTCCATCTGGGCAGAGAGCGAGAGGGGAGATAGCCAGCATAAAGAGGTGGAAGGAAAAAGTGGAGCAAGAGTTTGCAGGTGCATCCAGGTGAGAGGGAGTGGGTTGATAGGCAGGTAGGTGAGGAGGGAGAGAGGGAATAGTTCCTGAACTTGGGAGATGATAGGTGGAAGTGAGGAAGTGCTGAAGATGATGGAATCTGATAGGAGAGGAAGATAGACCACGTGCTGGTGACCAGGAATTTACACCTGGGTAAGAGTCTCTCATATACAGTAGTTGGTGATTTCAACTTCCAAGCCCTTTGTTTGGGACATTAGGAGAAAATTTGCCTGATCAGAAGATTTTGGCATATTTTTATGTCTGAGGAGTGATCCACTAGTAATATTTATCTTGGAGCAGAACAGGATTGATTCTTTTGTTATTGAGCTGGGAGTGTAGAGAATGTTCCTAGCTCAAGGGTGTAAAGCCAGTTTCAAATAGGATAATCGGGTTAAGTTCCTGTGCAGTGAAGGTAACTGTCAACACACCAGTTCAGTACCCAGCATCAGACAAGGACCAGTGAAGGTTGAAGGGTGGTGGACTGAGGAGGAGTGACAAATATGGGGCAGTAGAGCCAGAGATGGGGGGAAGGGAGGGGTGATGTTTGAAGCCAGGGACAAAGGGAAAAAATGAAAAAAAGGGTGAGGTTGGTTGTGGAGGAGGGAGTGATGAAGTATGAAGGTCTAGACAGGGATTGGTGGGTGATACTACAAAGGCTACCAGTGCTGGGCTCTGATAAGTAAAGAAGGTGATGAAGATGATAATGAGAATCATCAGAGGAGAGATGAAGGGAAGATGGAATCAAATGGGGGGGGGAATCTGGTGAGTGAAGTGTGTGGATATTTGGTAGGTGGTATCAGGGGTGAATGGGGACTATTGGGTTGGGGAGATGGGGTAAATAGGTTGGGATGGACAGTATGGAGTGAAAATGGCCATGGATGAATCTGAAGGGGAGAGAGAGAGAGAATTAAGATGGGATAGATAGACAGACAGACAGACAGAAGCAGAGAAGGAAGGGGATGGAACAAGGGGGTGAGGGTTACCTGAAAGTGAAAAATTCAGTGTTCATGTCATTAGGTTACAGACTATCCAGACAAGTCAGCAGGTCAGTCAGCATCTTTGTAGAGAGAAACACAGAAACAAAGCTTCAACTGAATGACCTCTTGTCAGAAGTGGGGAAACAGAAATTAAGCTTTTTTAGAGTGGAGGGTGTGGGGAGGTTGTAGTGCTGGGGAGACAAAGAAATATGGTGGAGAGCAAGAGTGGTTGAACTAACAAATGGTGGTATCAGCTGAGGGAGGAGTCTGAAAGCTTGTGAATCACAGTTGTCTGGAGGAGCTGTTAACAGAACAAGGTGAACAAGTACAAAAGAGGGAGTGAAAAAGATGACAAAACAGGAAATATCATGACAAAAATATGAAATATGACAAAACATCATCTGCATTCCTTTATTATTTTACTCACAAAATGTGTATCTATTGTTATTCCCATTTTTAAGGAGTGCTGTCTCCCTCTCTAGTGTGATGTACCATTAATGGTCACAGGCAACACGAGTGAACCTGCGATGCTGGAAATAAATAAAAACACAAAATGCTGGCAGAACTCAGCATCTATGGGAGGAGGTAATAACAACATTTTGGACTGAAACCCTTCATCAGGCGTCGTCACTTCCTCCTCCCATAGATGCTGTCTGCCAGCATTTTGTGTTTTCATTAATGGTCACAGCTTGCTTCAGGAAGCCTTGCCTAGCATACACTGTCCTTGCATCTTTAAAGCACTTTGCTGAAATATCTAGACCCAGAGGTCTTACAGAATAGGGATAGGGTCCATTCGGAATAGAAATAAAAAACTAAAAAATGCCTGGGAAAACTGTACACTTTGAAATGCAGTTGAAAAATGAACAATATCTTTGTGGGACATGGTCAGAACTCTTCAGGGGGTGAAGCAGTGCAAGGACACAGCCAGGCAACAATCTTCAGCAATGTGTTGACTTCTGGGTCAGACATTAACTCAAGGCTCCATCTCTCACATCAGGTGTACATAAGGGATTATTAAAGAACAGCAGAGTCCACCCCAGGGTTTGCTTCCCATGCATTTCACAGGCAACAAGTAAAGCAGAATGGGCACACGCCTCATAGCTGTTTGAGAGTTTTAATGTGCATATTGTATTTCTTGTACTTCAAAACCAATACCGTTTTAAAAGGACTTGTAACACAGATCAAAGAACAGTACAGCATACAGTATGGGCCTTCAGCCCATGATGTTGCACCAACTTTTTAACCTACTCCACAATCAACATAACTTTTCCCTCCTACATAGTCTATGAGTGGTGATTGATAAGTTTGTGGCTTAAGGTAGAAGGAGTAATTTCAGAAAACCTAACTCATTCATTTTTCAACATAATCCTCTCCTAAATTTACACATTTAGCCCAGTGGTCGTGGAGCACCCTCCTTTGTAGAAGTCGGCGTCTTGGGCCTCCAGAAGTGGTCCACAGCAGGGGTGGTTGATAAGTTCATGGCCTAAGGTAGAAGGAGATGAGTTATGCAGCTCTCGTTACATGCACATGCAGTTCAACTCTGAGTGATTATACAGAAAGTTTCAAGTTAATAACTCATCTCCTTCTACCTTAGGCCACAAACATCAATCACCCCCCTGTTGTGGACCACCTCTACAAAGAAGGGATCCATATGCTCCATGACCGTTGGACCCTAAATGGTGTCAAGTTAGGAAAAGGGGAAGTAGAATGAGACCTAGGTGTTCTTGCATATCAGTCAATGAAAGCAAGCATGCAGGTACAGCAGGCAGTGAAGAAAGCTAATGGCATGCTGGCTTTTATAACAAGAGGAATTGAGTATAGGAGGAAAGAGGTCCTTCTGCAACTGTACAGGGCCCTGGTGAGACCCCACCTGGAGTATTGTGTGTAGTTTTGGTCTCCAAATTTGAGGAAGGATATTCTTGCTATTGAGGGAGTGCAGTGTAGGTTCACAAGGTTAATTCCCAGAATGGCAGGACTGTCATATGTTGATAGATTGGAGCGACTGGGCTTGTATACACTGGAATTTAGAAGGATGAGAGGGGATCTGATTAAAACATATAAGATTATTAAGGGATTGGACACACTGGAGGCAGGAAGCATGTTCCCGCTGATGGGTGAGTCCAGAACTACAGGCCACAGTTTAAAAATAAGGGGTAGGCCATTTAGAACAGAGATGCGGAAAAACTTTTTCACCCAGAGAGTGGTGGATATGTGGAATGCTCTGCCCCAGAAGGCAGTGGAGGCCAAGTCTCTGGATGCATTCAAGAGAGAGTTAGATAGAGCTCTTATAGATAGCGGGGTCAAGGGATATGGGGAGAGGGCAGGAACGGGGTACTGATTGTGTATGATCTGCCATGATCACAGTGAATATGGCCGTGCACCTACTGTCTATTGACTAAGTGTGTAAATGTAGGAGGGGACTGTGTTGAAAAAATAAATGTGCTAAGTTTTCTAAAATTGACTCCTTCTACCTTAGGCCACAAACTTATCAATGACCCTTCATATAACCCTCCAGTTTTCTTCCATCCATGTTCCTGTCTAAGAGGCTCTTAATGTATCAGCCTCCCCACCTTTATCATTTGTATTTCATTAGCTATGAAGTGCATTGAGCCTTTTGAGATTAGGAACCATGGAAAAGATATGCAAAGAGACAAGGTGGGGCAAGCACTGATTAAGGGACAGGGGATCACTGGGGACTGAAGGTGCTAAAGGTACAGATCACTGGGCAATGATCCAGGTTAACTGAGAAGGCTGGATGGGAGTGGATGTTGTGACAGGGAGCGCCTGTTTGGAAAGTGGAAAGCTGTGTTCTTTATACCTTTGGATTGAGGAATCACTTACCTGGAATGAGTGAGATTTCAAGGAGAGTGGAAGACGTGGATGGAGATCAATCTGTGACTGAATTTCAGAAGCAGAGTCAGTGTAATTGGGCTTAATCACAAAAGGGAAACAAAATAATGACATATCTAGTGCTTACAAAGGAGGAAATTTCTAATCACCAAGTAACTGGCAAACTGGTGTGATTAAACTAATGATGTTATTGCTGAATGTCATGGGGAGCACTTTCAGCACAAATTTTGACACATTCAGGACTGATGCCCAACAGCTTATAAAAAAAGCAAGTGCTTGTGAATTCTCAGAAGCACCCACTGGATTTATTTAGGAAATGAGAGGAGGGCAGGGAGTATATTTTATCACAGACCGGGCAGGTGGGAAAAGCAAAATTATCAAGTGGAGGCGGGCAATGCACACACTGAAAGAGACATACAAAGAGGGAAGACAAGGAAAAATTGGATAGGATTTATGTTGTAAAAGCTTTAGAAATTGCAGTTCATCAAATGATTGAAATAAATTTTAAGCAGAATTTTTTTGAAAAGGAGGAAAAGGGTCGTAAGTAGGAATTAGTAGAGGAATTCCAGAATCTGTGGGTGTGATGACTGCCTGTGTGGTTGTTGTAGGGAAGGCCATACTTGGAGGAAAGGAGATTTGAGAGGTGGAGGGTGAAAGTTGTAAGGAGGTTCCATAGGTGGAAAGAGGCAAGACCACAAAAGGTTTTCTGCATGGGGAAAAGAATGTTAAATTAGGGGTGTGTAGAAAGTGGGAAATAATGTAGGTTAGGAGGGGCAAGGGTGAGAGATGGGTGAACATTGGGCTGTTATACTTGGGCAGGAGAGTAATTCATTAGCTGAAGCCTATGGAGAGCAGCAAGAAGAGCTGAAATAGAAAATCAACATATTGAACAGGATTTTTCATGAAGTTTAAAGTATTTAGCTTCCAGAACTTAGGGATATTCGGGTTCAAAGGGTGCTAATGCATCATAACAGTATTTGTATCAGACGTAATCACCACTGAAGCATTTGGAACAGCAGTGAAGCTGTTACATTTTATAAGGAGCTTATACATCAGCCTTTACAGTCTACAGATAATGAACTGTCTGATTTAATTTAATTAGCATTCTGCTTTATCACACAGGATACAACAGCAATTTATTTTATTTATATTTTCACATTTACATTGGCAAACCCTGCACAGACTAGAAAGTAGTAACAGACTTATTTCAAATGGAAAATCTAAGTAGACAATGCTTTTGGAATTTATTAGGTGAAGGTAAACATTGCAGCCTGATTTTACCGAATAACACATACAAGACACTGGAGGAACTCAGCAGGTCAGGCAGCATCTATGGAAAGAGTAAACAGTCAATGTTTTGAGCCAAGACCCTTCTTCAGTACTGAGGAGGAAGGGGGAAGATGCCAGAATAAAGAGGTGGGGTGAAGGAAAAGAGGCTCACTAGAAGGTGATCGATGAAGCCAGGTGGGTGGGAAAGGTCAAGGGCTGGAGAAGGAAAGTGGACCATAGGAGAAAAGGAGGGAGGAGGGGACCCAGGGAAATGTAATAGGCAAGTGAGAAGAAGTGAAAAGTCAGAGTGGGGAATAGAGGAAGGTGGGAAGGGGAAATTTGCGGACCAGAAGGAAAAATCGATATTCATGCCATCATGTTGGAGGGTACCCAGATGAAAGGCGTGGCCACCCCTGAGTGTGGCTTCTTCTTGGCACAAGAGGAGGCCATGGATCGACACGTCAGAACGGGAATCAGAATTAAAATGTTTGACCATTGGGAAGTCCCGCTTGTGGCAGATAGAGCAGAGGAGCTTGATGAAGCAGTCCCCCAATACATGATGGTCTCACCAATGTAGAAGAGGCCCCATCAGGGGCACCGGACACAATAGATGACACCAGCAGGTTCACAGGTGAAGTGTTAACTCAGCTGGAAGGACTGTTTGGGGCCCTGAATGGAGGAGAGGGTGGAGGTGTAGGGGCAGTTGTAGCACTTAGGCTTGCAGGGATAAGTGCCTGGAGGGAGATTAGTGGGGAGAGAATGAATGGACAAGGGAATTGTGGAGCAAACAATCCCTGTGGCGGTTGGAGGAGGTAAGGGTATGTTTAGTGGTAGGATTGCTCTGGAGATAGCAGAAGTTGTGGAAGAAAATCTTTTGGAATCCCAGGCTGATGGGGTGGTAGGTAAAGACGAGGGACTTTATCACTTGAAGATCAGGTGAGCGCAGCTGTATTGGAAATGGGTGAGGGCAGCATCAATAGCAGTGGGAAGGAAAGCCCAAGTAATCTACTTCTGTACTCTCAGTCTTCTTGCAAGGCCCTCATCAACAATCTTATAGTCTTTTAACCTGAATGAACATTTCAGCTCTTGTTAGCTTGTGTCTCTCAAGGAAGACCATTTTTTTAATAGGTAACTCACTTGGCACTTAGGATGTGTTCCCAAGGACAACAGTACCAATGAAATCAGTATAAATTGACGGTAATTGATATTCCTGACTCCTGTGATAGGTTGGATAGAAAGTTTATAAACTATGTACACATAAAAAGCTTGTGAAATAACATGTTTGTTTAAAGTGACATTAAGCAATGTTTGATTGACGTATGCTACTAAGAAACACTGGATGTAACTTCTGGTTAGATGTCTAGCTGGCAGGCAGCTAGCTACAGGATGACTTATGGACTTAATGCTAAAACAGCTGAACTGGTAGTCAGCTGCCAAATTTAAAGAGGTAGCCAGCTACCACAGCTGACATGTTTAAAGGGCTATATTAACTGTGAGCTTCTGAAGCCAGAGAGAGCAACCAGGAGAGCCATCCTGAACAGTCACTTCTGAAGGCTACTCAAGAGAATCTTCAGCTTCTTGCTTCTCTTGGCCTTGACTACTAGTTGTCGTCTGAACGCCTCACCTTTGGTGAAGACCGCTCTCGCCTCTCTCACTTCAGGAGACGGTTTTCATAACTATAATTAAGTATATCTGCTAAGTACGACTAGAGCTGTATTAAGACAAACCTTGTACAACAAAAACCCTTCTACAAAAAGTATGCATATAACTGTGGATCAAAGTTAATAAACACCGGCTATACGCCGGACCTGATTTACTAGAGGTTTTGTCCAAGTATTAATTGTGTGCGGCTACTGACAAATTTTGACTCTCGGCTGTCGAGGTTCTTAGGCAGTAACAGAACTCACTCCTTGAAGATTACTTAGACTGTGATTATAGTTGAATAGGAACCACTACATAGCACCCTCGTACCTGCTGATCCCTATCCCCCTTTTCGGGAGACGAAGGCAGCCTGGTCCGTCCAGGTAGTAACAGGCTGGATCCTAAGATAAGTGATAGCTAGGGCTAAATCGAGCACTCTTTGTAGGGAAAAGACTATACCGTCGCAGTCTCTATAGCATTATTGTATAGAACGTTGGTGAGACTGCACATGGAGTAAATTGTACAATGGATGTATATCAGGATAGCAAAGCTTTAGAAGGAGATGAACCAAACTTGGGCAAATGGGATTAGTTTAGGTGGGCACCTTGGTTAGCATGGATGGGTTGGGCCAAAGGGCCTGTTCCCCGATTCGATTACTTTATGTTCTGAGGATGCATGACAGCCAGCAGTGCAGAGAGCTTCTTTGAACCTCCATCCATCATACTAATGAATAACCTATGGCTCCGAGGGCAGAGGCTGTCTGTGATGGTTGGTGGATGATTGATTGGGCCATGTGAAGCAGCCACTTAACACTGAGTTGGCTTGGCTCATTGAATGCAAAACTAAAGCAGCTATTCTATGAGTTGACAGACCACCCGGATCCTGCAGAAATATTTGAGTAATATTGTAAATCTATTATTTGAGTAATTATAGTTATTTAATCTATTAGGAGTTATATATAAAAATAAGTGAATTGCATATTTCATGATGCTACCACATGACACACGCACACCTTGTGAAAGTAAGGATCAAACTAAGACCCAAAGACCCATTCTCCTATTCTCCTGTCTTTTCCTTTATGCTTTAGAGTTACATAACACTGGTGAAGAGGCATTTTTAAAACAAACCCAAGACAGCTTCCTATCCTGTTGAAGTGGCGGGAGACATTTGAGATTTGGAAAAAGCACAGCAAGAAATAGTGAAGTTTAAAAAAAATGCAGCACATGATTTTTCTTTGGAACAGCATGATTTCTTTGCAAAAAGAAAGATAACTGAGTTTAAAAAAAAGACAGAAAACAAAATGTTATAAGACACTAATCAGGCTGCACTTAGAGTATTGTCAGCAGTTCTGGGCCCCATATCTCAAAAAGAATGTGTTGTCGTTGAAGAGAGTCCTGAGGAGGTTCACAAGGATGATTCTGGGAATTAAAGTGTTAACATGTGAGGAGCATTTTGAACTTTGGGTCTGTACTCATTGGAATTTAGAAGAATGCGGGAGGATCTCATCGAAACCTACCAAATGTTGAAAGGACTAGATAAGGTGGATGTGGAGAGGATGCTCCCTGTGGTCGGGGTATCCAGAACTAGAGGGCACAGCCTCAAAATTGAGGCCGTCCCTTTAAAAGAGAAGTAAAGAGGAATTTTCTGAGCCCGAGAGTAGCGAATCTGTGGAATGCTCTGTCACATACTGCAGTGGAGGCCAAGTCTGTGGGTTTATTTAAGACTGAAGTTGATTGTTTCCTGATTGGTCAGGGCATCAAAGGATATGGCGAAAAGTCATGTATGAAGTTGAGTGGGATCCGGGATCAGCCATGATGGAATGGCATAGCAGACTGAATGGGCTGAATGGCCTAATTCTGCTCCTGTCTTACAGTCTAAAAGAATTCAAGGGTTCATAAAAAATGAGTACTCAGTGATAATAATCATAAAAAGAAGAGCAGAAATGACTGGCTACATCAGAAAGTTTGATGCATTTGATTACACAACATAACTGAATATTGTATATAGAACAGATTGAACTGTGTTTTAAAGCAAATGGACTATTTAGTAAGGAACAAGTACCAATATTGCTGAGTGCATTGGATTTAAAGGCATATAATTTGCTTCAAAGTGTGATTGCTCCAACCAAACCAACCAAAGTGAGATTTGTGAATATCGCAGGAATATTTAGAAGTGAAAACATTGTTGATTGCCAAAAGCTTTGAGTTTCATCAGTAGGATCAAAAAGAAAGGGAGTTAATTTCAGCATACGTGGCTGAATTGAAGAGATTGAGCATCATCAGTTCAGTGATGGGCTTAATGTGGCATTGAGAGAGCATTTAGTTTGTGAAAACTTACAAGAAGGCATTTAAGAATGGCTCCCAACCGAAGCACAACTTACATTTAAAAGCGCTGTTGTAATTGTTGTGTCAATGGAAACAGTAGACAAATATGCAATTGAGTTGCAGTCAGGAATGAAAGTGAGCATGAACAGAATCGCAATGACAAAACAGAAGTCAGCCTGGCTGAACAAATAGTGTTACTGTTGTGGCCAGGGCTGACATTCACCAAAGCTTGCAGAAAATTCAACAAAGTAGGACACATGCAAAGAGCAGGGTGGGCAGCAAAAGTAATTGGATTGCACAGGGAAGAGAAAAAGATAAAAGGTAAGTAGCAGTTTCAAAAAGAGCGCTAATCTGCATGAAAAATCTGGTAATGATGAGACTGACACAGGACTGAGTATCCTGAAGATTTACACTTTAGAAACTAACAATAGACAAGCTTACACCAGAAGTGAACAGTAAATTAATTAAAATGGAATTGGACCCTGACTCGATTGTTCCAGTCATTCCACAAAAATGAGTTTCAGTAGCATTTAAAAGGTACTGAACTAAAATCTGCGAATATGCAACAAAGAACTTATTCTGGGAGTAGATAACTTCTGTGGGAATGACATTTGTAGCAGCGAAATACAACAACCAACAAGCCACACTGGCCTTGTATGTGGTAAAAATAGGAGGACCAGCATTGGCCAGCATAATTTGATTAGAGATCTTGCCACCATTTGGATGCCAGATCCCCTTTAATAGAGTCAAGTGAAAGTGAGTTAAGAAAGGTAGTGAATGATGCCATATCTGTTTCCATGCTGTACTCCATGAACCATTACCTAACAGAGGGCAAACAAGTGTTGATGCCAACCACTGTGCCTCTGGTTAGAAAGCCTATTGGACCAAGGCAGGACCATGCTGCTCAGAGGAATCATGAAAGTGATGAATGGAGAGGTCTGACTACAACAGTTTTTGAAGGCAACAGATTGGGGAAGGCTTCTGATATGTTACTCAGACAGTTGTTTGAAAAATGTGGCTTGCATTTAAGCTGGAAGAGAGTTTAAGGAGCTTCAGGAAAGTGCAAGCATTTAGCTTTTGTAAGTACAAAGAACCAAAATCTAATCTGCATATATTAAGGTTCTTGCATGAACTTCAAAAAGAAGACAAAAAGCTGCTTGTGAAAGTAGATCCAAAGACCAAAGCCTAGCTGGATGAATGGAAGGTCAAAAAGGAAAGGAGTCAATGGAAATATGGAAACAGAGGATTCATCGGATGATGTTGTGGGTCAGGAAAACATGAGGAGAGATCAGACCATAAACAGGGCAACAGAAGGATTAGTAAGAGAATACTGCAGTGAACTAAATGCACCTTCCCAAGATCAAGATGCACACCTTGGAAAGAAGAAAGAGGAGGCTGACATACAATAAGTACTATGGAAATACAAGAGGATACATGAGACCCAATTTCATGAAAAATTAGCAAATTCAGTGATACAAGAAACTAGAAGAAGAGAACGGAAGGTGAGGAAAAGAAAGACAAAAAGTTGAAAAGAAGAGAATAGATGAAGAGAGATAGAGAAACCAGGACTGGGAGAGAAGCTAAGGGTTGAAGTAGATCAAGAGAGAAAAGCTAAGGAAAGGAGATGAAAGGAGTCTGGAGCTGTCAGAACCACTTCCTACTGTCCCAGAGTCCTACAACCACGACGGAGGAAGCCCCAGAACCTGAGATTGTTTCACAAGTACAATTCTCTCTTGCCAAGCAGAGTGACCTCCCTTGTTACGAAAGACATTATCCCACAAGAGTAAGAAAGCCTCCACATTGACTAAACGTTTAGGCCTGAATGGGACAATTTAAAATTTACTGTGCTGTAGATGACTATTATAGTAGTTGTATTATATAAAATACTCTGTATATAGTTGATGCATTCTCTATTGGGATGGAGTTTATAGCTAAGCAGGGAAGAGTGTTGTATATCTTATACTTCAGAAGTAGATAAGTAATATTTTAAATATATTTAAGCTTTCTTTATTTGTTTAAATAATTCATTACAGGTATAGGTAAAAATACATGAATTGTACATGTCATGATGCATCCTTCTAAAGTAAAGAACAGGCCAGGACCCATTCTATTGAGCTTCTGTCTTTTCCTTTCTGTTAGCTAGCTGTAAGTTTTAGAGTTACAAAGCATAACATGCGTCTTTTCTCATCCCCTCCTATCAGACGAGATTGACTCCCCCTCTTCTTGTTGGCATGGTGTGACACCAACTGATCAGGGAGAGGGAGAAGCAGCAGCAGGGGGATGGCAGTGGTACACATCAGGTTCCAACATAGCACCGTGTAGCCCAAGTAGATGTCCTATTTAATGTACATCTAAATGCGCTAGTGGCATTTAAAGGATTGTTAAATAGACACATGAAGGTACAGGAATGGAGGGATATAGATCATGTGCGAGTAGAAACGATTTAGTTTAATTTGGCATCATTTTTAGCACAGACACTGTGGGCCAGAGGGCCTGTTCCTGTGCTGTACTACTTTAAATTCTGACTTTTATGTGAGTACTCGCATTGGGCGATTAAAGGCACAATAATGAATCAGCCTTCTCCAGGGTGCATCCCTAGAAAGCATCCTATCTGGATGCATAATGACTTGGTATGTCAACTGCTCTGCATGCGACCGATAAAACACTGCAGAGAGTTGTGAACACAGTTCAGCACATCACAGAAACCAGCCTCCTCTCAATGGGCTTTGTCTATACCCCCTGCTAATTAGTAAAACACCAGCATAATCATAGACCCCATCAACTCCAGATATTCTTGTTATGTTCTGTAACTCCAAAACATTGAAACTAATTAAAAGAAAGAAAAACACTGAACTGGGATAACTCATATATGTTAGTTTCATATTTTACTTTATATGACATGGTGACGTGATGATGTATGCAATTTGCATACTTTTATACATAATCCATAATGAATTATTTAAACAAACAAAAATGCTTAATCAAACAATATATTTACAGCATTACTCAAGTATTACTGAAATATTAAATGCACAAAAACTCTCTCTTCTCCACTCTCCCATTGGGCAGAAGACACAAGAGCCTGACAGCACATACCACCAGACTCAAAGACAGCTTCAACCCCACTGTTATAAGTCTATTAGATGGAGTCTTGCCCTCACAATCTATCTTGCATTTTACTGCTTACCTGCACTGCACTCTCTGTGTGGATGTTGCACTTTATTCCGCATTACTTGTTTTACCGGTAATGATATGAACAGAGTGCATGATATGTTTTTCACTCTACCTCAATACATGTGACAATAATAAAACAAAACCAAGGTCAGCCCAAATTATGTTACCTCGGGATTGGGATTTAACATTTTGCTCATACCAGTTTTTTGGAAGAGAGGTGCGTGTCACAATGAGGAGTGTAAATTTTAGACTCGAATTTTAAATCTGTCCAGTTTGCCATCACAGATCATTGCACATCACAGTCAGATAGAAACCATGAGGATAAACTGACGGTGTTTGACGGAAGCATTTAAAGATCTGTTCACTTTGTGTCTGTGTCAAATAAAAAGTTTATTTGCTTCTGAAAAGCTTCTTGGTCCAATGCCCAGATACCCTCCTGTGCATGTTATTTTATTTACAGCTGCTGTTGGAAGTGTGTGTGTATACACTGGCTTTACTTAGGAGCCCTCCAGATTCACATGCCTTCTTCAATGCCATGGAGTTTTCCATAATCAGTTCCAGTAGATGCTGATGTTTAGAAGCTAGATCAGTCCCATGCACACTGCAGGGAGGCGGTGGCAGCAGAGGGGCAGGTGGAGGGCTGAGGTTGGACTGCTGTGGTCCCTCCTCAGACTTGCACTCCCCTCCACAGGGAAGGTGCTGAATTTAACACAAAGAGTTAAGAATATCCTTTAGTCTTTCTGTTTTATTGATTAAATCATGAATGTTCATACCAACATCTCAACGACACTGACTATGAAACTGAAATTAATTCAAAACAAAACAATTACAGAGCCAACCAGGTTACTGATGACTGATGTTAACTCACCTCTCTACCATTCTCAGACTCATTAAAAAGATTCCAAAATTTCACCACCTAGGCCAATAGTTACAGCTCCGATCAGCTCTCCTGCAAGACTCAGGAGCAGGCACAGGGATTTGGTAAATCCTCAACTAAACTCAGCAAATTGGCTCTTTAAGTTAAACTGTCATGCTTTAAGTCACTTAAAAGTTGCCCTTTGTTATAAGAAATTTTCCTTTTGGGGCAATTGCAAATGAACCATAATGTAGTTTGGGTTTTTTCTGGTTTCCCCATCTGTGAGCAATGAAGGAATGAGTGTACTGTACGTGATTAACAGTGTCAGTCTTTGTTCCAGTGTTCCTCCACATGCGGGAGAGGCCTGCAGTCACGAGTGGTTCAATGTATGCACAGAATCACCGGTCGCCATGGCAATGAATGCCCTTCTTTAACCAAACCACCAGCTTACAAGCAATGCCACCAGAAACCTTGCGATGGAAGTGTCGTCGTCAACAGAGTCACACCGTCCAGGCTTGGTGAGCATGTACATCCGTTCGTTTCCTCCACCAACAGCGAACCATAGGTAGTTGTGTTCAGCTGAGACCAGTAAACCTGATAAATCATTAGAAAGGAGGAAGTACTAGTCTGATTCAGAGCAAACAGCGGCAGGTCTTTAGCTTAGAAGGGAATACAGTTGCTGATTGACTCTACCGGGATTCATAAAAGATTTAGCATACCCCACCCAGATTTATCCTTTGCTTTTCATCCTCCTGATTTATCCCAAATCAATTTATTTCACCTTTTGATTCAAAGCATAATGGTTCCCCTCATGATTTACCCTACCTCATTTAACAGCCCCATCCTGTTTACCCTCCCAAGCACCTCTGTTAACATCTTTCCACCATTATCTCTTGCCAACTTTACATTTCCCATTCACTCTTGCCCCAGCCAGGTTACACCCCACCAAAATACACTCGTGCCAATCTACACTTCACCTGGCTTAACCCTGCCTCATTCACAATTCACTGTATTCTACCCCGTGCATCAGTATCAGCGTGCTTTCTGGGTTTGATTTACGTGAATTACAGCAGTTAAACCAATGCAAGATTAGGGCTTTATCGAGGCATCACACTCACATGTAGCATTTGACAGTGACAATACAGAATTTTATGTAAACTTATATGCCATGTTTCCTTTGACCGTTACACTTCATAAGACCTAGGAGTAGAATTATGCTAGTCGGCCCATCAAGTCTTCTCCGTCATTCCACCATGGCTGATTTATTACCCCTCTCAACCCCACTCTCTTACCTTCTCCCTATAACCTTTGACACTCTGATTAATGAAGAGGCTATCAATCTCCACCTTAAATATGTATACCCAATGACTTGGCCTTCCACCAATAAACTGTCAAGTAATGATATATGAAATGATAATAGGATAACATAAAGTGCAGCAAAATCGCTTTTATCATCATTTTATTGCTGAAATTACACATCTCCCTTGACATCCTATTACTTTCTTCACCTCTTCTGATTGTTGTTTTGCTGGTTATTTTTCACCATTAAATTCTCCAGTTGTTTCACTGCTGAATAGATGCATTTAACTTAACCCACTAAACACATTCATATGCTGTTGAATGTTATGGTCTGCATTGTAGACTACTAGGACATGTAGAGCTATGATATAGCCTCCTTCTGCCTCATGGGGAGGTGATGTTCCTTTGTTTTCCTGTGGAGGGGGTCTAAGCTAAGGAGGAAGGAAATAAAAGACTTGTGTTCCCATGTTCCTAAAGCAGGGTTCTCTTTCTCAGACTTTAAAATCTGGTTGTAGAACTTTATCCATATCGTTGCTACCTATTTACACAATGACACCAAATGGTCACTGTCCTCACACCCAGCGATGTTCTGTTGCTGCTGAGACACCAATCGTACCCACAGTCCCACACGTGGTTGTCTGCCCTCCTAATTAATGAATAACCTTTAACATCAGCTTTCCTAGCCCTGCTCCTCCACATCACCAGATTCCATGGATTTAGATACAGTTGTATCCCAAAAAGAACCAGTTTAATCAATATAAAGGAGAAAAGAGTTTGAGAAAAAGAAGCAGAAGTTGGTGATTTGGGCTGTCACCCCAGTGCTACCCTTCAATAAATTATTGGCTGATTTTTTGTTTGATTTACCTCTGCACCAATTTTCTGCACTAACTCTTCAAATTTTCTAATACCCAGGGGCCTATCAATCTTGGTTTTAAATACAGACAGCAACAGGACCGCTACAGGCAATTGGCTTGAGAATTCTCAAGATTCACCACCCTCTGGGTGACAAATATGTCTTCCTATCTTAGACATTAATGATTGATGCCTTATTTTGAGATCATGACGTCTGACTCTACACACCCCAGTTGGAGGAAACATCAAATAAATTCAAATCAACTCTGTCAAGCTGTAGGAAATATTGTGCATTGTAGTGGGGTTATTTTTCACTCTTTTAGACACAAGGATGTTAGGCTGTTACCTAACCCCTCCACATAGAACAAATCATAGATTCCAATATTTTCCCTACTCCTGATGTCAGGATAACTGGTCTGTACTCCTCTATTTTCTTCCTCTCTTCTAAGTAGTGAGACAGCATTTATCATCTTCCAGTTTGGGAAAATTATTCAAGACTCTGTGGGCTATTGTGAAGATGACTACAAATGCATTCACAGTCTTCACTGACACCTGTTTCAAAGCTTAGTATTTTTCTACATTCTATTACATCCAACCTGCCTGTTCTCTTCAATTTCTAGTTCTCCAGAAGGTTTTTTTTGTGCAAACACCAAGCATTTGATTAATTGAACCTACATTTCCTTATTCCCCAGGGCAATTTCTTCTGTCACAGTCTATAACACATTAACTTTTGTAAATGTGTCCTTTTTGAATATTTACAGGAGCTTTAGTCCTCGTTCCTAAACAATTTCCTGATCTTCTTTTGCTGAAATTTTTAAACTCCCAAGATATCAGCTTCATTGCTTCTTTTCTCCTTTTTATTGTTATAAGTCTTCGCTGATCTATCGCCATTTGAAATGCCTCATGATAACCACAGATGGACCACTTTGCCTATCGGGATAGTGTGCCTTGCATGAATCTATTTGCTATAAACTATTTATTAATTCCTTAAATTCCCTATCTCCACCATGCTCCATGGAAGTATTGACAGTTCCCACCAACATTTGCTGCACTAACTCTAGCCCTGGGGTCGGCAACCCTTTTGCCTCTGTGGGCCAGATCGCATATTAATGAGTGGGCGGTGGGCCAGATAAACGCCATAAAAAACTTGAAATATGGGAATTATCCATTTAAATACATCTAGTTATGTTTTGCCTCAAAATAATGAATAATGCATGCTAGAAAATCATTTGAGCTTAAGGTTGCCTACCCCTGCTATAGCCAAATCATTCTGCTTCTTGATTTTCCAAGCCATTCTCTCTGTTGCCTTTATCCTATCCTTTAAAATCAGAGATAATCCTTTTCATTTTGCCTACGTCCTCTGAAAGTTAAATTTCCTGGCATATTTAATTCTCAACCCTAGTCACTTTACCAATCAGCCATGTACACTGGCTATTGGACCGGGGCATCTTTAATTTGCTACTAATTCATCCCGCTTCTCACAAGTCCACTCAGATAAAGAATCTTCACTTTTTTTGCCGTTATTCTCTTCTCTGAATTTTGTGGGGGTGTATTTATATTTTTTGTCCTTCCTGATAGACTCTGCTTTACCACCTAACACCATCAACTTGTGCTTCCTCCTTAACACTCTAAATTGATCCTCACCAGAATCTTGTCACCAATTATTTCATTTAAAGGTTTATTTATAGCCTCAGTTACTTCATTCTCTAGGGCCCTGGTCCCCACACCAGTTGGAAAATGCAAGGATGGAAACTTCTCAAAAACTTCTTTCTGGATTCTTTCCTGCCTGACCTGTAGTTACCTCCTTCTGGCCCTCTTGACGGGCAATTTCTGCAGCTCTGAATCAAAGGTCGTGATGAGGTCCTGCTACAAAGTTTCTAGGTAACTTTTCCCCTCTTTATTATGGTATAGTCAATGAACCTCTTCAAATCTGAGCTGAAGATCCTTCAGCTAAAGACACTTACTTGTGGTTGGATCACAAATACAGTAAAAATTCTGATGATCTGTTATCAGGCTATTCAGAAATTCCAGTGGTTCACCACATGGATCTGGCTCACTAGGTAATGTTTACTGGAATTCCTTTCCATTCACCCAGGTTCTGGCTTCCCTGTGCCTTTTACTCACCAAGACCTTGGTCCTTGTGCTTTGTTTCCACTCACTGGAGTCCTGGTTCCTGCCCTCCTCTTAACCCTCCAGGGTGCTGGTTCCTGCATTTACTCTGTTACAAAGAGTCTCAGATCCCACATTCCCTTTACATCCACCAGGGCCCCAGTTCCCAGCTCATTCTAGCACTCCATAGTCCTGGTTCCAGTGCTCCCTCGAACACACAGGGACCTCTGCTCCCATATTCCATTTCAACTGTGTAACATATGAAACAAATGGTTTAAAAGAGTGTTCTTGAGGTATTGATAGAATGTGCTGAATTATCAGTGTTTCACTGTAATCTCCAGCATAAGACCATAAGACATAGGAACAGAATTAGGCTATTCAGCCCATCAAGTCTATTCTGCCATTCCATCATGGCTGATCCTGGATCCCACTTAACCCCATACACCTGCTTTTTTGCCATACCCTGACTGATCAGGAAATATTACATTTGCCTTCTTTACCACAGACTCCTGTAAAATAGCTTTCTGGGAGTCTTGCATGAGGACTCCTAAGTCCCTCTTCACCTCTGATGTTTGAACATTCTCCCTATTTAGATAATAGTCTGCACTATTGTTCCTTTTACCAAAATGCATTATCATACATTTCCCAACACTGTATTCCATCTGCCACTTTTTTGCCCATTCTTCCAATTTGTCTAAGTCCTGCTGCAGTTGCATTGCTTCCTCAGCACTACCTACCCCTCCATCTATCTTTGTATCGTCCACAAATTTGCCACAAAACCATCAATTCCATGAGCAAATAATTGACAAACAATGTGAAAAGTAGCGGTCCCAATACTGATACCTGAGGAGCACCATTAGTCACTGGCAGCCCCCTTTATTCCCACTCACTGCCTCCTGCCTATCAGCCATTCCTCTGTCTTTCCTGTAATGTCATGTGATCTTATTTTGTTAAACAGCCTCATGTATGGCACCTTATCAAATGCCTTCTGAAAATCCTAGTAAATGACATCCACTGCCTCTCCTTTGTCCACCCTACTTGTTACCTCCTCGAAGAACTCCAACAGATTTGTCAGGCAAGATTTCTTTACAGAAATCATACTGACTTTGACTTATTTTATCATTAGTCTCCAAGCACCCTGAAACCTCATCCTTAATAATAGACTCCAACACTTTCCCAACCACTAACTGGCCTATAATTTCCTTTCTTTTGCCTTCCTCCCTTCTTAAAGAGTGGAGTGAAATTTCCAATCTTCCAGTCCTCTGGGATCATGCCAGAATCAAATGATTTTTGAAAGATCATGACCAATACATCCATGATCTCTTCAGCAACCTCTGTCAGGACTCTGAGATGTAGCCTCTGGTCCAGGTGACTTATCCACCTTAGGCCCTTTGAGTTTGCCTAGCACTTTTTCCTTTCTAATAGCAATGGCTCTCACTCCTGCTCCCTGACACTCACTGACCTCTGGCACACTGCTAGTGTCTTCCACAGTGAAGACTGAAGCAAAGTGCCCATGAAGTTCATCTGCCGTTGCTTTGTCCCCCATTATGAATTTACCAGCGTCATTTTCCAGTGTCCAATATCAATTCTCACCTCCCTTTTACTCTTCAATAAACGAATAAAACTTTTGGTACCCTGCTTTATAGTATAGGCTAGTTTGCCTTCATATTTCATCTTTTCCCTCATTATAGTTCCATCATGTCATCTGCTTTGACATGTGTGTTTGATTTTTAATTAATTGATACCTAATTAGAGTTACAGAGTTGTACAGCATGGAAACTGGCTCTTCAGCCCAAACTGACCAAGATTCCCATCTGTTAGTTCCTTTTGCCCATAATTGGTTCATATCCATCAAAGCCTTTCCTATCCATGAAGTGTCCAAGTAACTTTTAAACATTGATAATCTACCTTCTCTGACATCTCATTCCATATACTGACCACTTTCTGTGTGAAGAAGAGACCCCTCAGGTTCTGTTTAAACCTTTCCCCTCTCATACCCACACCTGATAGTTTTTGATCGCTTTCCCCCGCAAAAAAAAAGACTGTGTGCATTCATCCGATCCATGTCCCTCATCATTTGGACATGCAACATCGGTTTTGCATAAACCAGTTTTATATAATTAAATCAACTGTGTTTGTTATTAGAAGTCGGAAATGACTGCTGATGAGAGAGTGAGATGCATCCCATGTACCTGAAATATTTTTAAGCTGTGGGGTAGAAATCTCATGAAGTGGGCTTTTGTGTAGCTCTGAGACCCATCGGGGTACAACTGCTGCAGTCTGCCCAGGGCCAGGGCTTCTTCTCTTCCAGCCATGCTGTAAAATTGCAGCTTACTGCTGACTGGAAGCTGGTGGATTTACCATTGGGCAAAAATAAAATTAGTCAAAATGAATCAGTACAAAACAGGAACTGGCACTTTGGCCCACAGTATTGTGCCAAACTAATTGAGCTAATGATACCTAATCCCTTCTGCCTACACATGGCCCACACCACTCCACTCTCTGCATATTCGTGTTGTTAAGAAACTCTTAAACACCTCTGCAGTATCTGCCTTCACCCCACACCTGTCAGTGCATTCTAGACACGCACCACCATCTGTACAAAACACTTGCCCCAAACTTAGTTCCTCTCACCTTAAATACATGCCTTCTAGTATTAGACATTTCAATCCTGGGGAAAAGATACCGGTTGTCTCTCAGTCTGTGCCGTTCAGAGAATAGGTCCAACTTCTCCTTATAAAGCTGCAACATAACTTCTTGACTCTTGAACTCAGTGCACAGATAATAAAAATTAACATGCCCGACTCCTCCTTTCCCACTCTGTCAACTCGCATAGCCACTTTCAGGGATGGTCTTAGACCCCAAATCCCGAATCCATGGAAAAAGTGAAGACTATCTGTATAGTTTGAGTCTATTCATAACTTTAGAAGCTGGAGATGAGACCAATTAAGATGTTGAGAATAAATCAAATGAAGTCTTTGAGGCATGGTGCGGGCTCAAAAAGAGGGCGGGGTCAGACAGAGCAAAGTTCCTGAAGAACGAGGGGCACACTGAGGGCAGAACAGTGGCACAATGGGTAGAGTGCCATCTCACATCTCCATCAACCCACATTTGTTTCTGATCTCCAGTACCATCTTTGTGGAGTTTTCATGCTCTCCCTAAGTCCACAGGGGTTTCCTTCAGGCACTCTTGTTTCCTCTTGCATCCAGGCTGGTGAGGGGAGAATCAGGGAGGTGTCGGGCACATACGAGAGCAAAGGCCACAGGAAGTGTGAAGAACTGGGACTAATGGGAACACACTGAGAGCCAGCAAAGATTTGATGGGCCGAATGCATGGATGGAGTCAGGAGTGGAACTCCTGACTCCATCAGCCCATTGATGCTGGTATCTGTTGGGTCTGAGAGTGCATTTCTGTTGGGTCAAAGGAATTGAGGTTCTCCATATTGCAGGGTTTGGTGAAGCTGGAGACTGTAACCTATTAAGTACCTTCTGTAACACTTTGCCTTAACCTGCCAGCTGCCCTCACATTCAAGTGCCTGGGAGACGACTGGGCAGTGTACTGCAGGGTCATCCGGGAGAAGAGCCTGTGTCAGGACCCACGATGGTATCGGCGCTGCTGCCACTCCTGCAGAGACTTCTACTCAAACAAGCTGCACCACGGCCCCGAATCGCAGATCTTATTGCAACAGTGAGATAATTTAAGAACAGTTTTTTCTCCGTCTCATCCTGAACAGAATTGGGGGATGCACGGTTTTCAAAACTGGAAGAGAACAGTGCTTAGGAAGCTGCAGACTCCACAGCATCCTTGCCCCCACCTTGTAGATTTGGAGTATGCTGCACAAGCTGCTGTTACAGTGTTGGAAGCTGAGCCAGTGACCTACCCGAGGAGCCATGTCAGTGGGTTCTGCACCTGTCTATCACTGCAGCATCAGCTGCATGGCTTTAACTAGTGAGAGAAATAAGCTTAAACAGTAACTCCTTTTTCACTAATGAGAAATGATGCTTATTGCCTCTTGCTGCATTTTTGTAGAGTTAATATCGTGCACTTGAACTGTCGCCAGCAAATGATAGCGCTGGAAGATTCAGCCCTTCAATGCACCTTCAGGAGGAAATGTGCTCAGAATCTCAATCCACTGTTTGTTTCCCCTCTCATAGTTCTGGAAAACATGAATAATGTATTAAAAAGCCTTGGCATCCAGACTATCGATCAAACCACTTGCTTCAAGAGAATTTGCAACTTGATAACTTCATTTATAGCGATAAGTATTTACAGTCTGTAGCAATACAAAGGCAAACTTGAATGATTCTCTTTAACCTTTCCATGACTGTTCTGCTTTTAGGCCAGCCCACCCTCCTTGAATTACAGCATGAGTCCTGACTGTTAGTTCATGGATCCCAGAGCAGGATAGGCCACAGCCTCTGTGTGCACAGTTTACACTCTGCTGGTGATTAGGAGCAACTGCCTGTGAATTGCTGACTTCTAGTAGCAATCGGAATCAACATTGCTTCCTTTTTTGTTCTGTGCTGTGGTGGATGTACTGGGCTGTATGAGCCTATCAACTTACCATTCTGGTGCCTAATGCTCCTGCTTGCATTGGAGGCCAGTGCCTTTAGATGTAAGCTGATGTTCCCCACTGCCACCCCTTTACGACTTAATGGTGAGGAAGATGAATCAGCACAGCAATGAACCGATGTGTCTGGTCTGATTTACTCTCCCTGCTGAAAGCAGCCGTGTCTGTACCATAACACCACAAGACCATAAGACATAGGAGCAGAATTAGGCCATTCAGCCCATTGAGTCTGCTCTGTCATTCTACCAAGGGTAATTTGTTATTCCTCTCAACATTCTTCTGCCTTCTCCCCATAACCTTTGACCCCATCTAATCAAGAACCCATCAACTTCCACTTTAAGTATGCCCAGTCATGTATAGACTCTATGGCCATCAGTGGCAATAAATTCCATAGATTCACTACCCTCTAAAGAAATTCCTCTTCATTTCTGTTTTAAAGAAACATCCTTCTGTTCTGAGACTGTGCCCTCTGGTCCTAGACTCCCTGACTATGGGACTCTCTCCACACCCACTCTTATCAATATTCGATCGGTTTCAATGAAATTCCGCTCATTCTTCTCAGCTGCAGCGAGTACAAGCCCACAGCCATCAAATGCTCCGCATACCAATTCCTTTGGTTCTGGTGCAGATCTCTCCCTCTGTGTGGGCCAGCACAGCAGGTCACTGACTGCCAGGCACATATTGCTCCAGAACAGCGCTGCCTAGGATTCCAAAAACTGGACACCAATACTGCATTGCTGGAATGGTTGTCCCTTAAACTATACTCTATACTAACTGGTCTTATGGAGCTCCAAGGGAGCTTGGTCAACAATAAATCTGGTTATATTTCAGATGTTGGCTTTTAAAGAGCTGCAATCCAGCACTGAGGTGTTGATATTATGAGCCGAAGCTTTCTCTCATGATTCACAATTGGACAGGGGAGACGTTTAGACAGCATTTAACCTCCTTAGCTTCCTCATCCCTTGGTGGGTGTGCTGTACATACCTCATGCCACTGCACATAACTCTGGCATGGACTGTCGACTGTTGAATAAACCTGGGGTGTGGACTCTGCAAAATGCTTGTGTCTCAGAGGTATTGGTCTAAGTCCTGAGCATAGCCTTTCCCCCTGCTGATTGAAGACTAAAAGTTATTTTGCTCAACAACTAAGCAAAATCAGTGTTAAAAATCAGCTTAACCTAAAGTGGATCAATGCTACACACATTTCAGATCTTCTCTTATGCTCGTACCTTAATACTGGCACAAAGCTCCCCCAAGCCACTGTAACAATAGAGCAAGACATAGAAATTAATCCCCTGTATCATATTTAACCTTGTTGATCTGAAAACCACTTCTCTTTTAGCCTCAAACCAGCCAGCTTTGCTAATGTAGTATTCCCTGAAACTGTGCTACTTGGAGATATAGCACCCAAACTTGTTCTGACTGAAATCTGTGACTTCCTGAAGCCTCAGACACAGGCCTGGACCGCTTGCCCGTGAAGTCAGGTACTTGCTCAGATTCGCACTGCAGACAGCTCTGAAGTGCATGGTCACACACTTACACGTTGTACAGAGCTACTCAACCCACAGGGGTACTCAATACGCAGATGAACATACCCGGCATCACTCTCCTCGCAGGCACATACATTGACTCACACACTTGCAGACTCGCATACAACATATATACTACTCAGACGCGTACACACACTCATGCAAACACCAACTCTCACACAACACATACATCGACGCTGACACATGCATTTACACGGATCAATGCCTGTGCATACACCACAGTTCTACAACTATAAATATTCTTATATCCAACCCAGCCGAAGCCTCGACTTTTAGCTGTGGTTTTTTTTATATTTGTTTGATTTATTTAAGATAAAGAGGGTAAATTTTCCATTTCCACTTTCCCGGCACTGACTCACCACATCAAGAGTTTATATTGGGAAGGGCTACCATAAGCAGCCAATCACAGAAGCTAGCAAACTTCCAGCAAGTGAAAACCTGTCTCTCGGGCTCCTTTGCTTAAGAATTCACACCTTACACAACACTATGAAAACCAGACATGGATGCCCTCTGTATCTCTGGCTCAGCTTAGCCACTGAGTCTACCTTAAGTCTGTTAAGTATCAGTGGTGAAAAGGTTATTCTCTTTCTTTGTGTGGCAGAGCTTGCAAGCTGCAACATTATTTGCTGTTTATTTTAATGGTGCTATTTTTTGCAACAATGATTTGTTTTATTTCAGTCTTACACAGTAGGCAATGTATAATTGTACTGTTAAATATTAATTGCACAATTGACTGCCACTATATTCCACATGGTGCTATCTTATTAGAACAATAATCTCTGTCAGAAGGTGTTTGTATTAGCATAATGTGATACTGAGATATATTCATTATGTCTAGTTGTTTATTGCAGAGTGAAATGTTACGTTGGCAGTTTTGCCAACACAGGTACTGTATCAATGACCTACAGTGTATTTATGGATTTCATGAGGCAGAGAATATTGAAAATGCTTGAGAAATTGTAACAAGACTAATGATCTTGGGCAACCTTCCTCCCGTTAATGGAAGAGTATTTTGCAAAACATTTCATATTAAATTTATTTTCATCAAATGAATAGTTGGGTTGTGTTTTAATTGGCTGAATGGAACTTCTCTCTTTTCATTATGGTTTGAGGGAGCAATTATAGGAACTGATAAGATGTAAAATAAACCATGGGCAATATTCTTGAGGCTCCTGATTGGCAGATGAAAGAAAAATAATGAAATATGAATCATAGTGGTAGTCTCTTTCAATGCAAACTTTGTCAGACAGCAGAAAGAAATCCCAGTGATGGAGAGCTTTGGGGGCCAAAGGACTAACTAATCTGTTCCTCTCAGATTTGTTACCCTCGCCACATATCACACCTCAGGTTAATCAAGGTCCAATTTAAGATTGTTTGTGCCCACAGCTAATTTAATCTTCACTTAATGGATCCTCCATCATTGACATACCCTTTGCAATATTGCATTCACAGATTTCTTTATTCCTGTTTAAATTTATCTTGTTATTTTTCTTTTCTGAGCAAGATGCAATATCTTTCCACATTCTACGTCATCTCAAGAGCAGCATTCATGTGACCTTTAATCTTTTATCCAGTGAGTGAATACCTAATGATTGTAATAACAACCACACTCCATCGATCTTCTTATTGAATCTGCTTGCTTGTTTTAGTACAGATCTACTGTGGCTGCATCACCATCTGTTATGGGGGGAAGGGGGCTACTGCACAGAATCTAAATAAGCTGCAGAGAATTGTAAACATAATCTGCTCCACCATGGATGCTAGACTCTGTAATATCTTCAAGGAACAATGACTCAAAAAGGAGACGTCCATCATTAAGGACCCCCATCACCCAGGACATGCCCTCTTCTCATTGCTACCATCAGGAAGAAGGTACAGGAGGCAACAGCTTCTCAATGATTCAGGAACAGTTTCTTACCCTCTGCCATCTGATTTCTGAATGGACATTGAACCCATGAACACTATCTTAATACTTTTATTTTTGCACTACTTATTTAATTTAGCTATTTAATATGTAACACTGTAAGGTTTCACTGCTAAGGCTAATGTAATGGCTTCTACGCAGTTCCACTGTTAAGGTCATGGTTTCTCTGTAACAGCAATGTTCGGGTTACGACAGGAGATAACGGGACTTTGGAATGCAGGGGCTATCCAATGGGAGAAATGTTGTTCTTTCTTGTGTGTCTGGGAGCCGAGTTTTTTGTGGTTTTTCGCCGGTTGTGATGGAGAGGGAGGATGCGAATGGAGAGAGTCGGAAGATGATCGGACAAAGTGGACTGGGAGTGAGGGTCTGAGGGCCAGCTACGCTTGGAGGTTGACAGGAGCAAATGAATGAACAGTGAGCTCCAATGATGCGCAATAAACTTTTTCCTTAAAATGGGCTCTTTTTCTTTTCATTTTCTTTACTAACCCTTTATTCAGATTAAGATTTATAAAGTTCAATCATTTAATTGCATATGATGTACTGTCTAATATTTTGTATCCAGGCAACATATCACACAGCATCCACACAAACGAGATTTCTCAGTTTAGCAGGGGCAATGGGTCTCTATCAGGGATCCAGCAATGTCTTCCCCTTGTTTACTCAGTATCTGGGATAGGTGCTTGATGAAGCAGTCTCCCAATCTACATTGGCTAATTATCCCTAATAAGTCTGTGACCTTTCTGAAAGGGAGTAAATCCTATCTGCAAGAATCTTCTCCAATAATTACTGCTGATGTAAGGCTTCACTGTCCTATCATTTCTTGGATTACCCCATTTGCCTTTCTTAAATAAATGAACAAGACTATATATTTTTCCAATCTTCTAGGACCTTGCCTATGGCTTAAGAGGTACAAAGTTCTCTACCAGGGACTCGACAATGTCTTCCCTTTCTACCCTCAGTATCTGGGAAAGATTCCAACAGCCCTGATTATTTATTCGCCTTCGTTTTTGATTATTTGACCTTAATGATTGGCAATAACACCTCCTCCTAAATTTCCATCAACACAAATGCATCACAAGGCTATGTGCTTAGCTCCCTGCTCTACTCGTTTTATACTTATAACTGTGAAGCTAAGCACAGTCCAATGCCATGTTTGAATTTGCTGACAACATCACTGTCATTGGCCAAATCAAAGATAGTGACAAATTGGCATAAAAGGAGGGAGATTCAAAATCTGGCTGAGTGGTGCCACAGCTCAATATCAGCAAGATCAAGGAAATGGTTATTGACTTCAGGAGAAGGAATCTGGAAACCCATGAGCCTGTTCTCACTGGGGGGATCAGAGATTTTGAGGGTCAGCAACTTTAAATTCCTCAGTGGTATCATTCCAGACAATCTGTCCTGGATCTAGCAAGTGCATAAGTGCCATTATGAAAGCCCAATCCATCACAGGTAAATTCTTCCCCACCATTGAGCACATCTACATGGACCGTTGTCATAGGAAAGCAGCATCCATCATCAAGGACCCCACCATGGACTTCAGAAAAAGGGGCAGGAGCCTCAGGACCCACACCACCAGGTTCAGACACAGTTACTACCCCTCAACCATCAGACTCTTGAACCAGAGGAGATAACTTCACTTGTCCCATCACCAAACTCAACCAATGCAGTCACTGTCAAAGACTCTTCATCTTAAATTTCTTCATCTTGATATTTACTGCTTATTTTATTATTATTATCATTTCAGTTTGTTGTCTTTTGCACATTGATTGTTCATCCTGCTGGAAACAGTCTTTCATTGATTCTATCGTGTTTCTTATACTTACTATGAATGCCCACAAGAAAGTGAATCTCAGGGTTGTATATGGTGATATATATGTACTTTGATAATAAATTTACTATGAGCTTTAATGTTTTTTTAGAAACACAACAGTTCCTCCATCTTAATATCAACATAGGCTAGATTATCAGCATGCCCCTCCCTGGTCCCACGATCATTCACATCCATCTCCTTGGTGAATACCTAGTCAAAGCGCTCATCAGATATCCAATTTCTCTGACTCCAGACATAACTTCCTTTCTTTGTCTTCTAGCTGCCCTCTTGATTCAAATATACATATAAAACTCCTTGTCATAGAGTTTGCAGGCTTGCCTGCCTCAATGACCTGGAGAGCTATGTTGGCTGGAGTCAGGGTTTTATGCTTTGGCTCTTGGTAGGGTCACCCATGCCAAAAAAGTCAAAGGGCAGAGGCCAGACAAAGACTGGTCCACTGGTCATCCAGGTTCTGGGGTTCAGCTCAGAACTAACAACCCTGACTGGTCGAACAAAATTGTCATAGAAACAGCAATGAAGAATCTTTCCACATCTGAGTGTGACAGTATTTCTGTCTCCACCCAGGACTTGCATGACTGACAGTAGTGAAAACTGAGAGGAAGCTACTGACACGATGAAGGAAGCCCTGAACACCACCGGAGATGAAGGACATTTATCGTTGTCCTAAATGCCTGTGACATAACGGGCAGGGGGAGGAGGAAGGAGAACACACAGAATGGGTCAGGTTTACAGACAACTTATGCCCCCTTTTTTCGCATCTTCTGCTTTATTTCAAGTGACTTTGTAGACACTAGAAAGACAGATTCCAGTCCAGCATTGGGAATCACGTAGTTATTACGTCACCACCACTCCATCATGTTGCAGATTTATAGCTTTTCTTCTCCGAGTATTGTAATGGCATGAGGAAAAGTCAACGATAATAACACGTGGACGTTACACCTTGCCTCATCTCCCACAATGCTACTGGAAGTATCTCTGAGCAAATTTTGCATTCTGTATCAAGAGCGCTGATGCATCAAGATCTCTAACTACAGTGAAAGTCCCAAGGATTTCTGATAGAGTGGTTTATGGTGCCTCCACATCATTACAAAGCCTGGCTGAGTATGACGATAGTCCTACAAGGTGTCAGAAGGTTGAGGAGTGTTGAGATGGGATCTAGCTGTGTCAGCTAGAGCTGGACTTCCCCACCTCTCAACTCTCCCCGTTTGCACTTCGTCACATTGTCACTCAGCGCTTACACCATACTGTTGGCACAGGGAAGCACTCCAAATAAATGGTTAATGCCTCGCACATTTCATCACACTCTGCCAGTTTGTCAATAAGTGCAGCCCGAGCCTGGCCTGCTTTTTCCCCTTGTGCTTCTTTTCGTGTAATTTCACCAGCTGGCATTGTCACAGTTTCTATTTAGTGAAGTTCCCAATTTGCCCAACGAATGGGCAAATCCCCAATTCCCACTGTATCCCCTCATTTGATGCACTCCACATTGCCAGAGTAAGTCTGCTCCCTATAAAAGCATAGTGGGGTTTGCTCCAGGAAAAACACAATAATTCAGGGGGTTAGGCAAATAATGGCATTTTATCAACAAGTCCTTGGCGTGGCTGCACCTGGTGCACACTTCACTCTCAAGCAGCAGAAAAAACTGAGTACTTAGATACGAAAGTCAGCATAGGAAATGGGGAGGGAACAGGAGTAAGAGAGTTAAACTCGACCATATTAAATGGAAGAGCAGGCCTAAATGTCAGACAGCTTACTCTTGCTCCTATCTGTGTCCGGAGTTTATTTAAAGAAAGTGGGCGCACAATAGAAGAGATTTAGTGTTCATGTCAGGTAGAGAAGAGCAGTGATGGAGCAGATTGGCTGGGCCTTTGTTCGGGTAGTCTGTGGACAGCAGATGTGGAGAATTAGAGGCTGTTGAAGAGGAGGAAAGTGCCCAAAATATAGGCATTGAGGGGACACCACCTCAATGTAATGTTTAATTATCAATAATTATGTCCTAAAGATCCTAGCGGCTGTTCTGGTAATGTAGCAGTAGAAGTCGGTCTATGAGAGTATGACTTTATTCATAGAAACATTGAAAATCTACAGCACATTATAGGCCCTTCGGCCCACAATGTTGTGCTGACCATGTAACCTACTCTAGAAGCTGCCTAGGATTTCCCTACCACATAGCCCTCTATTTTTCTAAGCTCCATGTACCTATCTAAGAGTCTCTTAAAAGACCCTATCATATCTGCAAATTGTATCCATATCATCTGAATCAGAGGAAACTACTTGCCCTCTGATACTGTGCTAGCTCATTGAAGTGACAGTCATTCTAATTCTCTAATCCTGTGGTTCCCTCACTTTTAACCTACTCTCTTTCAAAGTTATTTACCAAATCCACAAAGTATGCAAGTGAAAATAAACCTTTGCCACTCGCTGACATTTGCAAGTGCCCATGATGATGACCCATGGTTTCTGATCCACTTGCCAGAGAGAATCGTTCCCTTCTGTAAATGCCTTATTATGAAAGCCGTATAACGTCCTGTCTTTGGCTTCGAGATGACTCCATTATAAAATTCTGACGTGATCCTGTTTTTGTATTTTATCCATTCATTTGCAAACCTAAGGCATGAAAACATAACAACTGCAGGGGACAAGAACCTGATATAAATGGAAAATGCCGGAAACACTTTTACAGCCGTGATTCTTGCCTTTCTCTCTGGTTTTGCTCACCTTGAATATTTTCTCTCCAGTACCCGTGCAGTAACAGTCGCCTCCTTTTCTACCCCTGACCAAGCAGGTCAAGAACAGCAAACACAAGCGATTCTGCAGTTGCTGGAACTCCAGGGCAGCACACTCAAAACACCGAGGGAGCTTAGCAAGTCGGGCAGCATAGATAGAGAGACATAAACAGTCAACATTTCATTTTGAGACCCTTCATCAGGACTGGAGAGGTAGGTGGAAGAAACCAGAAGCCAGAATAAGATAGAGGGGGAGGGGAAGAAGTACAAGCTTGCAGGTGACACGTGAGGGGAGAGGTGTGTGAGTGGTGGAGGGAGGGATAAAGAGAGAAGCTGGGAGGTGACAGGTGAGGGGAGAGGAGTGTGGGTGGTGGAGGGAGGGATAAAGAGAGAAGCTGGGAGGTGACAGGTGAGGGGAGAGGAGTGTGGGTGGTGGAGGGAGGAATATAGGGAGAAGCTGGGAGGTGATAGGTGAGGGGAGAGGTGTGTGGGTGGTGGAGGGAGGAATATAGGGAGAAGCTGGGAGGTGATAGGTGAGGGGAGAGGTGTGTGAGTGGTGGAGGGAGGGATAAAGAGAGAAGCTGGGAGGTGATAGGTGAGGGGAGAGGTGTGTGGGTGGTGGAGGGAGGAATATAGGGAGAAGCTGGGAGGTGACAGGTGAGGGGAGAGGTGTGTGGGTGGTGGAGGGAGGAATATAGGGAGAAGCTGGGAGGTGACAGGTGAGGGGAGAGGTGTGTGGGTGGTGGAGGGAGGAATATAGGGAGAAGCTGGGAGGTGATAGGTGAGGGGAGAGGTGTGTGGGTGGTGGAGGGAGGAATATAGGGAGAAGCTGAGAGGTGATAGGTGAGGGGAGAGGTGTGTGGGTGGTGGAGGGAGGAATATAGGGAGAAGCTGGGAGGTGACAGGTGAGGGGAGAGGTGTGTGGGTGGTGGAGGGAGGAATATAGGGAGAAGCTGGGAGGTGACAGGTGAGGGGAGAGGTGTGTGGGTGGTGGAGGGAGGAATATAGGGAGAAGCTGGGAGGTGACAGGTGAGGGGAGAGGTGTGTGGGTGGTGGAGGGAGGAATATAGGGAGAAGCTGGGAGGTGATAGGTGAGGGGAGAGGTGTGTGGGTGGTGGAGGGAGGAATATAGGGAGAAGCTGGGAGGTGATAGGTGAGGGGAGAGGTGTGTGGGTGGTGGAGGGAGGAATATAGGGAGAAGCTGGGAGGTGATAGGTGAGGGGAGAGGTGTGTAGGTGGTGGGGGGAGGAATATAGGGAGAAGCTGGGAGGTGATAGGTGAGGGGAGAGGTGTGTGGGTGGTGGAGGGAGGGATATAGGGAGAAGTTGGGAGGTGATAGGTGAGGGGAGAGGAGTGTGGGTGGTGGAGGAGGGATATAGGGAGAAGTTGGGAGGTGATAGGTGAGGGGAGAGGAGTGTGGGTGGTGGAGGGAGGGATAAAGAGAGAAGCTGGGAGGTGATAGGTGAGGGGAGAGGTGTGTGGGTGGTGGAGGAGGGATAAAGAGAGAAGCTGGGAGGTGATAGGTGAGGGGAGAGGTGTGTGGGTGGTGGGGGGAGGAATATAGGGAGAAGCTGGGAGGTGATAGGTGAGGGGAGAGGAGTGTGAGTGGTGGAGGGAGGGATAAAGAGAGAAGCTGAGAGGTGAAAGGTGAGGGGAGAGGTGTGTGGGTGGTGGAGGGAGGAATATAGGGAGAAGCTGGGAGGTGATAGGTGAGGGGAGAGGTGTGTGGGTGGTGGAGGGAGGAATATAGGGAGAAGCTGAGAGGTGATAGGTGAGGGGAGAGGTGTGTGGGTGGTGGAGGGAGGAATATAGGGAGAAGCTGGGAGGTGACAGGTGAGGGGAGAGGTGTGTGGGTGGTGGAGGGAGGAATATAGGGAGAAGCTGGGAGGTGACAGGTGAGGGGAGAGGTGTGTGGGTGGTGGAGGGAGGAATATAGGGAGAAGCTGGGAGGTGATAGGTGAGGGGAGAGGTGTGTGGGTGGTGGAGGGAGGAATATAGGGAGAAGCTGGGAGGTGACAGGTGAGGGGAGAGGTGTGTGGGTGGTGGAGGGAGGAATATAGGGAGAAGCTGGGAGGTGATAGGTGAGGGGAGAGGTGTGTGGGTGGTGGAGGGAGGAATATAGGGAGAAGCTGAGAGGTGATAGGTGAGGGGAGAGGTGTGTGGGTGGTGGAGGGAGGAATATAGGGAGAAGCTGGGAGGTGATAGGTGAGGGGAGAGGTGTGTGGGTGGTGGAGGGAGGAATATAGGGAGAAGCTGAGAGGTGACAGGTGAGGGGAGAGGTGTCTGGGTGGTGGAGGGAGGAATATACGGAGAAGCTGGGAGGTGATAGGTGAGGGGAGAGGTGTGTGGGTGGTGGAGGGAGGAATATAGGGAGAAGCTGAGAGGTGATAGGTGAGGGGAGAGGTGTGTGGGTGGTGGAGGGAGGAATATAGGGAGAAGCTGGGAGGTGATAGGTGAGGGGAGAGGTGTGTGGGTGGTGGAGGGAGGAATATAGGGAGAAGCTGGGAGGCGATAGGTGAGGGGAGAGGTGTGTGGGTGGTGGAGGGAGGAATATAGGGAGAAGCTGAGAGGTGATAGGTGAGGGGAGAGGTGTGTGGGTGGTGGAGGGAGGAATATAGGGAGAAGCTGGGAGGTGATAGGTGAGGGGAGAGGTGTGTGGGTGGTGGAGGGAGGGATATAGGGAGAAGCTGGGAGGTGATAGGTGAGGGGAGAGGTGTGTGGGTGGTGGAGGGAGGAATATAGGGAGAAGCTGGGAGGTGATAGGTGAGGGGAGAGGTGTGTGGGTGGTGGAGGGAGGGATAAAGAGGGAAGCTGGGAGGTGACAGGTGAGGGGAGAGGAGTGTGGGTGGTGGAGGAGGGATAAAGAGAGAAGCTGAGAAGTGATAGGTGAGGGGAGAGGTGTGTGGGTGGTGGAGGGAGGAATATAGGGAGAAGCTGAGTGGTGATAGGTGAGGGGAGAGGTGTGTGGGTGGTGGAGGGAGAAATATAGGGAGAAGCTGGGAGGTGAAGGTGAGGGGAGAGGTGTGTGGGTGGTGGAGGGAGGAATATAGGGAGAAGCTGGGAGGTGATAGGTGAGGGGAGAGGTGTGTGGGTGGTGGAGGGAGGGATATAGGGAGAAGCTGGGAGGTGATAGGTGAGGGGAGAGGTGTGTGGGTGGTGGAGGGAGGAATATAGGGAGAAGCTGGGAGGTGATAGGTGAGGGGAGAGGTGTGTGGGTGGTGGAGGGAGGAATATAGGGAGAAGCTGGGAGGTGACAGGTGAGGGGAGAGGTGTGTGGGTGGTGGAGGAGGGATAAAGAGAGAAGCTGGGAGGTGATAGGTGAGGGGAGAGGTGTGTGGGTGGTGGAGGGAGGAATATAGGGAGAAGCTGGGAGGTGATAGGTGAGGGGAGAGGTGTGTGGGTGGTGGAGGGAGGAATATAGGGAGAAGCTGGGAGGTGATAGGTGAGGGGAGAGGTGTGTGGGTGGTGGAGGGAGGAATATAGGGAGAAGCTGGGAGGTGATAGGTGAGGGGAGAGGTGTGTGGGTGGTGGAGGGAGGAATATAGGGAGAAGCTGGGAGGTGACAGGTGAGGGGAGAGGTGTGTGGGTGGTAGAGGGAGGGGTAAAGAGAGAAGCTGAGAGGTGATAGGTGAGGGGAGAGGTGTGTGGGTGGTGGAGGGAGGAATATAGGGAGAAGCTGGGAGGTGATAGGTGAGGGGAGAGGTGTGTGGGTGGTGGAGGGAGGAATATAGGGAGAAGCTGAGAGGTGATAGGTGAGGGGAGAGGAGTGTGGGTGGTGGAGGGAGGAATATAGGGAGAAGCTGAGAGGTGATAGGTGAGGGGAGAGGTTTGTGGGTGGTGGAGGGAGGAATATAGGGAGAAGCTGGGAGGTGATAGGTGAGGGGAGAGGTGTGTGGGTGGTGGAGGGAGGAATATAGGGAGAAGCTGAGAGGTGATAGGTGAGGGGAGAGGTGTGTGAGTGGTGGAGGGAGGAATATAGGGAGAAGCTGGGAGGTGACAGGTGAGGGGAGAGGAGTGTGGGTGGTGGAGGGAGGAATATAGGGAGAAGCTGGGAGGTGATAGGTGAGGTGAGAGGTGTGTGGGTGGTGGAGGGAGGAATATAGGGAGAAGCTGGGAGGTGACAGGTGAGGGGAGAGGTGTGTGGGTGGTGGAGGGAGGAATATAGGGAGAAGCTGAGAGGTGATAGGTGAGGGGAGAGGTGTGTGGGTGGTGGAGGGAGGAATATAGGGAGAAGCTGAGAGGTGATAGGTGAGGGGAGAGGTGTGTGGGTGGTGGAGGGAGGAATATAGGGAGAAGCTGGGAGGTGACAGGTGAGGGGAGAGGTGTGTGGGTGGTGGAGGGAGGAATATAGGGAGAAGCTGGGAGGTGATAGGTGAGGGGAGAGGTGTGTGGGTGGTGGTGGGAGGAATATAGGGAGAAGCTGAGTGGTGATAGGTGAGGGGAGAGGTGTGTGGGTGGTGGAGGGAGGAATATAGGGAGAAGCTGGGAGGTGATAGGTGAGGGGAGAGGTGTGTGGGTGGTGGAGGGAGGAATATAGGGAGAAGCTGAGTGGTGATAGGTGAGGGGAGAGGTGTGTGGGTGGTGGAGGGAGGAATATAGGGAGAAGCTGGGAGGTGACAGGTGAGGGGAGAGGAGTGTGGGTGGTGGAGGGAGGAATATAGGGAGAAGCTGGGAGGTGATAGGTGAGGGGAGAGGTGTGTGGGTGGTGGAGGGAGGGATAAAGAGAGAAGCTGAGAGGTGATAGGTGAGGGGAGAGGTGTGTGGGTGGTGGAGGGAGGAATATAGGGAGAAGCTGAGAGGTGATAGGTGAGGGGAGAGGTGTGTGGGTGGTGGAGGGAGGAATATAGGGAGAAGCTGAGAGGTGACAGGTGAGGGGAGAGGTGTGTGGGTGGTGGAGGGAGGAATATAGGGAGAAGCTGGGAGGTGACAGGTGAGGGGAGAGGTGTGTGGGTGGTGGAGGGAGGAATATAGGGAGAAGCTGGGAGGTGATAGGTGAGGGGAGAGGTGTGTGGGTGGTGGAGGGAGGGATAAAGAGAGAAGCTGGGAGGTGATAGGTGAGGGGAGAGGTGTGTGGGTGGTGGAGGGAGGGATAAAGAGGGAAGCTGGGAGGTGATAGGTGAGGGGAGAGGAGTGTGGGTGGTGGAGTGAGGGATAAAGAGAGAAGCTGGGAGGTGATAGGTGTAAAAGGTTGAAGATAAAGGAATCTAATAGGATTGGGGAGTGCACCTTAGAAGAAAGGGGAGGAGGAGGTGCACCAGAGGGTGTTGATAGGCAGGTGAGGCAAAGAGAAAAGCTAGTAGGAGATACAGAATGGGGAAAGTTAAAAGAGAAAAGGGGAGGGGAGAGAATAAATTACCAGAAGTTTGAGAATCTTGCTCCTATATGCTGATTCATCACCCCTTTGGATTTAGTGACATCAGCAAACTTAAGTATGACATTGGAGCTGTACTTGACCTTGCAATTATAAGTGTAAAGTGAGTAGAGCAGGGGCTAAGCACACAGCCTCCGCTGATGGAGATTGTGGCGGAGATGTTTTTGACAATCCAAACTGACTGGGGTCTGCAAGTCAGGAAATCGAGGATCCAGTTGGACCAGGAGGTATTGAGACCAAGGTCTTGAAGCTTATCGATTAGTTTTGAGGGGATATTAGAATTAAATATCAAGCTGTAGTCAAGAGGAGCATCCTGATGGATGCATCTTCACTGTCCAGCTTCTCCAGGGTTAAGTGGAGAGCCAATGAAATGGTATCTGCTGTTGACCTGTTGTGATGGTAGGCAAATCGAAGTGGATCAAAAGCGCTTCTCGAGCAGGAGTTGATGTGTTTCATCACCAGCCTCTCAAAACACTTCACCACAGTGGATGTTAGTGCTACTGGACGACAGATATTTGAGGCAGGTTACCACGTTCCTCTCAAGCACCAGTGTAATTGAAACCTGCTTGAAGCACGTGGGTGCCTCAGACTGCTGAAGTGAGAAGTTAAAGATCTCAGTGAATACTCCGATACATTGATTACCACAGGTCTTTAGTACTTGGCTAGGTACCTTGCCTGGGCTGAACGCTTTCTGTGTGTTCATCCTCATGAAGGATGCTGTCACATTGGACTGAAATCACAGGGTCATTGAAGGCTGTGGGAGTTTGTGAAGGTTCCTCTAAGTTTTGATGGTCAACACATGCATAAGAGCCATTGAGCTCATCTGGGAGCAAAGCCACGTCACTTTGTAGGAGGTGATGGCATCACAGCTGTCAAGCATCCTTCAGTTTGGTCTGGAATTGCCACACCACACAGGAGATGGCTTTCTGGAGATCATGCCTGGACCTCTTGTTTTCACTTGGTTGCTAGACCCGAATGCCTCTGATCTGGCCCTCAGCAGATTGCAGATCTCACGGTTCATCCAGAGCTTTTGGTTGGGGAAGACTTTGAATGATTTTGTGGAAACACACTTGTCCACAACTGCTTTTATAAAGTCAGTGACATCTGTGGTGTATTCATTCAGATCCCTTGATGAGTCCTTGAACATGGCCCAGTCCACTAACTCAAAGCAATCTTGTAGCTGCTCTTCTGACTCTTGCAATCACCTCTTTTTCCCCTTCTCTCTGGAACTTTGCCCTTTAGCTTCTGCCTGTATGCAGGTAAGAGGAGGACAGACAAGTGATCAGATTTCTCAAAGTGCGGTGTAGGCAAGGAACAGTAGGCTTTCCTAATCACAGTATAGCAGTGGTTGAGTGTGTTGGGTCCCCTGGTGCTGCAGGTGATATGTTGGTGATAACTGGGCAGAGAATTATTTAAACAAGCCTGATTGAAGTCCCTGACGATGATTTGAAAGGTGTCATGGTAGGCTGTTTCAGTAAATTGAGAGCCTGTTTAATGTCAGCCTTTGGTGGTATGTAACCTGCAGTCAGGATCTCTTTTAGTAAGTAACACGGTTGGTATATAATCATTAAAAGTTCCAAGTCAGGGGAACAACAATGTGACAAGAAAACTGCCTGAGTTTATCATGAAACACAATCCCCAACCTTTTGCCTTCACTGAAGCAGCAGTCTGGTCTATCCTGTCTTACCAACGTATCCAGCATGTCTAGAGTGAGCCATGTCTCCGTAAAACAGAGAACACAGCAATTACTCATCTCCCTCTGATACAGCAATTTTGCCCTTGGGTTCTTAATCTTGTTCTCCATCAACTGAACACTTGCTAACCAGATTGTGGATACAGGAAATTTCCTATCTTGGCATTTTAGCCTGGTGTGGAGTCCTCCCCTCCTCCCTCTCCTTTGTCCATGATAATGTACTTTTGTCTGCTTCAAAGTGCCGTACCTGCATGCTTGAGAGAGGTTTTGCTCCTCCAGCCTGAGAGTGGCCATGTTCCCGTTCCCATTTCAACATGTTGGTTCATGAGTTCCTCACCTACCACGGTGACCCTTACCACCCGGGACTCGTCCTTCTCTCATCACTGCCATCAGGGAAGAGATACAGGAGCCTGGAGACCCACACTCAGCAATTCAGGAACAGCTTCTTTCCCTCTGCCATCAGATTTATGAATGATCCATGAACCCATGAATACGACCTCACTACCTCATTATTCCCTTTATTCCCCACTATTAATGTATTTCTGTAATTTATAGATTTTTATGTCTTTGCACTGTACTACTGCTGCAAAACAACAAATTTTATGTCATATCTCAGTAATAATAAACCTGATTCTGAATCCCTGCTTCCTTCATCTTCTCTTAACTGAAAATATCTTCTGCATTCCTCTACTTAAATGTTAGAATTAAATATAAGGGCTGGGTTGATCAGATGCAAACTATTTGAGTGCTCAGGAGATGTTGTAATAAGTATACAAGCACAACAGGGTCACTTAAACCTAATTTATTATCATAAACATAGAAAGCACAAATAAACCACGCAGAATACTACAGAACTTAGTAAGTCACAAAGATTTCAGGGCTCAAGATTCATAGTTGCCACTTGATTGTCACTGTACTTGGAGGAACTCCAAATTCCAACGCACTCATGAAATCACCCTGGGTCCTATGCACCAATCACAATTCTCAGTCTAGGTGAAATCCAAATAACTGAGTGAAAGGTACCCCAATAAATATGGGACTCACAAGTGCAGACAGACACTCAGACAGAAAAACTCATTGATCTTTTGTTCTCATGCCATTAACTCAGCCTGGTTTCTTTCATTCAAACAACTTGTGTTCATTAACACAGTTTCAGCATACCCTTATAAATCAATTAGACACTTTAATGGTCACCCTTATCCATCAGTCCACCAATGTTTTGGACTTAACATTCCTTTAGTTACAAAAGAAAATTAATATTACATATAAGAGACTAACCCAAATCCAAAGAAGAATCCATCAAGGCAATTTGACAGATACTAAGAAAGAATCCATTAACGTAGCTCTCAAAGTGGCCAATGGGTATTGAGTCATTAACAGACATCCTCATGTTAATAGTGCCTGGGACTAAGAAAGAATCCAGCTGCTAACAGCAAAACTTAAACATTGTTTACTTGTACAGGCACACTACTTCCTGGAGCTCACAAAGAGCTAAGCTAAAACCCAAAATGCTGGAGGAACTCCAAAGAACAAAATGTTCTTTGGAGTAGTTGAGAAGTCATGGCAGTAAGGCACCTTACTGTGTCACCAGAATAGCAACGTGGTACCTGTGATATCTTGGATACTTTGGAGGTGGAAATTCAAGGCTACTAGCATCCTGGGGTGTTATGGAATCTTCTTGAATGAAATAGAAATCTATCTCCACTTTCCCAAAAGAAAAATGTCGGGGGCCAAGAAATCCCTTCTGGCCTTTTCACCTTCCTTGTTTACTAGGAAAAAAATGACCGATGGTATCAGCTTCTGCAATAATGTAAGTGGGTAGAGAAGGACAAGCTCACTTTCCAGTTGGGTAGAGATGGATATGCAGTGATGAAATCCGATGACCAGTGCTGGGAGTGAGGTAAGATAGTGTTTGTGGGTGGAAGATCATCAACCTTCTTAACTCCATTCACTTAATTTCTCCTCAATAATATTTACTTTCAACAGATATAACCTAAAGTGGTAGATTCAGAATTAGAAGCAGAATAGATGCAGAACCTGGTCTCCCATCATCTCTCAGTATTGATATACCAGTAGATCAAGTAAGTTCACATGGAAGGTAAGCATTAGAGAAGACATTATTATTAATACCAATATATTATTGATTTATAATTTGGTGACATTTGTTATTTATTATTATATTCTTTCCAAAATCTTTGAATGTTAAGAATCTAACAGGCGATGCAAAGGAAAATGTTAAGGTATTTTGAGTTAAGAAATACAGCAAATATTCATTTCAACAGCAACTATTCTTCAGACCTGAATGTGGATTGTAGATTGAGTTTAATATGCAGTCTAGCACAATGGTGTTCTTGGAGCTGCAGAATGGAGTCGATTGCAAACAAAGAAACACTCAACTTGACCTGAGATGTCTGCATGTGCATTAATGCAACCCAGAGTAAGTGGGGATTAACATTGATTTTGGGTGTCTGGAGTGTTGGTGTGAAGACCAAGGGGTTTGAAAGCTATATGTAATTCAGACGAAGCATTGTGGAGACATTGTAACTATAGAATTGTCCTGCTGTTACCTTTGATCTGCAGCAATGAAAAATGTCATGTAATATTGGGTCAGAGAGGGCTTTTCTTCCAAGAGTACCTCCAGTATGATTCCTGCTTGTTTGGTTCAATAAAGACTTCTATGTCCACCAGCTTCAGTGTCTCTCTGGTGACGTTGTTCACAGTTACAACAGAATGAGCGAGGGAGTTCTGTACTCTGCTCATTGGAACTCCTGTGGTTCCTTTATTTCAATAACTGCTGGAAACTTTGAAGTTGCACCTATGAAACCATTGAGACCAGAGGCTGAGGATTTTTGCCATTAAGGGAGAGCGTACAGAGGACGGTTGCATGTGTGATGATGCCTGATACTGTCATAGGAGTCGAATTAGGCTATTTGAGTCTGCTCCGCCATTCCATCATGACTAATTTATTATTCCTTTCAACTCTTTTCTCCTGCATTCTCCCCATGACCTCTGACACCTTTACTAATCAAGAACATAACAACATTTACTTTGAATATACCCAATGACTTGGTCTCCACAGTCATCTATAGCAATGAATTCCACAGATTCACCACCCTTTGACTAAAGAAATTCCTCCTCTTCTCTGCTCTAAATGTCATGGTCTGGTCCGTGAAATCCACATTCCGGTTCATAGTCCGGTCCATGTTCCTTATTCCAGGTTTTCCGGGTTTCCCCAGTTTCTGTTGAGGCAGCTGATTCCTGTTTGAGCTGGCTTCATAAATAGCTTCAGGATTCAGCCCCTGGCTGCTGGATTGTTCCTGTCCAAGTCCCTTCCCTTCACCTTCCTGCCCGGAGCCTTGCCCCGTTTGGAACTGTCTGTCTGTGTCCATGCCTTCACTAGGTAGGTTCGGCTGTTTGCCGCTACCTAGCGTTGGGAACTGTCTCATCGTGTTCAGTGTTCTGAGTAATGAGTCCGGCCCTATGTCCTGTACCCGGCTCGGTGTTCCATGTTCCTGTTTCTCCCTTGACCAAGGCTCTGTGTTTTCATCTCGTCCATGTGCCTCGCCCAGCACAGGAGTACCTTGCCCAGCCCGGTGCTGGGATTCCCTCGTCCTGTGCTGAGGTTCCCTTGCCCATCCAGGAGTTTCACTTCCAGCCCTGTGCTTCTCCTCGTCCTGTAGCCATGTCTTGTCCTCGCCAGGTTCTGGAGTCCGAGCCCAAGTTGAGATGCAGCTTCTGGGTCCTTGTCCAGTCTCTGGCTTGGAGTCCAAGCCCAGGCTCCTAGTCCCCAGTTTCATGTCCTGGTTCCCTATCCTAGTCAGGTCCTAGCCCAGGCCCAGAGTCTTTGTCTCATCCGGGGCCGGTGTCATGTCCAGCGTCTTTTCTTCCTCTGTTCCCCTGCTTCCTTCTCACACCTAGTCCTGTTCCTAAGAGTTCAATGTCTGTGTCTTGCATTTGGATCCATTCCAACACCCCCATTCTGACACTAACTGGATCTACCCACCATTGGAAACATCCTCTCCATGTCCACTCTGTCTGGGCCTTTCAATGTTCGATAGGTTTCAATGAAATCCCTCCTCATTCTTCCGAACTCTGGTGAGTACAGACCCAGAGCCATCAAATGCTCTTCTTACATTAACCTTTTCATTTCCCAAATAATTCTCTTCAATCTCCTCTGGACCCTCCCCAATCTCAGCAAATCCTTTCTTGACTAAGGGCCCCAAAACTACTCATAGTACTCCAAGTGGTGTCTGACGGATGCCTTATAAATCCTCAGAATTCACACCAGCACAGAGAACAGTGGTGCAGTTACACGATGGCTCATCGATACTCTGGGGCTTCAGACTGAGAGAGTCTGCACAGTTTCTTAACCCCAGGACACAATGTTTTCCCAGTTTACTTTAGCGTGATCTTGTCTGTAACAGTGAGTGAATTGGGGAAAAAAAGCAGAACAAGTTCTTTTCATAATGATTGTTTTTGTGGTTTGACCTGTCTGGTTATGTAGCTCATATGAAATTCTAGCTGCAGAAGTTATGTCCACTTTGCTGAGAGATAATGAGGGAAGAATTCACAATGTCCTGCTATGCACCAGTACTGTTCAGCTCATCTGCTTGTATCCTGCTATCGTTGATTACTTATAATAAACAAGCATTACCAGGTATCACTGTTCAATGAGAGCTTTGGTAACATTGCTTTCAACACTTAATGGACAACAAGAAATCACCGATCAACTCCACTCACATGAGTCATGCATTCTGATAAATCCCTGGTGTCCAGGAATTCCCATTGCAATGGCAGAAAATCAAAATAAAGAACAATGCAGCCAATCAGGCTCATAATCTAATGAGGTTTATCAAATCACTTTGGTGATTGATATTTGCCTGTTCAGACACCTGACTGGTCTATCTGATGAGTATTTTCTCTGCTGCCTGTACAGTCGATGAACATTACAACCAGTGCTTTCAGCATTTACCTAACTAATGGCATCAGGCTCTCTGAACAAACCACTTTTTGCCCTTTTGACTTACATTTTCCATCTGCCAGGTCTCCAATTTAATGAGAAGCACGTTCCCTTTGTAGTGGAAGATCAGTAGCCCTCCACACCCACGGAGACAAGTTCTGTCATCACCATTTCAACGTGGAACGTCAACAATTCTTTCCCCCCTCAGATGCTACTTGACCCACCGAGCTCCTCCAGCAGGTTGTTTGTTGCACCAGATTCCAGCAATGGCAGTCCATTGTGTCGTCAGGAGGGAGTGGATCTCTCGTTTGATCCAGTGTTTCCGGTTGGGGAGCACTTGGATTTGCTGCGCAGTCCTCCCTACCCGTGCTGTGACGAAGACCGTGACGGCAGCGGCCGACTCATCTGGGTTGTCTGCTGAGGCCTTGAACGTGGACCTGCTCGTCAACTCGAAGCAGCTGCGGAGAACCTTTCCCGTGCAACCTCAGGAGAGGTATTATTTGTCCTTCCACCCCTTCCCTTCCCACCACCCGGGGACCACTATTACTATTTTCAGCTCTTCTCACTGTTAATTCCATCCCCCAGAGCTGACTTCCCAAGCCAGCACAGGCATGTCCCTATCTCACTGCGGTTTGAGGCTCTATTTAGTTTAGCCCCCTTTTTGAAGTGCTGTACCGGGGTGTGGCCACTGTCACGTGCAAACAGCTACTTGGAGACACAGGTGAAAGTCGAGTGACCAGTGGGGACCAAAGGTGAGCTTCTCCAGAATGGACCAGAGGTGCTGCCCCTCCCTGGACACCCCATACCTCCCAAGAAGATTAATTACCCTCTAGCTGCCTACAAAACCAGTTGATCTGGACTTACCCTAGCACAGATAATGTGTTTGTCTGATTCACCCCTCCCCACCACTTCTCTAATGGCTCCAGAAGTGGTGCATCCTAAGTTGGAAGTCCATACAGGCTGGAGTCGTGTAGACCAGTGACTGAATTTATTTGAGGCCTGAAGGTCAGGCCATTATTGATGAGTCCTGGGGGTTAAGGTACGGAGGTCAAACCCATGAGTGGCTAGTCCTGGGGGTCAAGCCTCAAAGGTCAAACCTGTAATTAGCGAATCCTGGGGTTGATTCTCAGAGAAATCGAGAGGACAAAGCTGAAGGCTGACGTCTAGAGCTTGGTGAGCACGGAGGTGAGACTGAAGTCTGCGAGTCCAGGCCAGGGTCTGGAGGTTGATGGCCTGAAGTCTGCGAGTCTGAGAATGCAGGCTAGAGATCAGAGGTTCGAGGCCTGAAGTCTTTGAGTTTGAGACTCTGAGCCAGGCACTGGATCCCTGGGCACAGCCTGTCTTGGAGTTGGGGGACCTTTGTATGTGAGGGGGTAGAAGGGAGGGAAAGGAGCTTGCTTTGCTATCATTGTTGCTGTTGCAGCTTGTGTTGTTCTGTATAGTGATGTGTGGCCATGTTAGTTTGGTGCTGGAATGTTTGGTGAATCTGCAGCTCATCTTTGGGTGTGTTGGGTGTTATCGCAAAGCACTGCGTTTCACTGTACACGTGACAACTGAATCAGAATCTGAATCTCTATCCTCCACTATTTCTACCATCTTCTCTGCAACTTTGAGCAAACTTTCCCCATTCTAACACCTCTGATCTGAGTCTTTTTAGCATTTTCTATGTTTATGTCAGATCTCCATCATCAACGGTATATTTGTTGATTCTTAATTGAATTCTCATGTAATTCTTTTCATTTGTGTTACAAAGGTCTACTGTACATCAACTCAGATAGGTAGTATAGTAAATTGCTTGTCATGGATGAGATGGATAAAAGTTGCATTCTGTATGAACTACATTTTGGCGACAGTGAACCAATTAATTTTTCTTTGTTTTTAATGAAGCGTATATGATGACTGTTTGTTTAATTTGTTCACAGATGTATTCTGCACATCAGTTTAAAATGTACTTACATAACAGAATGTGCACATTTTACTCAAAATTATCTGCTGGAAGTAAACCAGAGAAAAATCTAAAACTGAACAACTTACAACTTCACGAGAAGGTCTGCAAAGAAATAAAACAAAGCCCGAGGTCCATTGAAAAGAATTTAACACAGACATCCTTCACAAGGATTTTAGCAAGGGATATAAAAGTAATTACTGACAAAGGGCATTGAAGAGTGCAATTTGGCTGCTCTGTATGTCCCACATATTGACTCTAATAGCCGAAATCCAATTGCAAAGCAAGTGAAAGAGCTGTAATGGTCTACACAACAAGGCTGAAGGAAATAGGGGAAAAGTCTGTCTACAGATAACTGCAGATATTTTGGCTGCGCTGTGTTTTAACAATGTGGTAAACAAAAGACAGATAACGGTAAGAATTCTCAATCCTGTGTTTGAGCTCATTTCCCCATAGAAGAATGATTTCAGGAAGAATTGCTGTGCTTAATACCTTTGGAATGTCAAACAGAAAAGGAAAACTTTTTGACTATTCAGTTGTTTTTGCTGAACAAAACCAGCGTATGCAGATACTGATAACGTGTCAAATATCTGAGGGAGAAAGAATGGGTTGATTAGCCCAATAGGCAAACAAGGCAGTGTCTGAGCTAAACACACAAAATGCTGGAGGAACTCAGCAAGCCAGGCAGCATCTATGGGAAAGAGTACAGTCGACATTTTGGGCCGAAACCCTTCGGCTAGACAGAAGAGTCCGGATTCGCAATGTTTCTTTGCGTTATACACCTAGAAACAATTGTACACAAGGTAAAGCAATCATGAAGAACAGAGAATGTGCACAAGAGATTCTGCAGATGCTGGAAACCTTGAGCAACATACACAAAATACTGGAGGAGCTCAGCATGTTAGCTAACATCTGTTACTCCTGACTGGAACATTGGCCGTCAATGATCTCACGTCTCCATTATCTTCTGAAGTTGACGGTATGGTTGGAGTTCATCAAAGCTTCTGCAATCCATTACATCCACAGTACAAGGGATTGGCTTATACTGCTTCGCCAGAGCCCTGTTGACCAGCCTTACCCATTTCCACCTCTCACCTCAGGGACATAGGGTTGGACTTTGAGAGGCAGCCAACATCTGTGGAGAGGAATGAACTGTCTGCATTTGAAGGGTCAAGCCAAGACCCTTCACCAGGAGGGTATAGAAGAGAATTACTAGGGTGCTGCCAAGATTAGCAAGATCTGCTATGAGGAGAGGTTGCACAAATTTGGCTTGTTTTCTCTAGAAAGGCGAAGGCCGAAGAGAGTTCTGAAAGTGGTTTATAAAATATAAGAACCATAGGGTAGAAAACTATTTGTAGTTTTAAATAGTTTTGAATAATTTTTGAAATTATTTGTCACTGTTTCGAATTTGCAGTTCCTATTTTCTTCCACTGTGCATCGTAAATCAAAATTCTTTATAGTTTTTATGTAATGGCAGTAAGAGTGGGGGGTCAGTGTGGAAGTAGTCTGGGAGCCAAGGGAACAGTAATCCATGGAACTTTGTGAACCACTGATGAAGAAGGTGACCACACGGCCTATCTAGTCTATGCCAGTTCTCAGAATCCTAGCAATCCTGCTGTTCCACCTAATTTCCCATAATTTACCCCATCTCACCCACTCGTATTCTCTGCCACTCACTGACTCCAGGGTCAAGTTGCACTTCAAGTCAAGTCACTTTTATTGTCACTTTGACTGTAACTGCTGGTACAGTGCAGAGTAAAAATGAGACAACGTTTTTCAGGACCATGGTGTTACATGACACTGTACAAAAACTAGACTGAACCACGTAAAAAAAGCAACAACACAAATAAAGCTACACTAGACTACAGACCTACACAGGACTACATAAAGTGCACAAAAGCAGTGCAGGCATTACAATAAATAATAAACAGGACAATAGGGCAAGGTGTCAGTCCAGGCTTCGGGTATTGAGGAGTCTGATAGCTTGGGGGAAGGAACTGTTACATAGTCTGGTCGTGAGAGCCCGAATGCTTCGGTGCCTTTTCCCAGACGACAGGAGGGAGAAGAGATTGTATGAGGGGTGCATGGGGTCCTTCATAATGCTGTTTCCTTTGTGGATGCAGCGTGCAGTGCAAATGTCCGTGATGGCAGGAAGAGAGACCCTGATGATCTTCTCAGCTGACCTCACTATCCACTGCAGGGTCTTGCAATCCGAGATGGTGCAATTTCCGAACCAGGCAGTGATGCAGCTGCTCAGGATGCTCTCAATACAACCCCTGTAGAATGTGATGAGGATGGGGGGTGGGAGATGGACTTTTCTCGGCCTTTGCAAAAAATAGAGACGCTGCTGGGCTTTCTTTGCTATGGAGCTGGTGTTGAGGGACCAGGTGAGATTCTCTGCCAGGTGAACACCAAGAAATTTGGTGCTCTTTACGATCTCTAATGAGGAGCTGTCGATGTTCAGCGGGGAGTGGTCACTCCGTGCCCTCCTGGTCAACAACCATCTCGTTTATTTTGTTCACATTCAGAGACAGGTTGTTGGCTCTGCACCAGTCTGTTAGCTTGACACTGGACAATAAAGATTTTGCTTCCTGAATACCTTTAGGTGTATCTTATGTATTTTGGGCTACTGATCATGAAAATCACCATGAACTTTCCCTATCACACACCATTTTTTGAAATCACTTTTGTTTATTATTTCAATTCATAATTCAAGTCAATTAAAATGTTGCCTACAATGTAAGCTGGAAAGTTTCCTATCTTATCCAGGCATGCTTAGGCGACACGGCTGCTTCATGGCAGGACAGGTTTTAATAATAATTACTGGGTTCAGGACTGTAAGGATGGAATTTGCTATCACCAGGCACAAAAATGTCTATGAAGGATTTTGATATTTGAGACAGATGCTTCCCAGAATAACTGATGCCAAGATTACGGAAAGCATTTTTGTTGGTCCACAAATCAAACAGGTCATCAATAACAGGCAATTTGAAGAATTTCTAGTGGGACCAGAAAATCACATGGAAGGCATTTAAGGAAGTTGTTGAAATTTTTCTCGGCATCTACAGAGCACCAAACTACATGCAGCTGGTTGAAAGCATGCTTCAAGCATATAAAACCATGAAATGCAACATGTCACTAAAGGTTCATTTTCTGCATTCCCATTTAGACTTCATCCCTGCAAACCTTGGCGTTGTAGTGACGAGCATGGTGCAAGACATTGCGGTCATGGAGAAAAGATACCAGGGCAACTGGAATCCATCAATGCTGGTGAATTATTATTGGACACTTAAGCAAGAAGCTTCAGACACTGAGTACAAATGAAAATCATTCACAAAATATTTTTAACTTAGTCGAACTATTGCAAAGCATCAGCACCATTATGCAATTAAACACATTATATTCAATAACAGTTAATTTGTTGCTTCTCCAAATTCCTACGTGATACAAGTAATCTGAAATTAAATTTGTGTTAATCTTCAAGCGGTCTATCAAAAACAAAAGAGAATTCTGAGGAAGCAACACTTCTGAAAAAATTTGTTGTCCAGTGAAATTAATCTACCATCCTGAATATCTCTAAGCTATGGGACAAAACCAGAACACCCAGAAAACCAAGTCACGGGGGGACATGCAAACTCCACACGGACAGCACCAGAGGCTGGATCAAACCAAGGTCACTGGAGTTCTGAGCTAACAGCTCTGCCTGCTGCTCTGTAAACAACTTCACTGCACATTGGGAAGTCTAATCTTAGGCCTTTGATTATATCGGGAGCATGGTTTTCTGAGGACAACACACGTCCTCCCCAGGTCACAACAGGATTCTGTTCCTGTGAACTTCTTGTAACTCAAATAGTTTGTGTTGAAAACATGGCTGTGAACTGTGTACCCAGAGGCGCTCCATAGCACCCATCAAATCTATCCCACCAATCTTCCAAACATGGGTTTGTATGTACGGGCTGTATATAAGTTGGTAGTTCATAAGCAGCAGACAGCCTGTAGCTGTATCAGAAACATCCTGTGCAAAAATTGTTACTGTTACATACCTATAAATCTACGTGTTTGACAAACAATATTGTGGAAAAAAGAGAAGATCAAGCTGGCCAATAAACATTCAAATTGCAGCCTTCTTCTTCTCTTCTTAGGCAGTCACAGGGGTTTGCACATGAATGATAAAGTCCAAGTTCAAAAAGTTCAAAGTGAAGTTTATTATCAGAGTGCATACGTATCACCACAGACAACCCAGAGGTTCTTTGTTCTGCGGGCATACTTAGCAAATCCATAGAATGGTAACTGTAAACAGGATCTGTAAACTGTAAACAAAATATGTAACGTGGGATTGGTGGGATGTAGCAGGTCTTGAAAAGCCACACCTGTGGAAGAATCCATGATCCCACATACAACATACTAGTGTGCAAAGGAACACATGGTTCCCTGACCCTGATCTATATTTAAGTGAATCTCAGTGCATTTATATAATCTGTAAACAGGGGGGCTTCAGCACCAATCCCAGTGGGAGACCATTTGTTACATCTGGCCAGCCAGGCACAGTCTATGTCCTGTTAGCTAGCTAATTTTCTCTTTATGCCAGTGTGTTACCTCATATTCCGAGAGGTTTCATTTTCTGCAATTACCTTTGATGCTGAATCATAGCAGATGTCTTTGTGGTACATAAATGGACTTGGTTGCAGTTACAGGAGCTGGTCTGGAAAATTACAGCATTGCACCAATTTTTTTCAGCACTGAAGTAACCTCACTTGAAAAGTAGTGAAGACCAGCACCGCGATTCTTCAAAACACTGCACTGATGATAAGATACTTTGTGTGGCGGATGTAGAGGATGACGTGAAGTGACATTTTCCTCAGCCTCAGATTGACTTCACAGAAGATCTTGCAAAATGTAAATATTGTTGTAGGAAATCTTGCTTAATATTGTTGGCATAAACCAAATTGTCTGCTCTTTTTCAAACATGGATCAGCTGCCTCTTCCAGGATTTGAGGTTTCATCTGAGAACCCAATTAGTCAGCTCAAGTTTGTGTTTGGGTATCTGTCCTGGGAATTTAAACCCACAACCTTCAAACATGGTAATGGGAAAACTACCTCCCACTGAGTCTGTTGTAGCATGAGCAAAGTAACTGGAGGGGCACTGAAGCTAAAGGAAATAAAAGTGTTTTATTCAATAAAAACAAGCAGCAGGCATCATACTGAGACATTCTTAGAGGAAGAGGCTTCCTGGCCCGATATTACATGGCATTTTTATATGCTAAAGATCAAAGGTAACAGCAGGATGATTCTATAATTACAATGTATCTACAATGCTTCCTTTGAATTATGTATAGTTTCACACTTCCTTCTTCACATCCACACCCCAGTCACCCAAAATGAATGTTAATCTCCACTGACACTAGGCCGCATTCATGCATATGCAGACATCTCAGTTTTAAATCCAATCTACAATCCACATTCAAATCTGAAGATGGTGAAATTAATATTTTCTATATAACCTTACTCTAGAATACACCTTGGTCACTTTTATTGTCAGTTAGTTCCTTTGCTTGGTTGAATTTTATATCTTCTGATCCTGGATACAAAATGATTCCAATTGATCATGATATAACAATTACATCACGGAAACAGGCCATCTCAGCCCTTCTAGTCCGTGCTGAATGCTTACTCTCACCTAGTCCCACTGACCTGCACTCAGTCCATAACCCTCCATTCCTTTCCTGTCCATATACATATCCAATTTTTTTTTAAATGACAATATTGAACCTGCCTCTACCACTTCTACTGGAAGCTCGATCCACACAGCAACCACTGATAATCAAGAAATACTAGTGCTAATCCGATACAATTGTTAATAAAGATCTCTGAGATACCCAATCATTGGTGACTGAAGCAGAATCAGATTGTCATCTTCAGGGCAAGAGACAATAGATCATCTCCCTCAAGCTACTACCATGATTAGCAATGATATTGTCATCCATTCCTAAAAAATCCATAAGGTATTGAAGCAAACGATTTGAAACAGGGCGGTGGTCAAACTTGTCTGCCGCTTGAGGGAATTCAAGTACAGTACCAAACAACAATATTGTTTAATTGGGACACATCAGGACCATTATATTTTGGCCCAATAAAGCGGCTGCACTAATTAGTGGAAATTTCATGGAAATAGTTAAACTATGATTTAACTGAGTAAGAAGTTATATATTTAAATAAAATACAGTTCAAATTAGACCACTATCAATACTACTACAGTACTATAAAACTGTATTATTTCCTAAGATTTATCGATGGAAGAATTCATCTGGAGTGCAATGCCGTGTTCTTTCCACTGATTGTAAGTAAACAAAATCTGCACAGACACCTAGTGTAGATAATGGATGACTGCCTTCATGCAGTGCATCCTCCAAATCTTCATTTTCATTGTAACAGTCAAGATGTTTGTTGATACCTTCAAATTTTTCATAGTTCCTAACTTACTGAGGTAGTGAAATCATTTCATTTTTATTTCTGGTCATTTCTGATGTCTCCACGCTGAATGCTTGAAATCACAGAGAGCAAAACAGTTCTGAATTGTCTTACTGCTTATTTCTTGCCAACTATCAGTGACAAAACCACTGCTTTTTGGACATAATTACACGTAACTGATGTTGTGTAAAACTGTTCACTCTAAGCATGTGTAGTATCTAACGGCCACATGAGTGCACACTACCAATGCTAGTTAGAAACACTTCAGTAAAATTCCCTTGTCCCACTTAATCAGCATGGTGTCCCAAATAACTGAAAGGAATTCTGGCCTTTCTCACAATTAGTTTTTGATCTTTAAGAGTTGTCTCAAAACTGATTAACTAAAGGCCCAATAAATTGATATCAACTGTACTCAAAATCAAAATATTTATAACCCATAGGAAAAAGTAAATACATGATTTTACTTTCCGTAATAAACAAACAGATGTGTGTTTCTCAACATTTTCCAGTCCTCAAAATATTCCAAGAATGAGATACTTCTTGCAGTGTAATGACAGTGAAATATTGAGGACATAACCAGCAGGATAGACAAAGGAGAATCAGTCGATGTTGTATACTTAGATTTTCAAAAGGCCTTTGACAAGGTGCCACACATAAGGCTGCTTATAAGTTAAGAGCCCACAGTATTACAGGAAAGATACTGGCTTAGATAGAGCATCGACTGATTGGCAGGAGGCAAAGGGTGGGAATAAAGAGAGCCTTTTCTGATTGACTGCCGGTGACGAGTGGTGTTCTGCAGGGACCACTTCTCTTTACATTGTAAGTCAAATGGTTTGGAGGATGAGGATGATGGAAATGATGACTTTGTGGCCAAGCTTGCAGACAATATGAAGATAGATGGAGGGGCAGGTAGTGTTGAAGAAGTGGGGTGTGGGTTACTGCAGATGATCTTGGACAGATTAGGAGAACAGGCAAAGAAGTGGCAAATGGAACACTGTGTTGGGAAGTGTTTGATCATGCACTTTGGTAGAGGGAACAAAGGTCATAGAGACTGAATGAATAAAAGCATAAACTATTTTCTAAATGGGGAGAAAATCCAAAATTCTGAGTGTGCAGGATTCCCTGAAGTTAATTTGCAGGTTGAGTTGGTGGTAAGGAAGGCAAATATAGTGTTCATTTCAAGAGGGCTAGCATATAGAAATGAAGATGTAATGATGGGGTTTTTATAAGGTAGAGGTGAGGCCTCACTTGGGGTATTGTGAGCATTTTTGAGCCCCTCATCTTAGAAAGGTGCGCTGACATTACCACAGAGTAATGTCAACAAAATATCAGGAACATCGAAAAGTTACCGCTGTTTCTCCTTATTGAAAGATGGGGAGGGTGGTGCGAATAATTAATAAAATATTATTATTAAATAACATTACAGAAAGAGCAATGAAGCATAACCCAATTTGCATTTTGTTAGTGACAGGGAAGATGATAAAATCTGCTACTGGGAATCGTTTAGCAATTTAAAACTGTAAGAACTTGTCCACAAATATTTGAGAAGTATCTAAAGTTTGTGGCAACTGGCAGAGTTGTACTTATTTGTTTTTACTTTTATTTAGAGGTGCCGGGCAAAACGGGCCCTGTCCAGCCCAACGAGCCGCACCACCTATTTAACCCAAACTTAGTCACTGAACAATTTACAATGATCAGTTTACTTACTAACTGGTGCGTCTTTGGACTGTGGGAGGAAACCGGAGCACCCGGAGGAAACCCATGCAGTCATGGGAAGGATGTATAAATTTCGTACAGAATTGAACTCTGATGTCCCAAACTGTAATAGCGTTGCACTAGCTTATCTGCTACTGTTGTGTGGCAGAAGGTGTACAGAAAGTGTGGAGGATGACTGCCAGCAACTTCACATTGGCATGTTGTTTGCTTGTTAACTTCCATGTTTCCAATTACAGCTCCCGTGCTTCTGCTTTTTATTTATTTAGTCTGTATCATCAATATTCCATTTTACCTTAACAATATCATCTCATTTCTCCTTTAGCCTCTGTTGCCTTCTACCATATCAAACAACTTCTGTTCCTTTCTCTGTTTCTATTTTTCCCGTCTCTGAATAATTTAAACCCCATTCCATTTGTTGCGTTTCCACTTTTGATAAAAGGTCTGTTTCTCCATAGAGGCCCCCTGACCCGATGCGCATTTCCAACACTTACTGCTTTCATTTCAATAATAATTCCCTCTAGGGCTCCTCGAGTCAAGAAATGCGTAATATAGAAGTTAGCCAAATTCCCTTCATAAGAGTGAGATGGTGCAGTCTGAAAGGCGGAACATAGGACTGTCTGTTTCTCTGCGGGCTGCAGCCGTCAGTAAAGCAAGTTGGGGAGCACATCTCTAAGAGTAGTGATGTTTGCTCTATGATTACAACAAAGCACCTGCATCCAGCATTAGAGAAACATCACCGAAAAGCAGCAAGGTTTTGTTAATCTTCTATGTTGATAAGGCCACCTTTCGAGCGTGCACAGCTGTGGCATTGTAATAGGAAGGATCTATTGCACTCGAGAAAGCGCAAAAGTAATAGATTTTCTGAGATGAGGCTGGAATATCAAATTCCTACCTTTTGGAAGAAATCGAACAGAGCAGGACTCCTTGATACAATCCTAAAGAATTATGGAAGAGTTTGATCAGATAGACACAGAGAAGATATTTTCATTTATAGGTAAGGCCTATATTGAGATTCTCAAGTGGAATGTTATTGCTAATGAACCCAACCCTTAATTATAAGCAAGGTGAGGTCAACTGAATAGCACCGATGCATTCAAAGGGAACATGTAGGCTCCTGTGGGGCAAGAGGCTTTTAACTACTAGCCTGGGAGACCGATTAACCAATGTCTAAAGCAGTGTTCAGCAGAAGCTGTTTCAGATCAACCTGATTGTGATGATGTCATCATGTAGCAGTTATCTGAGTGGCAAGCTTCTGCTTTGAGCTGGCCTGCACAATATGAGTGTACTATGGTCCCAGGCTTTCCTTAAAGTTCCATTCAACTTCCTTGAAGTTCCCTTACGTTGGGACCCTGATGCAGAGCCTGGGCCTAAAACATCGACGCCTCCTCTTCCCCCCCCCCCACCCCCTCACCGTCCCAAACCGACCCAATGAATTCCTCCAGCAGTTTGTATTTCCGATTGCAGTATCTACAGTTTCCTGTGTCTCCTTGAAGCTTCTGCAGGACTTGCATCCCTGGGACCAACAGAAAGTCTGCAGTGGTTAATCTCCAATCCAAATGAACCAGCAAATAATTTTCATTTCTGTTAAGTCCTGTAGCTCCAGAAATGCATCAAAAATAAAGCATGGGGGCAGGGGGTAACGTGCCTGTTTAGTTTCATTTTTTTTTTAGTGATATATGATCTGATAACATGGTGTCGTAATGACGTAGCCATTCAGGTGCTTCTTGCATATCACCCGGAATGAATTATGTAAGAAACAAAGAATGGTTACTCAAATAATGCATTTACAATTTCAGATAACCATATAACAATTACAGCATGGAAACAGGCCATCTCGGCCCTTCTAGTCCATGCCGAACGCTTACTCTCACCTAATCCCACTGACCTGTACTCAGCCCATAACCCTCCATTCCCTCCCTGTCCATATACCTATCTAATTTTGTTTTAAATGACAATACCAAACCTGCCTCTACCACTTCTACTGGAAGCTCATTCCACACAGCTACCACTCTCTGAGTAAAGAAATTCCCCCTCATGTTACCCTTAAACTTTTGCCCCCTAAGTCTCAACTTATGTCCTCTTGTTTGAATCTCCCCTACTCTCAATGGAAAAAGCCTATCCATCTCTATCTATCCCCCTCATAATTTTAAATACCTCTCAACCTTCTACGCTCCAAAGAATAAAGACCTAACTTGTTCAATCTTTCCCTGTAACTTAGGTGCTGAAAGCTAGGTAACATTCTAATAAATCTAGCAAATTTCACTCAAATATTTCTGAAAATGATCAATGTTTTCGATGTAATCAAGAAATTGGTACTTTTTTACACTTTACTTGGTCTTGTTTTAAAATTCAACCTTTTTGGACAAATTTAAGAGTTTTACTGGAACAAATTATTGGAATACAACTTCCACATAATCCAGTATTACTTTTACTAGGCGATATTGAAGGGATAAAATCAAAATCCGAATTGAATAAATATCAGAAAGAATTCATAAAAATTGCATTGGCAGTAGCCAAAAAGGCTACTGCAGTTACTTGGAAATTGGATTCATACTTAAGTATAGATCATTGGAAGAATGAAATTTTTAGCTGCATTCCACTTGAAAAAATTACTTATAATTTAAGAGATAAATATGAAATATTTCTGAAAACTTGGCGCCCTTACTTACAAAAAATAGGATTAAATATATAGGTGCTCCGAAGATAAAATTATTGGTTATCTGGGGAAAGAAATAAATATGTATATTAAAGCTATTACGAACTCCATGGAGCATGTGGGGATCTTCCGATATCCAAGCATTCTTTCTTTCTTTCTTTTTTCTTCTTTTTTTTTCTATAGGGATATGTTAGGGGGGAAGGGGTTAAGGGGAGAGGGGAAGGGTTGATAATTTTTTTTCTTTCTGTAACCTATTTGAAAATTCAATAAAAAAAATTTAAAGAAAAGAAATATTTCTGAAATATCCAATAAAATACACTCCTCCCTGCTGAGCAATAAATTCCAACTTAACATAGAATGCTTATCAATTCAAATAGGTAATATATTGTTGTCTAGCAATCTATAGATATATACAGTGTATGAGACGTATACTATGTAATACAACTACTATATAGACATCTACAGCAAAGTAGGTTTTAAATTGTCCCTAGAGATTTAATTACTGTGGAGCATATATTACTCATGTGGGATAACGTCTTTCCTGATGACGGGGATCACTTTGCTTGGCAGGTGAGACTCGTGTCTGTGAAACAATCTCAGGTTCTGAAGCCTCCTCCGTGGTGATTGTAGGAGTTGACTCTGAGACTGCAGGAAGTGGTTCTGACAGCTCTCCACACCTTTCTTCTCTAACAATTCACTCTGCTCTCAGTCGAGGTGTCGCCTCCAGATGACATCAGACAGAATCTCCACTGTGTAGAAGAGTGGTCCTGTTCTGTCCTTACTCTTTCCACATACTCACTTTTGATCATCTCTAGGACCAAAAAAAAATCAAAACTTCTGTTCGGGGAGCCCTCAATTTGTCTCCATGAAAGGTCACATGAATCCTCATATGGGACAATGCAAGCCATTCCCAGAGATGGCGACACACTTCTCCCGGCATCTCCTGGACGAGTTGGTATCCCAACCTGCGTGGCAAGCTGGTGCATCTGCTGATCTCCCCCAGCCACCGGGCAAGACTTTCATTTTGTCCGTGCTTAGTTGACTGGCGTGTAGCTCCTCGGGCACTTCAGCTCTCACCTTGGAGGCTTAATCAAATATTACTCAAATATTACTGAAATATTCCCCACCTTCAGATCTGACAGCCACTGAAGCCTGGAATTATGTCCAGGAACTCTGGGTTTAAACAGTGGCAACTTCTGCCTAACTTATGAGAAATGGACACACATTTTTACTGAACTAGGAATACACATTACCAAATTGCTTTATTTTTCACGTCTGATATTATGTTCTACTGAACTCAGTAAAGTTATTGGCCGGCAGCTCAGTAGTGGGACAAACAGAGCTGCTGCCTCACAGTTTCACTGGTTTCAAGTCTATAAATTATATCTGGGGCTTTACAACCCCCAGTGCACTCTGCGTGATGTTTGCACATTCTCCCGGTGACTGTGTGGGCGTTCTCACTTCCTCCAATATCCCAAGGACATTCTGGTTTCGTAGGTTAATTGATGCTGTAAATTACCCTGAGTGTAGGTGAGTTGCTGAACCCTGGAGGGAGTTGTTGCAAATGAGAGAAGGAAAAAACAGTGGGAAAATGAGATTTGTCTCAGAGCCAGTGTGGGATCAGTGGACCAAATTGCACCCTTTTACGTTGCAGGGAGAAAAATGGAGCTATAATGGATAACTAATAACACCTCAGCTGTTTTGAATCATATTGTGTTCCGTTCCCTTCCCCTCTGCCTCAGAGAACACAGCACTGGAATCTGCTGAGGTGCAGAAGGAAATTAACCTGTACAAAGGAAATAGATTTCTGCAAATGATTTGTTAACAATGTGAAATAAAACTAGGAAATATCAAACAATGGAAGCTGGAACCATATTATAGAGAAAAGGCTGAATTATCCACTGGAAAAATTCTGTGATAAAAGCAATAACATATAACTCCAAAGAATTATTTGAAGTTCATTCAACTCCCTTCTGTTCAAACACCTGCTTGTAGTTCACTGCTGTTTCAGATTAATCACTATTTTTATATTCAATTATTTTTTTTGTTTATTTCAACACCTTACCCTCTGGTTAATTCCCTTGGGCCTCACTTCCTCCTCGTCCACACTGAGATCTCCACTGTCTGCGATAGTCATCCAACTGAGGCGGATCTTCTACAAGCTTGCTTTCTAATGTCTCCCACCTGATAATGTCCACATTGTATCTGTGTCACTGGCTCAAGTATGTCAACCCACTGGGCTGGTGTCCTCAGATTTTAGTTGGTCTCGAAACAGAAAGGACTAAGAACTGGATGATAATCTTGGGAACTCCTCAGCCATTTTCATGAATGAATCTTCAACATAAAGTATGAATACCATATCAATTTTAAAAGAAATCACAAAACGTTGGCAATGAAAACTGGGTGCATATTTGTCCTTGGACGATATTTTAAGAAAAGGATTTGATTTTTAGGGTCAAATGAGCCAAAAGAGCTTTACAGCCAATGACATTTGTATCCAACACTCTGACGGACGAAGACAAGAATGCCATCCAGAGTTGTTATTGTTCTCTCTACTTGTGTTGCCACTTTCAAAGAGTTACAAACTTGACCCCCAGGGTTTCTCTGTACAACAACGCTCCCAAGAATCCTGCAATATAATTTATAGTTTCGTCTTACATTTGGCCTCCCAAAAGTGCAACATATCAAATTTGGCTGGATTCATCTCCATCTGCCATGTCTCCACCTCTACTTCCAAATGGTCTGTATCCTAATATTTCCTTTGATAGCCTTCCTCACTATCCATACCTCCACTGGTTTTCATATCAGGAACATTCCTACAAAGATTACAAGAACAGCAGAAGTTGTTATGACTTGGAGGAAGCTGCTTCCAAATCCTTAGTAATGAACTGTCAGAAATCTCTTGTTTTTCAAACTCAGTAGTGTTGGAATGGTCATGAGTCACATTTTGTAATTACCTTACCATTGAGAAACCTAGCAGCAAAGCTGAACTCAGACCCAAGAAGGGCACAGGAACCCTGTCCTACCAAGGAAGGCTAGTGCCTGTGACAAAGAGGCTTGATAACGCATTGGCCAGACTGCACTAGGAGTATTGTGAGCAATTTTGGGCTTCTTATTTAAGAAAGGATGTGCTGGCATTGTAGAGGGTCTGGACTGGGTTTATGAGAATGATTCAAGGAATGAAAGCATTAACATACGAGATGTGTTTGATGATTCTGGGCCTGTAATTGCTGGAGCTTAGAAGAATGAAGAGGGGGTCTCATTGAAATTTATCGAATACTAGAAGGTCTAGTCCCAGAATGCACAGTGTTAGAATAGAAGGAGTTCCATTTAGAATAGAAATGTGGAGGAATTTACTTAACCAGAAGTTGGTGAATCTGTGGAAATCTATGAATCTGAAATTCATTGGGTATATTTAAAGCGGAGGTTAACAGGTTCTTGATTGGTGGGAGAATGAGAAGAAGGAGAATGGTGTTGAGAGGGATGATGGAATGACAGGGCAGATACAATGGGCCGAATGGCCTAATTCCACTCTTATGTCTTTTGGACTCATGGTCCAACGAGACAGCAGGTCCTGCTAGTCTGGATCTGAAGGACATCAGACCGCAGGCTGTATGGGGATTTCGGGGGCTTTTGGAGCTTTACAATCAGCAGCAGGGTGAGAGCTGGGGACTGGACAGTGTGACACACACAAGAAGTGTGCAGAGCTGGGGAATGGAGAGTGTCTCACACACACACACACACACACACACACACACACACACACACGTTAGAGTGTGCAGGGCTAAGAAGTGGGGAGTGTAACACACACATGAAGTGAGAAGGGCTGGGAAGTGGGGAGAGTGACACTTCTGTGAGAAGTTTGCAGGGCTGGGAAGTGGGGAGTGTGACACACACGTCAGGAGTGAGCAGGGCTGGGAAGTGGGGAGTGTGATATGGTGGTGGGAAGGGCTTCTGGGGAACAGATAGGTCTGGGTACTCTCTTGCTGGTTTGGTTAGCACACTCAAACCAAATTAAACACAAGAATCAGTCTCCAATAATTTGAATTAGGTTTAGTTTCAATATAGATGGATTAAGTAAACCTCAGAGCAACCAAAGACTATAAGGAATGTTATTGGGATGTTTAATTATAAACAGAGAACAAGAGGTGATCAGAAATTGGAAAAGCAATAAAGCATGATGTGCAGAATAAAACTGTGTCAGCTATCACAGGTGAAGGCACAAAGCTACTCTCTGGCAGAACCAGAGGTCTATTGAGATGGATTTATTACATGTGTGGCACTTCAGTCTGAAGGGTTGATACATTATTGCAGACGTGGAGCAAGACTAGAGGTTAAAGAAGATGGAAATCAATTATTGCTGTGATGGCTTTGGGGTTGGTACCAACAATTAATGATCTTTCTTATCGAGTTGAATTCCAAAGGTGAGGTGAGATGGTAAAAGCCAATAATCAGCAGCAGGCCTGTAAGTCACTTGGACAAGCGTGGATTGATTAGGAATGAAAATTCCTAACTAACTTGGCCGAGGGTTTCAATGGAGTAACAGAAATGGTCGGTGAGGGATGCGGTTGGGGTGCTATCTATGAACTTCCACAAGACATTACGTAAGGTCCCATATCATAGTCTTGATTGATTGGAAGGCCTTGAAAGAAGAGGGGCGGTGGGGGGATAGATGGAAGCAGAGAGTAGTAGTGAGAGGCTGTACTGAGGACTGGACAGAACTATACAGTGGAGTTTTGCGCTGGTCACTGGATTTTCTTCATGTATATTAATTACTTGACTTTGATTAAACAGGGAACAATTTCCAGATTTACGGATGAGAGCAAACTAGGAGTAATAGTGAACGGTAAGGATGATGACAATAGACCTCCATGTGGCAGAAACAGGCCGGATGAATGGGCAGACAGGTGGGAGAAGAAATTTAATGTTAAGAAATACATTTTTGGGAGGAGAAACGAAAAGAGTTATTGTAACTTAAAGAGCACAGTTCTAAAGGGTACAAGATAAAGAGACCACCATTATGTGCATACTTTGTTGAAAGGTGAAGGCAGGTAGAGAGACTGATTAAAAAAGCTGACGGACAAGTTGACATGATAAAAGAGGCAATGTCTAGAAGGGCAAAAAAGCCATTATAAACCTCTATAAAATAAAGGCTTGGGCAAAACCATTCTGCTGTCCCCCTCACTGGACCCCCTGCAGTTCACGTACAGTCCCAACTATACTACAGATGACGCCATTGCCATCACCCTCCACCTGGCCCTAACCCACCTGGACAAAAAAGACACGTACGTTCGGATGCTGTTCATAGACTTCAGTTCAGCATTCAACACAATCATCCCTCAGAAACTGATCAGAAAGCTGAGCCTGCTGGGCCTGAACACCTCCCTCTGCAACTGGATCCTAGACTTCCTGACTGGGAGACCTCAGTCAGTCTGGATCGGGAGCAGCATCTCCAACACCATCACACTGAGCACGGGGACCCCCCAGGGCTGTGTGCACAGTCCACTGCTGTTCACTCTGCTGACCCATGACTGTGCTGCAACACACAGCTCGAACCACATCATCAAGTTCGCCAATGACACGACCGTGGTGGGTCTCATCAGCAAGAACGACGAGTCAGCTTACAGAGAGGAGGTGCAGCGGCTAACGGACTGGTGCAGAGCCAACAACCTGTCTCTGAATGTGAACAAAACAAACGAGATGGCTGTTGACTTCAGGAGGGCACGGAGTGACCACTCCCTGCTGAACATCAACAGCTCCTTGGTAGAGATCGTTAAGAGCACCAAATTCCTTGGTGTTCACCTGACGGAGAATCTCACCTGGTCCCTTAACATCAGCTCCATGGCAAAGAAAGCCCAGCAGCGTCTCTACTTTTTGCGAAGGCTGAGGAAAGCCCACCTCCCCCCCCCCCCATCCTCATCACATTCTACAGAGGTTGTATTGAGAGTATCCTGAGCAACTGCATCACTGCCCGGTTGAGAAATTGCACCATCTCAGGTCGCAAGACCCTGCAGCGGATAGTGGGGTCAGCTGAGAAGACCATCAGGGTATCCCTTCCTGCCATGACAGACATTTACACTACATGCTGCATCCGCAAAGCAAACAGCATTATGAAGGACCCCACGCATCCTTCATACAAACTCTTCTCCCTCCTGCCATCTGGCAAAAGGTACCGAAGCATTCGGGCTCTCACGACCAGACTATGTAACAGTTTCTTCCCCCAAGCCATCAGACTCCTCAATACCCAGAGCCTGGACTGACGCCAAATTACTGCCCTCTACTGTGCCTATTGCCTTGTTTATTATTCATTGTAATGCCTGCACTGTTTTGTGCACTTTATGCAGTCCTGGGTAGGTCTGTAGTCCAGTGTAGTTTTTTTCCCCGTGTTGTTTTGACATGGTTCAGTGTAGTTTTTGTACTGTTTCATGTAGCACCATGGTCCTGAAAAATGTTGTCTCATTTTTACTGTGTACCTGTGCCAGCAGTTGTGGTCGAAATGACACCAAAAAGTGACTTGACTTGACTTGAGAATAGGAGCATTGTAGGATGTTCTGGGAGCCACACTTTAGGGAAGGCCTTGCTGAGAGTGCAGTTGAGATTTGCAATGATTTCAGGGATGGGGGACTTGTGTGAATAAAATGGAGAAGCTATATTTGTGATTCTTGGGAGGGACAGTGAGGAGATCCGAGAGAGGTGCTTAATTCATGTGGGGTACCAATAAAGTTGTTATTGAGAGAGACTGTTCCTATTAATGGAGAGGTCAAGAACTGGGGGGCACCTGGAAGTAAAAAAAAGTACAACTGCTGATACTGGAATATCAGAAATGCTGGAAGATCTCAGCCAATTGAGCAACTTCTGTGGAAAGAGGAAGCAGTTAGCATTTTGGATTCAATTCCTAATCTTTCATCTCTTCACTTCCCACCATCCAGGGTCTCAAACAGTCTTCAGATGAAGCAGTGATTCATACAATGAGGAACATAGAACATAGAATATTACAGTACAGTACAGGCCCTTTGCCCTAAAATATTATGCCACCTTTTAACCTATTCCAAGATCAATCTAACCCTTCTCTTCCACATAGACCTCCAGTTTTCCTTTGTCCATGTGCCTTTCTAATAGCCTCTTAAATGTCCCTAATGTACCTGCCTCCAGTACCACCCCTGCCAACGCGTTCCACGCGCTTACCACTCTCCGTGCCCCCAATGCTTTCCTCTAATCATCTTAAAATTATGCCCTTTCATATTAGCCACTTCTGTCCCTGGCTATCCATTTTATCGACTGTATAACTCTTATCAACTTGTATACCTAAAACAAGTCACCTCTCATCTTCCTTATTTACAAAGAAAAGCTCATTCAATCTATTCTCAGATCTGAATCCTTGCCAAATTCCTTCTCACTTTAAACCTATGTCCTTTAGTTTGGATTCCCCTACCCTTGGAAAAAGACTGTGACTATTCACTCTGCCTATGTTCCTCATGATTTTATAAATCTCTAAGCTTTATAAGTCCCTCAGGAAACTTCTCTGAATTCTTTGCTTCAGGAAAAACAGCCCACGCTATCCAGTCTCCTCTTCTAACTCACGTTCCCAGTCCCAGCAACATACTGGGACACCCTTTCTCAATTAATATCACATCACAACAGAATTGCACACAATGTTCCAAGTTTGGTCTCACCGGTATCTTGTAGAGTGTAACATGATGTTGCAAATATCCTGCTCATTACCATCACTGCCTTTACGATGACTGATTCGCCTCCTAACTTGCAAACTAAGTTACCAGTTCAAAGATTCAAAATACATTTAAAATCAAAGAATGTATAAATTATTCAACCTTGAGATTTGTCTGCTAACAAGGAGCCGCAAAGCAAGAAACCTGAATGAACCCAATTAAAAAAAAGACCAACATACAATGCACAGAGAAAGAAAAAGAAGCACAAACCATGCAAAGTTCATTGAAGTAATAGGTGCCTGCCCCCTACTTTACACCACATTGTGTTCAGCTATGAACCTGCATTCATTGCTCCCAATTAAGCAACCAACACTTATATCTTTAGTATGTGAGAGGAACCCCACCTCCCCCAGTGGACCTAGCAGAAACTCCTAGTGTTTACAGGGATATGTGCAATCTCCACACAGAGAGGGCCTGACCTCAGTATTGACCATGGGTTACTGGCACTTAAAGGCAGCTTTGCAAGTTGCACAACTGTGTCACCAGCTAGGTTGTTGTTCTTGTGGCAGCAGCAGGCTTCAACACGGCACATAAGCGAGTAATTCATAACCGAGGGATTCTTTTAACTATCAATAACTTTCACCATGTGACCGTAACAGAAAAACTGAATTCCATCATGGAGCGCAGTTGAGATTGCAGTTGCCTATTATGAAAGTTCCATCTGTGAAGGGTTTTGGAGAACCAGATGTACTTTGAATGAATAAGTTACCAGCAGAATTACATTCTTCAATAATAAAATATATCATCTAGAAAATAAGGGCATGTAATCACTCATTGATAATGGGCTGCCACAATAATGAATGTGGACTGAAAACAATCGATATTCTGTGTAATACATACTTACTTTAATAAATTTTGTCTTGAAATGCTGCCTTTTATTAAGCATTGCTGTTTGCTTTGACAGATTGAATGATACTTTTGTCATATAAGTGACTGAAATCTCGCAGTATAGAGGCAGAGCAGGTATCCAACAGCAAATATATTTTACGCAATTCAAAGCCTTTGTGTGAAACAAAAATCATTTAACTCAGCTCTGCCTTTAATACGTAAATGAATTTGTTACCATTTCTTAAAATGCCAAATACACATTAGCTAATTCCATCAGGAAGAATTACTGACCATAAGCATGAAGGGAACAACAGTGAGTTCTTTAGAAATATATGGCTGTAGGTGTTAAGCAAATTCACAATCATGCACGGCAATTCGAATTACAGACTGGACGGTGGCCACTCCTCCATGGGGTAGGATGGTAGCATAGCAGTTCCAGTGCTTTACAGTGCCAGTGATCCGACTTCAAACTGTTACTGTTTGTATCTTCTCCCTGTGGCCGTGGCATTCCCTCGATCCCACGGGCTTTTATTTCTTCAATTAATCTGCGACGTGAACCTTTTTAACTGTCGTCATGAAGTCCAAATCCAGCAAGTGCAAGTCGGTAGCAGATGCCCTCTCTTCTCGAAATTAAATTAATAAACCTTCCCTTGTTAAACCTATGCCTTGTTCTGTGCTAAATTTGCTATCCGTTTCCCTTTTCCAATAACCTACCATTACTAATATTAGGTCAACTGCCATGTTGTAACAAGATTTATCCACCCCTCGTTACAAACAATGGTACCCGATCATTCCAGTCCTCCTACATTATCACTGCAGCTAAAGGCCACTGGAAAACCCATGCTCCCATTCCTCTCTGCTGTCTTTGTACACTCTGGAATACATTTTATCCTGGCCTGTCAAAGCTGCCACATTTTACTATACATCACTCTCTCATAGAACATAGTACAGGCTTTTCGGCCTACAATCTTGTGTCAGCCTTTTAACCTACTCTAAGAGCAATCTAGCCTTTCCCTTCCACATAGCTCTCCATTTTTCTTTCATTCGTGCGCTTTTCTAAATTCCTTGAATGGCCTTAATATATTTGCTTCTACCACCACCCTTGGTGCGGCGTTCCATATACCCACTACCCTCTGTGTAAAAAAAAACTACCTCTGACATTCCCTCCTATAATTTCCTTCAATCATCTCAACATTATACCCTCTTGTATTAGCCATTCCTGTCCCAGACAAATGTCTCTCGCTGTCCACTCTATTGATGCTTCTTATCATGTTGCACACCATTATCAAAGCACCCTTTATCTTTTTCTGCTCCAAAGAGAAAAACCCTAGGTCATTCAACTTATCTTCATGCTCTCTGGTCCAGGAAGAACCTGGTAAATCTCCTCTACACCCTCTCTAAAGCTTCCCCATCTGTTCTATAATGAAGCAGCCAGAACTAAACACAGTATTCCAAGTGTAGTCTAACCAGGGTTTTATAGAGATATAACTTTATCTCGCAGCTCTTGAACTCAATCCATCAGCTACTGAAGGCCCACACACTACATTTCTTCTTAGCCACCATATCAACTTGTGCAGCCTTTTTGAAGGATTTATGAAAAGTCCATAAGACTGTTAAGAATGCTGATATTAATCCTGAATTCTGTCTTCAAATTTGAGCTTCCAAGTGAACCACTTCACTCTTTTCCCGCTGGAACTCCATCTGCCACTTCTCAGCCCAGCTCTGCATCCTTTCAATGTCCCATAGTAACCTATGACAACTTTCTGCACTGTCCACAGCAGCAGCTACCTTGGCGTCATTTACAAACTTGCAAATCCACTCTTCCACTTCCTCATCCAAATCATTTATAGAAGTCACAAAGAGCAGGGGTAACAGAAGAAATCCCTATGGAATGGTCACCAACCTTCCAGGCAGAACATGCTCCATCTGTTATCATTCTCTGCCGTCTGTGAGCAGGCCAATTCTGTATTCATACAGCCAAATTTCCCTAGATCCCATGCCTCCTTACTTTATGAATGAACCTACTACGGGAAACCTTATCCAATGCCTTACTAAATCCATAAGGCCATAAGAAATAAGATCAGGATTAGGCCATCCAGCCCATTGAGTCTGTTCTGCTATCCCATCATTGTTGATTTATTATCCCTCCCAACATCATTCTCCTGCCTTCTCTCCATGACCTTTGATGCCCTTACTAAACAGGAAGCTAGCAATCTCCACTTTAAATATACTCATGACTTGGCCTCCACAGCTGCCTGTGGCAATAAATTCCACAGATTCACTATCCCCCGAAGAAGCAATTCCTCCTCATCTCTATTCTAAATGGATATTACTCCAGTCTGAGGCTTTGACATCTAGTCCTAGACTCATCCAGTATCAGAAATATTCTCCCTACATCTACTCTGCCCAGACCTTTCAGCATTTGATAGGTTTCACCGAGATCCCCTCTCAGTCTTCCAAACTCTAGTGAGTACAGCCTCATATGATAACCCTTCCATTCTCTGAATCATTCCTGCGTACCTCCTCTGGACCAGCTCCAATGCCTGCATATCTTTTCTTAGATAAGGAGCCCATAACTACTCACAATACTCCGTGTGGTCTGGCTAATGACCAAAGCCTCAGCATTATAATCCTTGGTCTTATACTCTTGTCCACTCAAAGTGAACGCTAACATTGCATTTGCCTTCCTTGCCACCAGTGAACCTGCAAGTTATCCTTTAGGGAATCCTGCACACAGACTCCCAAATCACTTTGCACTTAAGATATTTTCTCCCATTGTAGAGAATATTTTATGTCTTTAAACTTTCTACCAGAGTGCATGACCATACACTTCTCTGCACTGTATTTCATCTGCTACCAATATGCCTATTCTCCCAAGAAGTTCTCCTGCAGACTCCCTGCTTCCTCAGTAATACTTACCTTCTTATCGTCTGCAAACTTGGGCACAAAGTCATCAATTCTGTCATCCAAATCATTGACATATAATGTGAAAAGCAGTCCCAACACCTTCCTCAGTGTAAGATCATTATTCACCAGCAGCCGACCAGAAAGCCCTACTTTATTCCCAGTCTTTACCTCTTGCCAGTCAGCCAATCTTCAACCCATGGTAGTAATACCATGGGCTCTTCTTTTGATTGACAGCCTTATGCGTGACACCTTGTCGAAGTCCTTCCGAAAACTTAAGTAAGCCACATCTATTGACTTTCCATTGTCTATCCTGCCTGTCTTTAGCCTATCTTGTCTATTTCCTCAAAGAATTTGTCAGGCAAGATTTCCCCTTAAGAAAACCATGCTGATGTTAGCCTATTTTATCATATACCTCCAAATACCCTGAAACCTCATCCTTCATAATGGACTCCAGCATCTTCCCAACCACAGGCTAACTGGCCTGTAATTCCCTTTCTTGTACACCTGAACTCTAAGAATCTGCTCCAATAATTTGTACACCATTGGTGTAAAACTCATTGGTCAAAAATTCCCAGGATTATCCATTTTAGCTTTTTTGAACAGTGAGTAGCATTTGCTACCCTCTGGTTTTCTGGCACTACTCCTGTGGCCAGTGCAGACACAGAAATCATCAGCGAAAGCACAGTAATCGCTTCCCATAGTAACTTGGGTTACATCCTATTTGGCCCTAGGGACTTATGCATCCTAATGCTTTCCAAATGTTCCAGCCTGTGTTACACTGTCCTCACAAATTTCAAGGTCCCTCACGCTGGTGAATACTGAAGCAAAACATTCTTTAAGGATGTCCTGTACCTCCTCCAACTCCAGGCACATGTTTCCTTTTTTATCCCTGATCAGCCCTACTCTCACTCTGGCCATCCTCCTGCTCTTCATATACATGTAGAATGCCTTGTGGATTTCCTGAATCTACTCACAAAAGGCTTCTCATGTCCTTTCCTAAGTCCCATCTTAAGCTTCTTCCTGGCCTTGCTTGATCCATGCTTCCTCAACATTAAGTATGCTTCTTTCTTCCTCTTGATTAGATGTTCTTCTTCCTTCACCCTGTCATCCCTTTCCATGCCTCAATGGAACAAACCTCTCCAGACCCCATGCAAGTGCTCCCTAAACAACTTCCACACTTCCGTCGGGCATTTCCCTGAGTCCATCTGTTCCCAGTCTATGCTCCCAAGTTCCTGTTTAATAACATCAGAATTTGCCCTCCCCCAGTTAAATACTTTTCCAAACCGCCTGCTCCTATCCATGTCCAAGGCTAGGGAGTTGTGGTCACTGTGTCCAAAATGCTCACCATCAAGAAATCTGTCACCTAACCATCTTGATTGCCTAGTACTAGATCCAGTATGGCCCCTCCGCTAGTCACCCTGTTCAGATATTCTGCCAGGAATTCTTCCCAATCAATTAACTATATAACTATATAACCATATAACAATTACAGCACGGAAACAGCCCACTTTGGCCCTTCTAGTCCATGCCAAAAGCTTACTCTCACCTAGTCCCACCGACCTGCACTCAGCCCATAACCCTCCACTCCTTTCCTGTCCACATACCGATCCAATTCTTTATTCCGTCCCACCTACACCTTTTGCACTAAGGAGGTGCCTATCGATATTGGGCAAGTTGCTCTCTCAATGCTTATCAACTCCTCCATTTAATTTTCTTTTTAGATGTTGACACCAATGCTCACCAACCCTAATGAAAGCCAATAATACATGCAGACTTTGGTGGAGCTACGATGGCAATAGAGACCAGCTTCTTCGAGGTCATCTGCAGAGAGAGCATAACTTGTGCCTTTAATGCTTCTTTTTATCCTTTTCAAGGTGGATGGGTTCTGTCAGTGCCCTTGACTTGCAGCTGACCTCAAACTGCGGTTCTTTATGGCGATGGTTCTTGCTCCCGGGCTCACCAACCGGGCATTTCTCGATAACCCAAGGGCGTGACTAGAGGACGAGCGCCTTTGGGTTTCTGAAACTTTGTGGCCATGTCGATGAGCTGAATCTATGCTGGTGTCACTGACTGAAGCGTCACAGGAGAAAAGGGAATATCTGGAACAGTGGATCAGCTGTTGGAGGTTTCTGTGCCCAGTGAATCGCTCTCTCACTCTCTATTTTTCTCATTGATGGGGGAAGTCAGCTCTCCAATAACGTGATGTGCCAGTACTCTGGACCCAGATGGTTCAAGCGACTCCCACCCCACCAGGCATGGTTCCTTTTCTCATCTCTGTTTCTGCCTAGAGTCACAGAGGATATACGTGACAGAAACTCATTACGCTAGAGACTTTATTATTTATATTTTGGGATGTAGCTCTTTTTGGCAAGGCCAGCATTTATTTCCCATGTGTGTTACCCCAAGAAGGCAAAGATATGCCACCTCCTGGCATCACAATGGACCTTCTTGCAAAAATGCTCCCACAAGACTGTTGAGGAAGGACTTCCAGGATTGCTTCCTTTAAACTCCTCACACTTTACCATTGAGTCAGCTAAGCAACTTCTCCAATGCTACCTTTAAATTTACCGGCTTCACTGAAAACTTTATTCACTTTGTGTAGCACCAAAGATAAAACAAAAGTGAATTGGGACAATAATTGAGTGAGCATGATATCCATTAGAAATTCTGCCGACCTGGAACTACCAAAGGCCCCAGTGTGTTGGATTATCAGAGTTTTACAGAATTTCCTGCACAGTCGTTGGGAACCTACGTATGGTGGATAATCCACGTACCCGCTGTTCTTGAGCTTCTTATTCAGAAACCTGCCACAAATTCCCCATTTGTTTTTGCTTGTGTGACAATTCTCATTATTCTGGAACCTCTAAGAGTCCAGTCCTTTGTTCTGCTCAAAGCCCATATGTCTGAAGTTACCATGACCAATGCCCATAATTTATTGTTGCCTGGAAATTCCCACACAACTCCAAAATCCAGCTGCCCCACATTTAAATGTAGCTTTAATCTGGAGCAGAGCCCCTTTGCACCAATTTCTGGAGCTCTTAGCATCAGTGGAAAATTCATCCATAACTCCTCCAGCAGAATTTTCACTAACCTTACAAATCTTCCTTCAATATAAACCTCCCCCAAATTACAGCAATGGTGTAATGACCAAAATGCATCTCTTGCGTGATCTTGCACTTCACTGACCTGTTAGGCAAATGCCCCTGTTTGCCCGCAGAAAGTCCAACTTCTACAACACTCAACCCGCGTTAGCCATATAGCCAAAAAGTTATACAGCACAGCAACAGGGCACTTTGCCCAGCATGCTGACTACAGAATCCTCCATACTAGCCCCAGCTGCCTGTGCAGAGATATAATTCTTCAAGTCTCTCCCTTCCATGTATCTATCCAAATGCCTCTTAAATGTTGCAATTGTAGCACTTGACCACTTCATCTGGCAGTGCACTTGAAATATTCATTACCCTCTGTGTAAAGAAATTACCTTTCAGGTCTCTTTTACATCTCTCCTCCCTTATCTTGTATCTGAGTCCTCTAGTTTAGCACTCTCCAACCCTGGGGTAAAGAATATGACCTTATCCATACCCCTCCTAAACTTCTATAAGGCTGAATAATTGCATGGAGAGGAGGAGCCTGCCTCATGGGCAACAGCTTGTTATTCATGTCGTACTGCCCAGGCCTGCGTAGCTAAACAGCTACGATGCAATATCCATGGTCACCTCTGACCAACAGGCACTCACATAAGGTCACTCCTCATTCTCCTACGCTTCAGGGAGCAAAAATCGAGTGCAAGCCAACTTCTTGTAACTCAAGCCCTCTATTTCAGGCAGCATTCACACAAATCTCTTCCACACTCTCTCCGATGTTTTTCCAGAGCACAAGATGATGGAGGAACTCAGCAAGTCAGGCAGCACCTATGGAAATGGATAAACAGTCGACATTTCGGGCTAAGATCCTTCTTTGCGACTGAGAAGGGGGGGGGGGGAAGATGCCAGAATGAAAAGGTAAGGGGAGGGGAAGGAGGCTAGCCAGAAGTTGCTAGGTGAGGCCAAGGTAAAGGACTGGAGAAGAAGGAATCTGACAGGAGAGGAGAGTAATAGGCACCTGTTAGTCTCTAGAGACCATGGATTTGCTCAAGGATTAAGTGCCTTGCTCAAGGCAATTTCTAGGTCTGTATGCCCATGCAACTGTTGTTCATTATTTTCGAGTCGTTCTGATTATACTGGTGTCAATGTGACTAATGTCCTTAATACCGTTCGATGTGTGACTAATATGCAATATGCTGGTAGCTATGATGAATGTCTATACTACAGCCTCCTTGACTAAGGTCTATTATATTGGTTCTTCTGTCAACAAGGATTATTATACTGATGACTGTGACTAATGTCCATCGATAAGTCACCTAATGCTCGCTGTTATTGATGCCTTCTAACTATTGCTCATTATAATGTTATGAAAATAACAACATTGAATAATGTTGTGAGCAAGATCGGACGTTTCATGGCAATGAGCTTCCATCATAAGCAGGAATTTTTTAAGATAACAAGAACTCTTCAGTTTCAGAGAAATAGGTGGATAAAACACAAGGGTAAAACACAAAGGAACAGATGGCAGAAGTGATTAAGTGACAAAAGTACAAGAAGATAAAGGAACTAATGAAGAATGAACATACAACAGTCCTCAGAGAGAGATCAGAAGTAGAAAGGGTGAGCAATTTCAAGCTTTTGTGTGTCAACATCTCTGAACATCTTGAAGCCCAACATATCGATGCAGATACAAAGCAGGCAGAACTGCAGCTATATTTCATTGGGAGTTTGAGGGGATTTTGTGCATCACCGAAAGATACTCTCGAATTGCTACAGGTGTACAGCGGAGAGCATTCCAATAGGCTGCATCACTGTCCGGTGGGGAAGGGGAGCAATGCACAGGATCAAAATAAGCTGCAGAGAGTTGTAAACTCAGTCAGCTCCATCATGGGCATTGGCCCACCCTGCATCCAGGACAGCTTCAAGGAAGGATGCCTCTAAAAGGTGGCATCCATTATTAAGGACCCCCATCACCCAGAGCATGTCCTTTTCTCATTGCTATCATCAGAAAGGAGGTGCAAAAGCCTGAAGGCACACTCTCAGTGATTCAGGTACAATGTCTTCATCTCTGCCATCCAATTTCTTTTTTTTTTATTTGTTTATTAAATTTTAGAAATTACAAAGAATAAATGTAGTAGTAAAATAGTAAGAAAGGTAATATTAACCCTCCCCCCTCTCCTTAACCCTCCCCTCCTTAACCCTTATCTAAAGAAAAAAAAAGAAAAAAGAGAAAGATTGCCTGGATATCGAAGGATCCCCACATGCTCCATGGAGTTCAAAATAATTTTAATATTTATTTTTTACTTTCCCCAATTACTATAATTTTATCTTCAAAGGACCTATGTATTTAATCCTATCTTTTGTAAATATGGGAGCCAAATTTTCAAAAATATATCATATTCATTTCTTAAATTATATGTAATTTTTTCAAATGGAATACAACTATGTATTTCATTATTCCAACGATCCATAGTTAAATATAAATCAGATTTCCAACTAACTGCGATAACTTTTTTGGCTACTGCCAATGCAATTTTTATAAATTTTTTCTGATACTTGCTCAATTAAGTTTCGGTATTGTCCCTTCAATGTCTCCTAATAAAAATAATAATGGACTATGTGGGAGTTGTACTCCAGTAATTTGTTCCAATAAAAGTCTTAAATTTATCCAAAATGGTTGAATTTTAAAACAAGACCAAGTAGAATGTAAAAAGGTACCAATTTCTTGATTACATCGAAAACATTGGTCAGACATATTTGAATTTAATCTATTTATTTTCTGTGGTATATATAATTGATGTAAAAAAATTATATTGTATTAATCTAAGTTGAACATTTATTGTATTTCTCATACTATCAAAACATAATCTTGACCAGTTTTTCCCATCAATTTTAACATTCAAATCAGATTCCCATTTTTGTCTTACTTTAATTCAAAATAGACTTATTCCTTTTATAATGGCCAATAAACTTTTACATAATTGGCTCCAAAAGGGGATTAAATATATAGGTGATTGTTTCAAAGGAGGTATATTGATGTCGTTTGATCAATTAAAAATAAATATAAAATATCAAATAACACTCTTTTCTGTTATTTTCAATTAAGAGCCTATTTACAAGAAAAGCTGGGACAAACAATGTTGATGCCAAAACCTAGTGAAATAGAAATATTGATTCAGAAAGGAAGAATTAAAAAAATTACATCTTGTATGTATAATTTGATTCAAAAGCAAATATTTAAATTAGAAATTCATAAATCAATGCCATCCAATTTCTGATTGGACATTAAACCCATGAACACTACCTCACAAGAGTCCAAGCCCTTTCTTGTACGCACAGGTGAGGCAGGGGTGTGTGCTGGCGCCAGTGCTCTTTAACATCTTGCTCTTGTGTGTTACCAAGTTTCTCCACAATGAGAAGTCAGTGGACGTCAGATTAGATGGCAACCTCTTTGACATCAGGAGGCTCCACGCAACCACCAAACTCCATAGAGAACGGGTCCTGGAGCTGCAGTATGCAGACGACTGTGCTCTTGTGGCCCATACACCAAGGGATCTTCAGACTGTCCTTACTGTGGCGGTGCGAGCGTACAGCAGGATGGGGCTGACAGTCAATACTCCCAAGACAGAAGTGGTTTGCCAATGGAATACCAGTGACCCACCCACCCTACCTGCCTTCACAGTTGGTGATGAAAAGTTGTCAGTAGTGCCATCTTTCAAATATCTGGGGAGCATTCTCTCTGAGGATAGCGGCATTGACAACAACATCCAGAGCCGCATTAAACAGGCATCAGCTGCCTTTGGCAGACTTCAGCGTAGAGTCTTTCAGATCAGGAGCCTTCGTCCCTCCACAAAGGTCGCCGTATACCAATCGGTCTGTGTCACCACCCTCCTTTATAGCTGTGAAGCTTGGGTAACCTACAGCCGTCACATCAAGTCCTTGGAGTGCTTCCACATAAGCTGCCTTCAGCACATCCTGGGAATTACCTGGTGTGAGCGGGTGCCTCACACTGAAATACTTGTAAAGACCAACTGCAGAAGTATTGAGATCATGATCACCCAGCGTCAGCTGCAGTGGCTGGGGCATGTGATAAGGATGCCCCATGTTGGCTACCCCGCAGAGTGTTATACGGCCAGCTACATCATGGTCAACGCTCAGCTGGAGGGCCGAAGAAGCGCTATAAGGATCGGATGAAGAATGCTTTAAGGAAGTGCAAGATCAGACCCGAGGACCTGGAGGATGTTGCTGCTGATCGTAACACTTGGCGATGGCTGTATAGAGATGGGGTCCGTATTCTGGAGATAAAAAGAACAACAAGAAGATAGCAGAAGAGAGCCAGGAGAAATGCAGCCATGGTTGCCATCACTACCACATATACATGTCCCACCTGCAATAGAGCTTGTGGGTCCAGGTTAGGACTGTATAGTCATCAAAGATCTCTCCGTTAAAGGAGTGGACGTCGTCATTGGATTCTGATAGCCAAACAAAGAAGAGAAGATGTACACTTACTGTAATTTACAGTTTTAATTATTGTGCTAACAATTTACATGACAAATGCTGGTGATGTTAAACCTGATTCTGATTCAGTGATCAGTTTTGCCATAACACACAGACAACAGAATAATTCAAACATAAGAGACCACAGATGCTGGAATCCAAAACAAAAACACCTTTGCAAGAGCAACGCTATTTCGGCTTGGGGCTTTGGCGTTTGGAGTTGAATCCCAGTGCCGGCTGTAAGGAGTTTGTACGTCCTCCCCATGAACACGTGGGTTTCCTCTGGGTGCTCCAGTTTCCTCCCACAGTCCAAAGATGGATTGGTTAGTAGGTTAAGTGGTCATAGTAAATTGTCCTGTGATTAGGCTAGGGTTGAGTAGATGGGTTACTGAGCAGGGTGGCTTGTTGGGTCAAAAGGGCCTGTTCCACACTGTATCTCTAAGGAAATATATATCTTTTAAAAAGCTCAGTGGGTCAAACAGTATCCATGAATGCGAAAGTTGTGACTTGACCTGTTGGGCTGAGACCCTGAGAACAGCTTCATCTGGAAAGTGTTTGGGTTCTTGAATGACAGAAGGGAGGCAGGTTACAGGATGACTGTGGCATCTTCTGTTGTTGTTCTGAAATGTATTAACATATTGTCAATTTCAGCAAGGAATCGTCCTCTGATTACTGTCAGATACCAGTAATTTTCGACCCCAGTTTCTTTTAGGATACCGAGAATAAGTCAAAACTTGTTTCTTCAATGATCATATATTTAAAGTTTAAACGAAGGAACAGATACAGAACATATGAATGAAAGGAACACACAGAGAACAAAGAAACACAAAAAAAGGAAGTGGCACTTTTGAAAAATTTAGCTCCTTTATAGTTCTGATAAGATAAATTCCTAGATAAGAGAATCGAATTACAGCATGTGTGTAATGTGCTAACACGTAGCCAATTAAAAATGAAAATGTGACAAACTTTATGTAACTTCTATGCTGTGTTTCTGCCAGTAAGTGGAGGTAAAATACCACATATTGTAAAAAAAAGTATGAGTTTGTTAAAAATACAAGTTGTGTCAGTAATAAAAGAAGCTACAATTTAGTCTTGCAATAATTCAACTAACTTATGAAAAGCATAAAAAATGACTGATTCCAACATTATCAATACTCCCCTCTGCTTTTGCATTAGTGGTGCTCCATGTTGAGCAACTTTTGGAAGAAACATTGAAAGTGGCTAAGTTGCAGAATGCAGGGACTTCAGTGTCCACCATGAGAGATGGGCTGGTGGTGTCTCCACACATCATCCTCGCCAGGCATGGCAGTATACAACTGCCAGACATGCTCTGTGGCAGACAGTGACCAAAGGGGACCATCTTATAAGTGCGTCTTCACAGGTCTATCTATGGCAGGTGTGTCTGTCCTCAAAAGTATCATTTGAAAGGACCACTGAACTGTACAATGGAGACAAAGTCCTGTTTTCCCATTCAGTTTTGTGGTATTATAAGCGCATTAAATTAAACTGACCCAGGTAGATCTCATCTGGGCATCCATGAAGCAATGTGGACCTCTGCGGCTGAGTGGAAGAAGGCAAAGAGTGGGAAGTGGTCTTTTCTAGTTGGACGATGGTAACTAATGGTTTTCGACGTGGGTCTCTGCTGGGCTTGCTAACTTTTCACATTATATGTTAATGATCCAGATGACGGAATTGAAGGCTTTGTGGCTCAGTTTGTGTATGTCACGGGTATAAGTGGAGGTGCAATTAGCATTGAGAAAGCAGTGTGTCCGTAGAAGGACATGGACAGATTAGGGGAACGGGCAAAGAAGTGGCAGATGGAACACAGCATATGGAAGTGCATGGCCACGCATTTTGGTACAGGGAATAAAGGCAAGGACTATTTTTTTAAAAGTGGAGAATATTCATAAATCCAAGATGCGAAGCGACATGAGAATCCTCATGCAGGTTAACTTGCAGATTGAGTTGGTGGTAAGGAGGGAAAGTACAATGTTAGCATCCATTTCAAGTGGTCAAAAATATAAAAACAAGGATGTAATGCTGAGACTTTATAAGGTATTTGTCAGAGTATATTTGGAATATGGTCAGCAATTTGGGTCCTGTCCCTAAGAAAAGATGCGTTGGCTTTGCAAAGGGTCCGGAGGAGGTTTACAAGAATGATTCCGGGAATGAAAGGGTTAACATGTGAGGAGTGCTTGTTGGCTCTAGGCCTGAGCTCACTGGAGTTTAGAGGAATGAGAAAGGAGTATCATTCAAATCTACTGAATATTGATAGAGTGGACATGGAGAGGATGTTTCCATTAGTGGGAGGGTCTCAGACCAGACAGTACAGTCTCAGAATACACGGACAACCCTTTAGACAAAGATGAGGTGGGATATCTTTAGCCAGAGGTTGGTGGATCTGAGGAATGTATTGCCAAAGACATCTGTGGAGGCCAAGTCACTGGGTATATTTAAAGCAGAGGTTGACAGGTTCTTAATTAGTAAGGGTGTGTAAGGTCACGGGGAGAAGGCTGGTGAATGGGGTTGAGTGAGTAAATAAATAAATCCATGATCGAACAGCTGATGATGGGCTGAATGGTCTAATTTGCTCCTATGTCTTATGGTCTTATCATAGCACCAAAAATGGACACCACCACAATCTATCACTTTGTTGCCTGATATATCCCTCATTGCCACTATCAGGGATCAGTCTGCAACCACACGCATGCTAAACCTAATCCTAATCTAACCCTAATCCTATTGCATGCTAAGTGGAAAAGCAGCATGCAGCACGAATGGATCAAATCAAATCTCTACAATCTGTCCACACACAGTTAGGACAATAAACAGATTACTGGAGAAAGATGGTCCTGGATCCTGCTTGATGGTGGTCTCCACAAAAAAATTACTAAAGCATTTATGATGACATCTAGCCAGAAGTGCCAAGCACTTATACGCATTTAAAAATTATATTCAAACGTATAACAGTAAAGAAGCTGAAGCAGTGACTCAGAGAAATACATCATAGTCCTCTACAGAGTTATAGTCCATTGAGGAGTGAACACTTTGTGAGAGGACTGATGCATGTATGACTAAATCATGAAATTAAGGATGCTACAATTCTAATAATCTTATTCAATATATTTGACTTTTCATTGAACCATGATGACTTTGCCTAATTGTATTACTCTTGCCTTTACCATGCAGAAATCCAACCTTTAAAAGACCTTCGAGAACGTAGACAGGCTTTGACAGACAGAGATATCTAAAATTTACCATGAGGGTAATATGGTATGAAAATATGTTTTAACATATGTGGTGCTGTCCAGATGTCAAAATGAAAAATAAACATTTTGCATTTTCCTCTCTCCCTCCTACTTTCAAATCTCTTATTATCTTTCCTTTCAGTTAGTCCTGACGAGGGGTCTCGGCCCGAAACGTCGACAGCGCTTCTCCCTATGGATGCTGCCTGGCCTGCTGTGTTCCACCAGCATTTTTTGTGTGTGTTGCTTGAATTTCCAGCATCTGCAGATTTCCTCGAGTTGGGGAGTCAAGAATTTCTGTTGATGCTGGAAATCTTGATCCCCTTCATTTCCAGTCCTGATGAAGGTTCTCGGTGCGAAGCATCAACGGTCCATCTGCCTCTGTGCTGCCTGATCTGCTGAGTCCCTCTGGCATTTTGTGTGTGTTGTTCACGTAACAACCAGACTGGCCATCGTTAAGCAGGAAGAAGTTTTAGAGCAACCCACTTCACCAGCCCAGATATAACCACTAGCGTTTGGCATCATAACTCTGCCATGTATGGTCACAAGCTGGGCCGTGAAGGGGGGAGGGCTGGACAATGGACTAGCAATCCAACCCATAAAAAAAACAGTGCTTCTAAAATGCCAACAAAAGCCTCAAAGACGTCATCCCTAAGAGAGGGAGGGTCCTCAAAGCTGGGCTACACGTGGGGACAATTTGAAAGGTTGGCCCAGGATGGAGGACTCTGGCAATCTGCTGTTGGTGTCTTATGCCCCAGTAGGCAAGTAAGCCATCGCGGTATAAAACTATAATTGTGACTCTGTAACTACATCAAGTACTATAAAAAAAGAGATGGATTCCTGTTGTCTTTTCTTGGTTTTCTCGTAAGACTTTCTTTATCTCTAACTATTTCTGGTTCTGCTGAAAGGTCATTGACCTGAAATGTGAATTCTTCTGCAGTTGCTGCCTGATCTGCTCAGAGTTAGCAGCGTTTTTATTTCGATTTCAGATTTTCAGACTCAGGATATGGAGTCACACACAGGTCAGACTGGGTAAAGACAGCAAATTTCTTCCCCTGAGGAATGATGATAAAGTTTGACATCAGTTCTATGCCACAAAGCATTTTGAATCCTGCAGTAAAAAATGGTGCCTACCTCAGAGTCCGGGGAAAAGCTGTCTGGAATTGGGAAGGAGGAGGGGGTGGGATCCTTATCAGTGAAGCTGTTGTGGAGATGGTTAACAGTTTTGCTACTTGTCAATCAGCTCACCAGTAACCTCACCTGGGTCCCTCGATCAAGAAAGCACACCAGTGAGGATTCAGATCGTCTTTGAGGATTCAAATGCGCTGTAGAAAGCATCCTGATGGATTGTGAGCCAGTATGCTATGACAAGAGCTCTGCTCTGGGCTGAAAGAACCTACACAGATCGATAAACATTGTCCAGCCCATCGCAGGCTCGTCACTTTGCCTTCCATCCAGTCCATCTTCACCATCCATTGCTTCAGGAAAGTTGAGTGTATCGTCAGGAATACATGCCACCTAGCCATTCCCTTTTCCCTCTTCTCTTCTTCAGGAGAATATCCAGACTTAAGATCAGTTTCCACCCCCCCCCCCCAGCAGAGAGTGGAATTCTGAACCAATTACCTCTTTTACGGTGGTGCCACCACGTTCTCAGGCTCTCAGTTTGACCCCTCGGTTATTTCATCATTTTCAATTCAAAGGATTTAAAGTACATTTATTATCAAAGTATGTACAAGTTAAACAACCTTGAGATTCATCTGCTTACGGGCACCCACAAAGCAAGAAACCTGAAAGAACTGAATTTAAAAAAGGCCAACACCCAATGCGTAGGAAGAGAAAAGAAATTCAAATCATGCAAACAATAAAAGCACGCAACAGCTTTCTGAAACAAATTGCGTCCATTGACCTGAATCCTGGAGTAGGCCCACAGCTTCAGTCTCAGTTCATCACTGCAAAGCTCACAGAAATGACGTACATAGCAACTGGAGCAGTCTCACAGCCTCTGAGCCACGGAGAGAAGAAAAATATCATAGGAGAGTGAGTGAATTGACCTGACACTCGCTTCTGGTCCTGACACCCTGCCTTTTTAGACTATCTGGGCTGATCTGTAAATTATCCAAACATCACACTGTACCATGCACTAGGACCCAGGCCCTGCTGCAGTGATACGGTCTAGGCCTCGACCTCACCACCCAGGCTGAGGCCGTTCTCGGCCTTTCCAAATTGACTTACTTAGATCGAAGCTGCCTCGCTCCCGGTTTAGGTGGACAGGCACTGAGGCTACTCCGCCTCGACTCCTCTCCGATTCGCTCTCCAACTCCGACACCATCCAGACATGTTATACCTTGACTTTGCTTCGCACCAGCACAGCTCAAGCCTCGAGTCAGCTCTGCCTTCACTCACCTCTTCATTGTCTCTGGCGATAGTTTACCACAACTCGCCTCAGAAAAAAGGGTTATTAATAATTTTTGGCTGTACATCTTGCCTTTTGAACTACTAGTAAGCTGTCACCCAACTTCAGTAGCACCACCTTAAACCAGAAGTTAGCACATCTTCTTGCACCACTTCAGCCTGCACTACAACCTTGGCATCATTTTGTGCTGGTCGCTGTGTGTTTATTGCCCTGTGAACTGCTCCCCTGGCGTATATGACATTAAACTGTGAACTGCTTACTATGTGAGCACCGTACCAGCAAGGCACTTCATCACCCCCTGGCGTATATGACATTAAACTAATCTGAGTGTGTGGATCTAGGAGTCACAAATCAAGCAGAGGAACAAATAATAGAATCAGATCCATTTGTGGATGGCCAGGCAGTACAGAACGCTGAAGGACCTGAACAGCAGCGGAAAGAGAAGAGAGCCAAAGGCAGTCTGAGATTGGCAGGCTCTGTACCTCCAGGGTGACTTCAGTTCTCTTGTACTTTACTGCTTAAGAGACAAAAGGGTTGTAATTGAATGAGCATCCTCCTCTGGGAATCCTTGATGGACAGAGCCGGGATGTGCCTTCTGGCGCTGAAAGTATCCTCCAGACATTGACAGCAGTGTATGGCAAGTCAGTGTTAACACGGTCCAAGCGAGAGCAGTGATGAAGTCAGGGAGAAATGCTGTAAGCCACTCTGACAGTGCAGAACGATAATCTACAGAAACAGAGACTACTCATTTCCAGAAAATACATGTAAATATATTCATGATCAGCGTACCTTGCAGTTGAAATGGTTCTGATCATTAAATAAAAACTTGATCAAATGTAACATGGCCATTTCAGACTGCCTGATGACTGGAGTGCAGGTGGAGGCAGGTACAGATTGGAACCACTGTCACATTATCCACGTCTTCTCCCAGCCCAACCCCTCTGTGACAGAAGGGCCTCTCACTGTGTTTACCTCGGGCTCATCCACCCTAATGTCGAGTGAGAACACTTCTTTAAACTCAGCTCATCCATCCCTCACTGCCCATATAATCACACACACTCACACACACACACACACACACACACACACACACACACACACACACACACACACACACACACACACACACACACACACACACACACACACACACACACACAAGCCTCCTACACCCATCCTCTTAGGCTCTGTGACCTACAATGGCTCCCAGGCCACTTTTAAAATTATTGTCCTTATTGACTTTGTAACAAATGCTTGAAAAGGAAATATGGACTACCTTAGTCTTCAAAACTGATGAGTAACTTGTCATGGCAAAAAAAAGGGTATTTAAAATTTAAAGAATTTTCAGAATATTGTGAATAGTGACTGGCCCAGTCAAGATCATTCTAACTTTCCATGCTTTGGGAAGGAATGGATTGACGTCGAGAATGTTGGTGATTGAATGCTTGTCCAATAGCTCTAAAATGGGTATAAAAGATCCTAATGAAGATTGGGAAAGTGATCAATGTTTTCCTGAGAATAAATATCACATAAACAGCATCAATAAAACTAATCACCTGGTGTTTTTATCTCATTTTTCATTGTGGCTTCTTGCTGAGTGGCAACTGGCCTCCTTCCTTTACAACACTTCCTTGACTGCACTTCCAAAGTTTTTAACAGATTTGAAGGTGATTTGGAGCTCAAGAAAGGCTTGGCATAATTGAATGCAGTTCTTTCTTCATAGGGAGCACACTATGGGAATCTGACTGTTCTCTCATTAATTGATATCCTAAAATCTTTTGTGCTTCTTACCTGGTTTTCTAATACAAGCCACCAATGGACAAGTGGAGGAGCGTGCTTCCCAAACGGCATCTTTCTACATTCAGTGATGGTGGTTTCTTTCTCAGTAAATGTAGTTCTTCATGGAAGCAAGTATGTGAAATATTAAACAGGATCGACAAGGATAACGTATAAACAATTCTCTGGTTGGATGACATCAATACACACCTCTAACAAGTTAGTTAAGCTGAAAGGAAATGGAAGGTAGCATCTGTGGCTATTCTATCAGAAAAGAATATCTCTGTATATCAGTAAAACTGTTTTTGGGAACGCTTTTATTCATAAACATAATAATAATATAACAACAAGTACTTTATTGATCCCAAGAGGGAAATTATTTTGTTACAGCAGCAACATTTAAAAACACACTTAGCAATAATAAATAAAAATAATAAATATAATAAGAATATTAACAAATAATAATATACACAATAATAATTTACCAATGTGCAATAATGTACAAAATAATAAAACAGAGACTATTGTACTTGGTGCAAGTCCTGTCACACAGAGATGAACTGTTGTATACTCACTGTTGTCACATACTTAGGCACAATTTTCCAACCATAATTTCCAGACTCACCGTCAACATTACCCATTCAATTTTCTTGTGCCAGCCTCTGTGATATAAACAGCTCTGCCACCGGACGATTTCACTGAATACATTGCTGAGCTCACTGCCCATCTGGCAAGTTATAAAATTCCTGTACTGGTGTGGGGCACGGCCATGCATTTGAAACAGCGTGGTTCTGCTGCAAAGCTGATCAGCTCTGGGGTACTGTGTTTGTTGCTGCCACTGTCTGGGGACGTGGGCCTTGTGCCAAATGGACTGAGAACAGTTTCAGCTTCAGTGATTGCTGCATTGTGCCATCCCACCATGGGTCTCTGCATGCTGATGAGTACAGAGGTCAAATAAAACTGAGCTCTCACAGGTCCAAATGAATCTTCACTGTGTGAATGTACTCGATGTGAACATTTACTCCTGATCAGAATTATATTTTATTCACTGAAAACAATGAATAACTTTCCACTTTAGCACTTGACTCATTCTCATCCTCCCTGCTGTCTTTTGTCTTCTGTCAGTCTCCATACTCACTGCAAGTCGTCCAGAGACAATACTGACAAAAATGAGGCCGGCAAAAAATCGAAATGTTCAGAAGAGATTGTTTACGATGAAATTATGGTGATCGCAATATATTTGATTCATTGATTCAAAAGATCAAAGGCAAAAAGATTCTGAGATTTCATTTGGGAAAATGTTCAGAACCTGCTTGATTCAGGCTTGCATTTGTCTTTTATGTTCAGTCGAAGGATTCATTCATCACTGAAGCTGACCTCTTTTCAACAGTCCTATCTATTCCTGAGAAACTATTTGCCACCACATCTTGGAATAAATGTTTGAACACACGGTCTGGTTGGTTTTCTTGTGAATGGCACACAGATCACAGTCAGGATGCAATTGATGAGTCACATTGAACCCAGTCCCAATAAATCCATTACCAGAATAGAAAAAGATATTTAGCTTGGAACAAACCTTCAGCACAAAAATATCTGTTGGCGTATCAAATTCTTTCAGCTCCCTTAGTATACTGTCACTATGCCAACACTGAAAGCTTCAGTGCATGGGCACTGCCTGAAATCTAATTTTATGACCTAACTGTCTGCGGGCTGAGGAATATCTTCAAGGTATAGAGTGCAGGCTGAAGATAGGTGTGGGATTAATGGAGGTAGTACGGGTGATGAGCTTCAGAAAGAAAGCAGTATTGTTAAAACAACACCCAGATGCTTGAGAATAATTGTACAGCAGAGAGCAAGTTATCTATTTAATCCTATTCTCTTTGCTGTGCCTATGGTCCAGCTGGCCTCTGGCAGCAATGCCACAGAACAGAAGAACACAATCTAGTGTTTGTACAAATATCTGTTTGGGCACAGGGTTCAGCATGAAGAATGGAGCTTACAAACACAGCATGCTTCTTTGCTTGAAGAGTAACAATTAATTAATGGCAAGCAGCACTGACATTGTCAGGAAAATTGGTGAATAAATGGCTACTTTTCCAATAACACAATGCAGATTGTTAGAACAGCTAGCAGAGCCGTTGTCTCCGAGTCCTGATCTTGGGTCCTGTCTGGGTAGAGTTTGCATGTTCTCCCTGCTTTGGTGTGAGTTTCCCCAACGTTCCCCAGTTTACTCCTACATTGCAAAAATGTGCAACTTGGTAGGTCAATTGGTCTCTGTAAATTGCCTCTTGAGTGTAGGCTTATGGTTGGTGGGAAAATCAGGAGGGTAGAATGAGATTAGTGTACAGTTAGTGTAAGTGGATGCTTAATGGCTTATAGGGATTCAATGTGGTCCAAAAGGTCTACCTCCATGTTGAATGACTCAATGGCTTCCTGGTTAATGCAGGTAATACAAGTGATGATGCTTCAAAAAGAAAGGAGTCGATGGAGATATGAGAACAGAATTCGTCAGATGACGGTGTGGACGAGAAAACCAGGAGGACAGCTCAGATTGTCAAGGGGGCAACAGAAGGATCAATAAGAAACCAAAAAAACACCTTCTGAAGATCAAAGTGCACAAACTAGAAGAAGATAAAGGAAGCAGAAGAAGAGGTTGAAGAGTTGTCAGAACCACTTCCTGCAGTCTCAGAGTCAACTCCTACAACCACACGGAGGAGACCCAGAACCTGAGATTGCTGTTACAGCCTCAAGTCTCACCTGTCAAGCAGAGTCTCTTCCCTTGTCAGGAAGTCCCACAAGAGTAAGAAATCCTCCATGATGATTAAATCTCTAGGCCTGAATGCTAAGGGAAAATTCACTGTGTCATGGATGTCTATATAGTAGTTGTATTAATGTGTATGTAGTTGATGCATTCTCTATTGAGTTGGATTTTATAGCTAAGCAGGAAGGAGTGTTGTGTATTTAATATTTCAGTAATACTTGAGTAATATATGTATGTTGTTAAGCATTCTTGTTTGTTTAAGTAATTAAGTATGGGTTATATGTATAAATATATGGCTTGCATACACCATCACACTCCCATGTGATATGTGTGCGTCTCACTTAGAGTAAAACACAAAGTTAACTCACATTTCAAACTCCCGTGTCATCCTTTGAATTAGTGTAATGTTTTGAAGGTACAAAACATAGTACTTTCCCTCTTTGGTTCCACTCACTACACCATCCTCCTTTCTTAACAGATTCCATAATTTGCAGTCCTTTGCTGTCTCCATATCAGGTCCCAGTCTCTGTCACTATCTCTATCCCCCCCACCAGGCAGTTCATCTACCCCTCCTCACCCATATCCACCCATCACTCACCAGCTCCTACCTCACCCCTCCTCCTCTTTCCACTCTGAGCCCTGATGTAGGATCTCAATCTGAACTGGCAGCCATCTCTCTGCCTCCACTGATGCTCCCCAACTCTCTGAGTTCCTCCAGCAGCTTGTCTTACTTGCTCCAGATCCCGACACCAGCATGTCCTTGTGATGCCAGAATCCATCAGCCTTGGTCCAAGCGTGAGCCAAAGAGCCGAATCTAGAGCCAAGGTGAGAAGGACTGTCCTTGATTTCAAGGCAGAATTTGGCAAAGTGACCCGAAGGAGACCGGGTAAAACTGAAGCCAATTAGCACCGAAAGTGAAGTACTCCAGTGCATGGCCTTGTACCTTACACAAAGGAAAATGGCTGTGGCTATTGGCAGTCAATCATCAGAGCTACAGAACGTCACTGCAAGAGTCCTTAACCATCATCAGCTGCTTCATCAGTGCCTGTCTTTCGACCTCAATGATGTTCATACTCTGTTCATTTGCAGTCCTTTATAAAGTGAAGCAATCCATGTCTGTCAGACCTCAGCAGCATTCTGTCCCGGGATGATAAATGGCAAGTTACATGTGCACCACATTGATCCCTGTTAATAACCACATGTAACAAGAAAAATCTAACTGTCTGCCCTGAAGAGTCAAAGGTATTACCATTGCTAAGTCCCTCATTATCAACACCCTGGGCTCACGACTGAAGTCAACTGGGGCAGAAACATGAATGAGAGCTAGTCCATGACTGAGAACCTTGCAGCAGGTAACTCGCCTCCTAGCTTATGCAAAACCTTTTCACCAGCTAGAAAGAACAAGTCAGGTTTGTGAAGGAGTGTTCTCCACTTGCCTGGTGAGTGCTGCTCCAGCAAACTCAACATTATCCAAGAACAAAGGAGCCCACTTGATTGATTTCCCATTCCCAGTACAAACACCCATTCTCCTTGCCACCAGTTTACCTTCTACAAAATGCAAGTCAGTTACCCATCGAGGCTATTCCAAGGGCATCTCCCAGAAGCTGATCTTATCTCTCATTTTCTTACATGAGATAGACAGAAAGAAAAACATACCATCCCGTGCCTAAAGGAGCAACAAGTAGCCTCAATTTTCTGCAATATTTATCAGACTAAATTTGAGTAATGGTGATGGTGGTCTCCAGGATCTTAGCTGGTGTCCTTGCCTTACTGAATGATTTCTGCCCTGCCAGGGATGAGGATGACAGAACTCATTCAGTAACCCAAGGACACCCATTCATCTCAAGGCCATTGAAATCAGCATGAGGTGACCCTGTTGCCACAGATTTGACACTGTGAGCATGGTACAAGTTCACAGATGTTTTGTTTAATTCAGGTGCTGTGTCCTCAAAGGAAGATACTCACTGAGAAGGAATTGAGTTTCAAGTGGCTCAGTGAGTTGAAAGACCAGTTTCCTTGTCTCTGTGATCACGATATACAAGCTTCCCTTGTAAATATATCTGCTGCTATGTCTAATCTGCCACATCTGCCGCATCACTTTTTGGTTTTCTGCAGATCAAAGTTATAAAGTCTGAAGGAATAAAGGCATAGACTATTTCATAAATGGGGAGAAAATTGAGGAATCAGAGATGTAAAGGGACTTGGAAGTCCTCGTGCAGGATTTGCTGAAGATTAACTTGTGGTTTGAGTCAGTGGTAAGGAAGGCAAGTACAATGTTAACATTCATTTTGAGAAGAATAGAATACAAAAGCAAGGATGTGATGTTGAGGCTTTATAAGGCATTCGTCAGACTGCATGGAGTATTGTGAGCAGTTATGAGCCCCTTACCTAAGAAAAGATGTGTTGGCATTGGAGAGGGACCAGAGGAGAATGATCCCGGAGATGAAAGGGTTAATGTATGAGGAATGATTGATGACTCTGGGCCTGTACTCACTGGAGTTTAGTATGGAGGGGAGGGGAATCTCATTGAAACCTATCAGATATTAAAAGGCCTACACAGAGTGGATGTGAAGAGGATATTTCCTATAGTTTCTTATAGTGGGCAACAGCCTCAGAATAGAGGGAATCCATTTAGAGTAGAGATGAGGAGGAATTCCTTTAGCCAGAGGGTAGTGAATCATTGCTACAGATGGCTGTGGAGGCCAAGTCATTGGGTATATTTAAAGCAGAGGTTAATAGATTCTTAATTCATCTGGGCATCCAAGGTTATGGAGAGAAGGCAGAAGAAAAGGGTTGAGAAGGAGAATAAACCAGATATGAAGGATATGAAGGCAGACTTGGGGGTCCCAATGGCTGAATTCTGCTCCCATGTCGTACAGTGTTATTGTCTAATTATAGTGCTATACAGCATGGAAACAGGACCTTCATCTCAATTTAATCCTGCAGACAAAAGTATCTACATGAGCTGGGCCAATTTGTCTGTGTTTGGCTAAAGTCCCTCCAAACCCACCCAATCCATACACCCACCTGAACTTCTTTTAAAATTGTAACTATACCTGCTTCCACCATTTTCTCTGGCAGCACATTCCATATATTCACCACCCTCTGTGTGAAAATGTTACCCACAAGGTTCTTCCTCTCCAGCCTTAAACCTATGCTCTCTAGTTTAACAATCCCCTACTTGGGGAAAAAGACTGTGACCTTTCACCCTAGCTATGCCTCTCATGATTTTATATACCACATCAACCTATTTCACTCGAGAGAAAAGAACCTCAGCCTATCCAGTTCTCCCCTTAGAACTCAAGCCATCCGGTTCTGGCAACATCCTTGTGAATTTTCAGCTTAATAACATATTTCCTATAACCAGGCAACCAGAAATGCACATAGTCTGTGGGTCTCAATTGGTCTGATTTATTTCTGGATTTGCGAGCTCTACGTGCCAGTACTGCACCAGCTGTTCCAGTGGTGAAGCCAGATGGCACCATTAGGATATGTAGAGACTACAGGGCAGAAATTAATAGGTGAGCAAAGATGGATAGGTACACCTTACCTCTGATTGATGATCTATTTACTGAGTTGGGAAGACAGATCTTCACAACAATAACACACACAAAATCCTGGTGGGACACAGCAGGACAGGCAGGGTTCCACCAGCATTTTGTGTGCGTTGTTTGAACTTGCAGCATCTGCAGATTTCCTCATGTTTGCTCTTCACAACACGAGCCATGCCACATGCTCACTAGCAGGTCAAGATACATAAAAGTTCAAAGAAGTATTAATTTATAAGTAACTTACACAAAATGCTGGAGGATCTCAACAGGTCAGGCAGCATCTATGGAAAAGGATAAGCAGTCAATGTTACAGGCCAATACCCTTCTTCAGGGCTGAGAAGGAAGGGGGAAGATGCCTGAATTAAAAGGTGGGGCAGGGACGGGAAGGGGGAGGAGGCTGGCTGGAAGGTGATAGGTGAAGCCAGGTGGGTGGGAAAGGTCAAGGGCTGCAGAAGGAAGTATCTGATAGGAGAGGAGAGTGGACATTAGGTGACAGGGAAGGAGGAGTGGACCCAGGGGGAAGTAATAGCCAGGTGAGAAAAAGTTAAAGGTCAGAGTGAGGAACCACTTTGGATTGTTTCCACATAATAAGCTTCCCAAGGAATAGCATCAGCTCCAGGCATTCTCCAAGTGAACAATGGATACTTCATCCAAGTTCTTCCAGTTGTTGTAACTAAGCTGGATGAGAGCTTGGAAAGTTCAGGGAAAAGAGCGTGAATCCAACAAGTTTACTTTGACGATTCCATGATGGAATATGGTCGAGGAGAGAAACGAGCTTTTCTGGTCTATCTTATCTGTAGAACACTGAAGGGTTCCGTCTAGTTGAAAACAAGGTATGAAGAGTGTTGGATTCAACTGGGCCAACAAAACTGACTGGCTCACCAAGAATCACTGAGTCATAAAGCACAGAAAGAGGCCCATTGGCCCATCAGTTCCATGCTGACCACCAAGTAGGATTTGTTCTGCATCTGGGTTCACGCTGGATTTAGAGAATCAGAATAGAGAATATCAAAGTTGCAGATGTACAAAACATTGGGTATGCCACACACTTTTTTTATTACTTAAAGAGATGCAGCTTCACAGGTTGAGCCAGCATTTACTTACCTCTCCCTAAATGCCTTTCAGAAGATTGTGGTGGACTACCTTCCTGCACCTTGAGTTGTGCATAGAGCAATGGTGCTATTAGGGAGGGAGTTCCCGGATTTTCTCCTAGCAATGGTGAAGAAGTGATCAGTAGGGTGTATGGCCTGGAGGGCAACTTCCAGGTTGTGTTGTTCCCATGTTTTTGCTGTCCAGCTAGCAGAGGGTGATCGAATTGCTGAGTTACTGCTCTACACCACATGGATGCTTCAAATCGCTGCCACTGTGGTGGAGGAAAGAGTGAATGGCTGTGGGTTGGATGCCCATCAAGTGAGTTGTCGTATCCAACGTGGCATCAACCTTCTTGAAAGTTGTTGAAGCTGAACTTCTCCAGTCAAGTCAAGATTGTTCCATCAGGTGCTCAGGCTTCCGGGAGTTAGGAGGCAAACTTCTTGCCATGAGATTCCTAGAACCTGATCTGCTGGTAGCCATATTGTCTATAGGGCTACATTAGTTCATTTTCTAGTCAAGATGATGTTGACAGTGGGGGGATTCCGTGATGATCATATCAGGAAGTAATAGCTGCATAGTTTGTAGAGGGTGTCATCATTACCTGACACTTGTTTGGCTTGAACATTACTTGTACCTATTAGTCTAGGCCTGGATGTTGCTCAGGTCTTGCTACACTTGGACACGGACTACTTCATTATCTGAGCAGCCACCAGTGTTGTTGAACATGGTGCACTCATCAGGAAACTCACAAATGAAGCACTTGGAAAAGGCTGGGAAAAGACACTACCCTGAGGAGCTCCGGCAGAGATGTCCTATCTGAGATGATCTCCAGCCACCGCTCACGGATACCGTGTGCAGTTCTGGTAGCCAAAATACGGGGAGGATGTGGTAGCGAGAGAGATCGTACAGAAGAGATTCACCAGGATGCTATCTGGAATGGAGGACGGTATTTATAAGAAGAGATTGCATAGGCTGGGATGTTCTTACCGGAGCTCAAAGGCTGAGTGGTGACCTTGTAGAAGTTAATATAATAATGAGAGACATGGGTAGGATAGAAAGTGAGAATCTTTTCCCCAAGGCAGATGCACTCGAACTAGAGGGAACAGGTGAGAGTGGATAAATGTAGATGGGTTAACTTTGCACACAAAGTGTGGTGAATATCTGGAGCAAGCTGCTGGAGAAAGTCAGGGAGGCAAATACAATTTCGATATTTAAAAGGCTTTTGGATGCATACTTGGATAGGAAAGGTATGGAGGGATACAGGCTTACTCCAAGCAAACGGCACTAGTGTAGGTAGGCATCAGGATGAGAATGGATGGTGGGTTATAAGGCCCATTTCAGTGCTGTATGTTTCTGTGATTCCCTAATCCTATACTTGAATGACTATAGTGAGTACCTGTGGCCTGTATATAGACAGCCAGTGATGTGGACTCAGCAAGCCACTGGTTACTGCAGTTTATAGTCCCTGTCACTTTTTTATGTCGATGCTTATTAGTGTGGAGAGGCAAGACAGAGTGATAGAGTTCAACTCCGGAAATAAATTTCAAGTAGTTCTTTAGTTTTTTTGAAAAATGCCTCTGGTTCATGTTCTGTGTCGAATATGGTACTGCAGAAAGCTGAAAGATGTTATTAACCCTTTGTAGTTATTTGAAATGTTGATTTCTGTATATCAAGTACCTGTTATTTTGAGGTTTTGTTTTTAATTAATTTGAAGGAATATTTCCTGGGCTCCAGGTCTCAGATGCTACCCCAAGTCAGTAAGTTTCTGATCACAGATTAATGTTTATAAATTGAGCAAAGAGATGTGTTGCCTATAAATTAATTGATTTGAGTCTGTGTATCAATGCTTAGAAGGAATTTTGAACTGAAAACTGAAGTTAAAAAATTTACGGTAATTGCAAACATAAACAAGAGAAAATCTGCAGATGCTGGAAATTTGAGCAACGCACACAAAATGCTGGAGAAACTCAGCAGCCAGGCAGCATCTATGGAAAAGAGTATAGTCGAAATTTCGGGCCGAGACCCTTCAGCAGGACATGTGCTTGTTTAATTTAAGCCATAAAGGTTGGACTGCTATATTGAATCAGGGACAAGATCTGAACTTAAAGTCAAAATTCAGTTAGAGTGTGTGGTTTTAAATCCACAGTACTTTAAAAAATTGTGCTTTGATTTAGCTACAGGAAAAAATGCTTTTAATTCATGCAGTCAAAATTAAAGAGAGTGATTTAAAAAAAACGACCAGCCGGAGGAACTCAGGCAGTTAAGCAGCATCTGTGGATGGGGAAAGGAATTGTCAACATTCCAGGTGAAAATCCTGCAGGGATTTGGATCCCAAACATCGACAGTTCTTTTCCCCACCCCCACCCACTGAGTTCCTCTAGCAAATTGTCTGCTGCTCCAGTTTCCAGAATCTTGTCTCTCCATCTTGAAGTGATTGGTATTGTTCGATATTAATTTTAATGCTGTTTGGCTTTGTTGCTGCACAGCTGGGTGCTGTTCACTTCATGTGTCTCTTCCCACTCAGAGGGTTTGCTGGGTATTGAAGATTCATAAATTTGATTGATAAAGAGGATTAAAGACAATGGTCATAGCTCCAAATGCTCCATTTGATGTTGAAGTCAATGCCGTGTTTTTGTCATGTGTCACAGGAGCAATGAAAATCTTACCTGCAGCAGGATCTTAGCCACGGACCATTAATTTAAAACATCCATAAGAGAAACATAAAATAGCATCACTTTAGTTTGAATCCTGAAGGTAGTCTTGCTCTCAGTTTTTAAAATCAATAGCAATGTACATGTGGTGAACTACATATACCTGTCTGGACACGCCCCTCTGCTGACTGCTCCTGTGGCTCCTCCCACAGACCCCTGTATAAAGGCAATTGGAGGCACTGCTCCTCCCTCAGTCTCCGAGATGTTATGGTCACTTTTGCTGCTAATAAAAGCCTATCGTTCACCTCCCGTCTCCGAGAGTTATTGATGGTGCATCAGTACAAGGATTAAATAACAATGATGTCAGAGTTACCATCCATTGCTCGAAATACTGTTGCTGTGGACGAGCGTGTGGGGTGGCCCAACCCTTTCTATCGACAGCATTCCCATTCATTCAGCTTGCTTGATTTTAATGCTGCCACTTTGGGTTCTGCTTCTCTGTCGGTGCGACAGGAGAACATCCCGCTCGGGGAATTTCAGATGGTGTCTGCAGGCACCAGGTGCAGCAGAGGACTTTGTCCAGCACAGGCTTGAATGTGTTTAAGGATGTTGGTTGCTTTACAATGTGAAATACAGTATATGGGAGAGAATGGCCTGAGGTCTAGTGATGATCAAATACTAGCTCCCAAAGGCAGAACGTGACCTCTTGGTGGTCTTTTGTATGGGAAATGGGAACAAACTGTAACAAACTCTGCCTGTTCAACAACAGGCTTACAGTTAATTTAGGAAAAAAAGAATTCAGTAGGTTTCAATAGGTACATTTAATGTCAGAGAACTGTATACAATATACATTCTGAAATTTTTTTTCTTCGCAAACATCCACGAAAACAGAGGAATGCCCCGAAGAATGAATGACAGTTAAACATTAGAACCCCAAAGCCCCCCCAGCTCCCCCAATGCACAAAGGGCTGCAAAGCAATGATGCCCCCACCCCCACCAGCAAAAAACCATCGGCACCCCCCACCGAGCACTCAAGCGTGCAGCAAAGCATCAATAAAGACACAGACTTGCAGTACCCCAAAGACTACTCATTCACCCGGTATTCGACATACCACAGGCTCTCCCTCCCCCTAATAAGGAAAAAGTGGTGTCCCTGTTTCACAGCGAGAGGGGAGACATAACAAACAACTGGCTGATTTATGATGTTAAAAGTCTGTCGTGTTGCTTTTTCCGAGCTCTGTGCCCAAAGAGCTTCAGGTCTCCAGAGAACAGCCCCCGGCAGCTAACCCGCTGCTCCCGATGTTCCGTGTTCTCCCGCGATGCTTCAGTCAGGGGCACCGGCCTAGAATCAGCCCATCTCCAGAGCCACGGAAATCTGGCACCCTGAAGGTGCACTAGTCTTCCAGACCGCGTCCTTGGGATATGAAAAAGCGGCCGGTCGTGAGCCCCAGAGAGCGGGTCCCATTCCCACAAAGAACCAAAGTCAGAGTGGAACTCTAGGTCAGGGTCTTCAAAAGCACCTTGAAAGGGCAAAAAGAGATATCAGAGATAGAAATAGAGCTGTTTCCGAAGATGCAAGCAAAAGAGTCGCCATTTAGAGCCATCTTGATTTTTCTCTGCCCCGTTATAAAGTATACACTGGAACATTTCAGGGACTAAATTACCTGGATTTGGTACATTTACAGGTACTAGTTTGACCTTCAAAGTTTAAGCCAGGAAAGGCACAGTTAAGAATTCTTGGAGAAGTTTATGAAAGCAAAATATGGCTTGTATTGCATGGTGTCTGTGGTAGGACACCCAGCTATTGCAGTAGCTCTGCACACAAGTGGTCACAAGAGAAACAAGCTGTGGCAATGCATGAAGACTAGGTCTCAAACAGGCACAGTTAATAACAACAGCAGGTCATGAAATTTATAATGTCATGATGCAGCAAGAGAGACAGAGAGGTAACGATTTAAATTGTCAATGCAATGACACCTAGTCCATTGAGAAATCACACTTGAAATAGTCAAGTAGAGCCAAAATCTGCTGGCATAAAAGACAAATCAATTTTGTAAATAAAGATGAATATGAATTTTAGATGTGCAATTGAGGAATGAGAGATTTACTGATGAGGACCAATGGACTGATGTTTAAAGGAGCTCTGGAAACCCTTTCATGTCTATTTTCTCAATGTGTTTTTGAGAGGATTTAATTGGAAAAACTGAAGAAATGAGCAAATGACCCAGAGATAAACATCCATTCCATCTTCATTTCTTGAACTAGGAAATGATTAGAGCACTGCTCTCTACTGGAGCAGCTCCCTCACCAGCACGTTTTCTGCAGCCTTGCAAACTTCCCCTCCTCACATATTTATCCGATTCCCCTTGAATGCCACAATGTGACCTGCCTCCACTAATCTGCAGGCAGCGTATTCCAAATTTCAAACAGACAGTGTAACAAGCTTTACTTCTTGTTAATTTTGTTTCCCTTTTATTTTCTGCCTGTGACCTCAGGTAGTCAACACCTCTACCAATGGGACAACTTTCCACTACCCAGCTGTCCAGACCCTTTGTACCAAATCTCCCCTCTGCCTTGTCTTCTGCACAGACTTGGACTCCCCAATCTGTCCTTGCAACTATAGTTCCTCATAAATCTCCTCTGGACCCTCCCTAATACCTTTACATCATTTCCATGAGTGGAACAGAACTGAACAGTTCTCCATTTGAAGCTTTTATACTCTTCTCCATTGATTAAGCCCAGAACTGTGGATGCTTCATTAACCCTACTGTGCCCCTTCCAATGACTTGTGTACACATTCCCAAGTACCTCTGCTCTAGCACCTCTTTAAGAGTAGGGCTCCATATGGCACCAAAGACACTAGCAAATTTCAACAGGTGTACTGTGGAGAGCATTCTAACTGGTTGCATCACCGTCTGGCATGGAGGGGCCACTGCATAGGATCGGAAAAAGTTGCAGAGGGTTGCAGACTTAGCCGGTCCCATCTGGGCACTAGCCTACCCAGCTTCAGGAATGTCTTCAAAAGGCAGTACCCATTCTCACACAGGACATACCCTCTTCTCATTGCTATCATTAAGAGGAGGTGGACAGGAGCCCGAAGACACACACTCAATGTCTTAGGAACAGGTTCTTTCCCTCTGCACCAGATATCTGAATGGACAATGAACATTAACTCACATTTTTGCTATCTTTTTGCATTACTTATTAACTTAATCTTTAAATTTATTTATATCTTATAGTAACATAGTAATTTTATGTATTGCATTGTAATACTGCAGCAAAACAATTAATTTCATGACACAAGCCTCTCAGCAAGGAGAGAGAAGGTGAAAATGCTGTAAGTAGATTTTCTTCACCCAGTTTATATTTGCTCAGTTAGAACAGTGGAGATGCCAGGCAATTAGAATGCTCCTCCTGCAGAGTGCGGGAAGGCAGGGAGACCTCCAGTGTCCCTGACAACTACAACTACGAGAAGTGCATCCAGCTACAGCTTCTTACACTCCATGCTAAGGAGTTGGAGCTGGACCTGGATGAACTCCAGATCATTCAGCAGGCTGAGGATAGATAAGACATATAGAGAGGTAGCTATACCCAAGGTGCAGGATACAGGAGACTGGGTGACAGTCAGGAAGGGGAAAGAGGTTAAACAGCCAGTGCAGAGTACCCCTCAACAAAAGCTTTGGATACTGTTGGGGGGGGGGGGCTGATGCACCATCAATAACTCTCTCTGAGACGTAAAGGCGAGATATCGGCTTTTATTGACTGGAAGAAGGAACAAACAGTGGTTGACCACCATACTACATCCTGGAGACTGAGAGGCCGGGCTCAGGCCTCAATCGCCTTTATACCGGGGTCTGTGGGAGGAGCCACAGGAGCAGTCAGCAGGGGGCGTGTCCAGACAGGCACATAGTTCACCACAGGGAGGGGGATGACCTTGATGCACCATCAATAACTCTCGGAGACGTGAGGCAAGATAGGCTTTTATTCGCTGGAAGAGAGCAGTCAGCAGCAAGAGGCCATCACACAACGTCGTGGAGACTGAGGGAGGAGCAGTGCCTCCAATTGCTTTTATACAGGGGTCTGTGGGAGGAGCCACAGGAGCAGTCAGCAGGGTGCCTGTCCAGACAGGTATATGTAGTTCACCACACGGGGTCTGTGGGAGGAGCCACAGGAGCAGTCAGCAGGGGGCGTGTCCAGACAGGTATATGTAGTTCACCACAGACCTAAGGGAGGAAAGACATAGCAATCAGGTCTCTGGCACTGTGTCTATCTCTGTGACTCAGAGGGTAAGGGGGGGAGAAGAGATTAGCTGTGATGATAAGGTGTTTGTTTGTTAGGGGAACAGAAAGGAGGCTCTGTGGACGAGAATGGTTTGTTGCTTCTCGGGAGTCTGGGTCCAGGACATCTCAGATCAAGTCTTCAGCAGTCTTAAATGTGATGGTGCACAGTTAAAGGTCACGGTCAATGTTGGTACCAATGGCACAGGAAGAGTGATGAGGATCTGCACAGGGAGTTAATTGCTAAGGTAAAGGCAGGCTTTCCAAGGTTGTGAGTTTAGAATTGCTACCTGTGCCACATGCTAGGAAGGCCAGATATAGAAAAACCACACAGATTAACAGGAGTTGGTGTAGACGGAAGGGCTCTCTTCCGAGGAAGGTGGGATCTGTGTAGACGAGACAGTTTGTACCTGGACTGGAGGGGGACTAATATCCTAGTAGAAAGATTTGTTAGTGCTGCATAGTGGGTTTAAACGAGTTGCAAGAGGGTGGAAAACAGTACAGAACAGAGGCTGTGGAGACCCCAGACGAAGCCAGGAGCCAAAAGGTTAAGCATGGTGCAACTAATGTTCTGAGCTGCTTATATTTCAATGCAAGAAGGATCATAGGGAAGCAGATGAGCTCAGGGCTTGGATCAACACCTGGAATTGTGATATTTTCACATTAGTGAGACTTGGTTGCAGGAGGGGTAGGACTGGCAGCTTAATACTCCGGGGTTCTGTTGTTTTGTTTGTGACAGAGTGGAAGAGATTAAAGGACATAGGATAGGATTATTAGTTAGGGAAAATGTTACAGCAGTACTCAGTCAGGATAGACTGGTGAACTCAACAAGTGAGGCTTTATGGGTGGAACTGAGGAACAAGAATAGTATGACCACGTTAATGGGGCTGTATTATAGACCACCCAACAGTCCACAGGATTTAGAGGAGCACATTTGTAGAGAGATCACAGTCTGTTGCAAGAAACATAAGGTTGTGATAGTAGGTGATTTTAGCTTCCCACATGTTGACTGGGACTTCCATACTGTAAAAGGAATAGATGGGATAGAGTCAAATGTGTTCAGGAAAGGTCCTTAATCAGTATGTAAAAGTCCCAGTGAGAGAATGTGTGATATATGATCCTCTATTAGTCAATGAGACAGGGCAGGCAACAGAAGTTTGTGCAGGGGAACACTTTGCACCTAATGATCATAATGCCATTAGTTTCAAAGTAAATATGGAAAAAGATAGGTCTGGTATGCAGGTTGAGATTCTAAATTGTTGGAAGGCCAATTTTAATGGTATCAGAAAGGATCTGGCAACTGTGCATAGGGATAGGGTGTCTTCTGGCAGGGGTGTACTTGGTAAGTGGGGGGGGGGGCTTCAAAAGTAACAAGCCTGTATATGCCTGTCAGAATAAAAGGTTTAGGCAACCTTTCAAAAGATATTGAGGCCCTGGTTAAGTTAAAAAAAAGGAATTGCATAGCAGGTAAAGGCAGGTGGGATCAAATGAGGTACTTATGAAGTATAAGAAATTCAAGAAGATATTTAATTAAGAATTCAGGAGGTCTAAAAGAAGGCATGAGGTTACCCTAACAGACAAGGGGAAGGAGGATCCCAAGTGATTCTACAGATGACGCCAGCAAGCAACACTACCAAAGGTAACATGAAGCAACTGATTTCTCTTCTCTTACACCTTTTACAGATGTGTTTCTGCTGCTGTTAGAGCTGCTATCTACATACTGGCAGTGCGTTCTTCTGAATGATTGAGTGATCTGGCACTTTGCTGTCTCCGAGCAGGTTCGGTGAGGCTGTCAGCTAGGAGTGTAACAAAGAGTTCAGGAAGCCTGGAGAGGGGGCACGAGCCCATGTTCAACACGATTTCCAGCCAATCTTACCTACTGAAGTGCTGAGGAAGATTGAAATTGTTGAGATGGGTGTGCAGGGCAAGCAAGTGTTCCAGTCTCTTGCTCACTACTGCCTAAGGGTACCTGCATGAGATGGTCTCCCTCTCGCTCACTACTGCCTAAGGTTACCTGCATGTGATGTTCTCCCTCTCGCTCACTACTGCCTGTTACCTGCATGATATGGTCTCCCTCTCGTTCACTACTGCCTAATGTTACCTGCATGAGATGGTCTCCCTCTCGCTCACTACTGCCTGTTACCTGCATGATATGGTCTCCCTCTCGTTCACTACTGTCCGAGGATACCTGCATGAGATGTTCTCCCTCTCGCTCACTACTGCCCGAGGATACCTGCATGAGATGGTCTCACTCTCGCTCACTATTGCCTAAGGTTACCTGCATGAGATGGTCTCCTTCTCGCTCACTACTGCCTGACGATACCTGCATGAGATGGTCTCCCTCTCGCTAACTACTGCCCGAGGGTACCTGTATGAGATGGACTCCATCTCGCTCACTACTGCCCGAGGGTACCAGCATGAGATGTTCTCCCTCTCTCTTACTACTGCCTGTTACCTGCATGAGATGGTCTCCCTCTCGCTCACTACTGCCTAAGGTTACCTGCATGAGATGGTCTCCCTCTCGCTCACTACTGCCTAAGGTTACCTGTATGAGATGGACTCCCTCTCGCTCACTACTGCCTGAACATACCTGCATGAGATGGTCGTCTCGCTCACTACTGCCCGAGGATACCTGCATGAGATGGTCTCCCTCTCGCTCACTGCTGCCTAAGGTTACCTGCATGTGATGGTCTCCCTCTCGCTCACTACTGCCTGTTACCTGCATGATATGGTCTCCCTCTCGTTCACTACTGCCTAATGTTACCTGCATGAGATGGTCTCCCTCTCGCTCACTACTGCCTGTTACCTGCATGATATGGTCTCCCTCTCGCTCACTACTGCCTGAGGATACCTGCATGAGATGGTCTCCGTCTCGCTCACCACTGCCTGAGGATACTTGCATGAGATGGTCTCCCTCTCGCTCACTACTGCCTAAGGATACCTGCATGAGATGGTCTCCCTCTCGCTCACTACTGCCCGAGGGTACCCGCATGAGATGTTCTCCCACTCGCTCACTACTGCCTATGGTTACCTGTATGAGATGGTCTCCCTCTCGCTCACTACTGCCCGAGGATACCTGCATGAGATGGTCTCCCTCTGGCTCACTACTGCCTAAGGATACCTGCATAAGATGGTCTCCCTCTCGCTCACTACTGCCTAAGGTTACCTGCATGAGATGGTCTCCCTCTCGTTCACTACTGCCTGTTACCTGCATGAGATGGTCTCCCTCTCGCTCTGCCTGTTACCTGCATGGGATGGTCTCCCTCTCACTCACTACTGCCTAAGGATACCTGCATGAGATGGTCTCCCTCTCGCTCACTACTGCCTAAGGTTACCTGCATGAGATGGTCGTCTTGCTCACTACTGCCTGAGGATACCTGCATGAGATGGTCTCCCTCTCGCTCACTACTGCCTAAGGTTACCTGTATGTGATGGTCTCCCTCTTGCTCACTACTGCCCGAGGATACCTGTATGAGATGGTTTCCCTCTCGCTCACTACTGCCCGAGGATACCTGCATGAGATGGTCTCCCTCTCGCTCACTACTGCCTAAGGATACCTGCATGAGATAGTCTCCCTCTCGTTCACTACTGCCTGTTACCTGCATGAGATGATCTCCCTCACGCTCTGCCTGTTACCTGCATGAGATGGTCTCCCTCTCGCTCACTACTGCCTGAGGATACCTGCATGAGATGGTCTCCGTCTCGCTCACTACTGCCTGAGGATACTTGCATGAGATGGTCTCCCTCTCGCTCACTACTGCCTGAATATACCTGCATGAGATGGTCGTCTTGCTCACTACTGCCTGAGGATACCTGCATGAGATGGTCTCCCTCTCGCTCACTACTGCCTAATGTTACCTGAATGTGATGGTCTCCCTCTCGCTCACTATTGCCTGTTACCTGCATGATATGGTCTCCCTCTCGCTCACTACTGCCTAAAGATACCTGCATGAGATGGTCTCCCTCTCGCTCACTACTGCCTAATGTTACCTGCATGAGATGGTCTCCCTCTCGCTCACTACTGCCTGTTACCCGCATGATATGGTCTCCCTCTCGCTCACTACTGCCTGAGGATACCTGCATGAGATGGTCTCCGTCTCGCTCACCACTGCCTGAGGATACTTGCATGAGATGGTCTCCCTCTTGCTCACTACTGCCTAAGGATACCTGCATGAGATGGTCTCCCTCTCGCTCACTACTGCCCGAGGGTACCCGCATGAGATGGTCTCCCTCTCGCTCACTACTGCCCAAGGATACCTGCATGATATGGTCTCCCTCTCGTTCACTACTGCCTAAAGATACCTGCATGAGATGGTCTCCCTCTCGCTCACTACTGCCTAATGTTACCTGCATGAGATGGTCTCCCTCTCGCTCACTACTGCCTGTTACCCGCATGATATGGTCTCCCTCTCGCTCACTACTGCCTGAGGATACCTGCATGAGATGGTCTCCGTCTCGCTCACCACTGCCTGAGGATACTTGCATGAGATGGTCTCCCTCTCGCTCACTACTGCCTAAGGATACCTGCATGAGATGGTCTCCCTCTCGCTCACTACTGCCCGAGGGTACCCGCATGAGATGGTCTCCCTCTCGCTCACTACTGCCCAAGGATACCTGCATGAGATGGTCTCCCTCTTGCTCACTACTGCCTAAGGTTACCTGCATGAGATGGTCTCCCTCTCGCTCACTACTGCCTAAGGTTACCTGCATGAGATGGTCTCCCTCTCGCTCACTACTGCCTAATGTTACCTGCATGAGATGGTCTCCCTCTCGCTCACTACTGCCTGTTACCTGCATGATATGGTCTCCCTCTCGCTCACTACTGCCTGAGGATACCTGCATGAGATGGTCTCCCTCTCGCTCACTACTGCCTAAGGTTACCTGCATGAGATGGTCTCCCTCTCGCTCACTACTGCCTAAGGATACCTGCATGAGATGGTCTCCCTCTCACTCAGTACTGCCTAAGGTTATCTGCATGAGATGGTCTCCCTCTCGCTCACTTCTGCCCGAGGATACCTGCATGAGATGGTCTCCCACTCGCTCACTACTGCCGAGGATACCTGCATGAAATGGTCTCCCTCTCACTCACTACTGCCTGTTACCTGCATGAGATTGTCTCCCTCTCACTCACTACTGCCTAAGGTTACCCGCATGAGATGGTCTCCCTCTCGTTCACTACTGCCTGTTACCTGCATGAGATGGTCTCCCTCTCGCTCACTACTGCCTGTTACCTGCATGAGATGGTCTAGCTCTTGCTCACTACTGCCTGAGGATACCTGCATGAGGTGGTCTCCCTCTCGCTCACTACTGCCTAAGGATACCTGCATGAGATGGTCGTCTCGCTCACTACTGCCCGAGGATACCTGCATGAGATGGTCTCCCTCTCGCTCACTACTGCCTAATGTTACCTGCATGTGATGGTCTCCCTCTCGCTCACTACTGCCTGTTACCTGCATGATATGGTCTCCCTCTCGCTCACTACTGCCTAAAGATACCTGCATGAGATGGTCTCCCTCTCGCTCACTACTGCCTAATGTTACCTGCATGAGATGGTCTCCCTCTCGCTCACTACTGCCTGTTACCTGCATGAGATGGTCTCCCTCTCGCTCACTACTGCCTAAAGATACCTGCATGAGATGGTCTCCCTCTCGCTCACTACTGCCTAATGTTACCTGCATGAGATGGTCTCCCTCTCGCTCACTACTGCCTGTTACCTGCATGAGATGGTCTCCCTCTCGCTCACTACTGCCTGTTACCTGCATGAGATGGTCTAGCTCTTGCTCACTACTGCCTGAGGATACCTGCATGAGGTGGTCTCCCTCTCGCTCACTACTGCCTAAGGATACCTGCATGAGATGGTCTCCCTCTCGCTCACTACTGCCTAAGGTTACCTGCATGAGATGGTCTCCCTCTCGCTCACTACTGCCTAAGGATACCTGCATGAGATGGTCTCCCTCTCGCTCACTACTGCCTAATGGTACCTGCATGAGATGGTCTCCCTCTCGCTCACTACTGCCTGTTACCTGCATGATATGGTCTCCCTCTCTCTCTCTACTGCCTGAGGATACCTGCATGAGATGGTCTCCGTCTCGCTCACCACTGCCTGAGGATACTTGCATGAGATGGTCTCCCTCTCGCTCACTACTGCCTAAGGATACCTGCATGAGATGGTCTCCCTCTCGCTCACTACTGCCTAATGTTACCTGCATGAGATGGTCTCCCTCTCGCTCACTACAGCCTGTTACCTGCATGAAATGGTCTCCGTCTCGCTCACCACTGCCTGAGGATACTTGCATGAGATGGTCTCCCTCTCGCTCACTACTGCCTAAGGATACCTGCATGAGATGGTCTCCCTCTCGCTCACTACTGCCTAAGGTTACCTGCATGAGATGGTCTCCCTCTCGCTCACTACTGCCTAAGGTTACCTGTATGAGATGGACTCCCTCTCGCTCACTACTGCCTGAACATATCTGCATGAGATGGTCGTCTTGCTCACTACTGCCCGAGGATACCTGCATGAGATGGTCTCCCTCTCGCTCACTACTGCCTAATGTTACCTGCATGTGATGCTCTCCCTCTCGTTCACTACTGCCTGTTACCTGCATGATATGGTCTCCCTCTCGTTCACTACTGCCTAAAGATACCTGCATGAGATGGTCTCCCTCTCGCTCACTACTGCCTAATGTTACCTGCATGAGATGGTCTCCCTCTCGCTCACTACTGCCTGTTACCCGCATGATATGGTCTCCCTCTCGCTCACTACTGCCTAAGGATACCTGCATGAGATGGTCTCCCTCTCGCTCACTACTGCCCGAGGGTACCCGCATGAGATGGTCTCCCTCTCGCTCACTACTGCCCAAGGATACCTGCATGATATGGTCTCCCTCTCGTTCACTACTGCCTAATGTTACCCGCATGATATGGTCTCCCTCTCGCTCACTACTGCCTGAGGATACCTGCATGAGATGGTCTCCGTCTCGCTCACCACTGCCTGAGGATACTTGCATGAGATGGTCTCCCTCTCGCTCACTACTGCCTAAGGATACCTGCATGAGATGGTCTCCCTCTCGCTCACTACTGCCCGAGGGTACCCGCATGAGATGGTCTCCCTCTCGCTCACTACTGCCCAAGGATACCTGCATGAGATGGTCTCCCTCTTGCTCACTACTGCCTAAGGTTACCTGCATGAGATGGTCTCCCTCTCGCTCACTACTGCCTAATGTTACCTGCATGAGATGGTCTCCCTCTCGCTCACTACTGCCTGTTACCTGCATGATATGGTCTCCCTCTCGCTCACTACTGCCTGAGGATACCTGCATGATATGGTGTCCCTCTCGCTCACTACTGCCTAAAGATACCTGCATGAGATGGTCTCCCTCTCGCTCACTACTGCCTAATGTTACCTGCATGAGATGGTCTCCCTCTCGCTCACTACTGCCTGTTACCCGCATGATATGGTCTCCCTCTCGCTCACTACTGCCTGAGGATACCTGCATGATATGGTCTCCCTCTCGCTCACTACTGCCCGAGGGTACCCGCATGAGATGGTCTCCCTCTCGCTCACTACTGCCCAAGGATACCTGCATGAGATGGTCTCCCTCTCGCTCACTACTGCCTGATACCCGCATGATATGGTCTCCCTCTCGCTCACTACTGCCTGAGGATACCTGCATGAGATGGTCTCCCTCTCGCTCACTACTGCCTAAGGATACCTGCATGATATGGTCTCCCTCTCGCTCACTACTGCCCGAGGGTACCCGCATGAGATGGTCTCCCTCTCGCTCACTACTGCCCAAGGATACCTGCATGAGATGGTCTCCCTCTTGCTCACTACTGCCTAAGGTTACCTGCATGAGATGGTCGCCCTCTCGCTCACTACTGCCTAAGGTTACCTGCATGAGATGGTCTCCCTCTCGCTCACTACTGCCTGTTACCTGCATGATATGGTCTCCCTCTTGCTCACTACTGCCTGAGGATACCTGCATGAGATGGTCTCCCTCTCGCTCACTACTGCCTAAGGTTACCTGCATGAGATGGTCTCCCTCTCGCTCACTACTGCCTAAGGATACCTGCATGAGATGGTCTCCCTCTCACTCAGTACTGCCTAAGGTTATCTGCATGAGATGGTCTCCCTCTCGCTCACTTCTGCCCGAGGATACCTGCATGAGATGGTCTCCCACTCGCTCACTACTGCCGAGGATACCTGCATGAAATGGTCTCCCTCTCACTCACTACTGCATGTTACCTGCATGAGATTGTCTCCCTCTCACTCACTACTGCCTAAGGATACCCGCATGAGATGGTCTCCCTCTCGTTCACTACTGCCTGTTACCTGCATGAGATGGTCTCCCTCTCGCTCACTACTGCCTGTTACCTGCATGAGATGGTCTAGCTCTTGCTCACTACTGCCTGAGGATACCTGCATGAGGTGGTCTCGCTCTCGCTCACTACTGCCTAATGTTACCTGCATGAGATGGTCTCCCTCTTGCTCACTACTGCCTGTTACCTGCATGAGATGGTCTCCCTCTCGCTCACTACTGCCTAATGTTACCTGCATGAGATGGTCTCCCTCTCGCTCACTACTGCCTGTTACCTGCATGAGATGGTCTCCCTCTCGCTCACTACTGCCTAAAGATACCTGCATGAGATGGTCTCCCTCTCGCTCACTACTGCCTAATGTTACCTGCATGAGATGGTCTCCCTCTCGCTCACTACTGCCTGTTACCTGCATGAGATGGTCTCCCTCTCGCTCACTACTGCCTGTTACCTGCATGAGATGGTCTAGCTCTTGCTCACTACTGCCTGAGGATACCTGCATGAGGTGGTCTCCCTCTCGCTCACTACTGCCTAAGGATACCTGCATGAGATGGTCTCCCTCTCGCTCACTACTGCCTAAGGTTACCTGCATGAGATGGTCTCCCTCTCGCTCACTACTGCCTAAGGATACCTGCATGAGATGGTCTCCCTCTCGCTCACTACTGCCTAATGGTACCTGCATGAGATGGTCTCCCTCTCGCTCACTACTGCCTGTTACCTGCATGATATGGTCTCCCTCTCTCTCTCTACTGCCTGAGGATACCTGCATGAGATGGTCTCCGTCTCGCTCACCACTGCCTGAGGATACTTGCATGAGATGGTCTCCCTCTCGCTCACTACTGCCTAAGGATACCTGCATGAGATGGTCTCCCTCTCGCTCACTACTGCCTAATGTTACCTGCATGAGATGGTCTCCCTCTCGCTCACTACAGCCTGTTACCTGCATGAAATGGTCTCCGTCTCGCTCACCACTGCCTGAGGATACTTGCATGAGATGGTCTCCCTCTCGCTCACTACTGCCTAAGGATACCTGCATGAGATGGTCTCCCTCTCGCTCACTACTGCCTAAGGTTACCTGCATGAGATGGTCTCCCTCTCGCTCACTACTGCCTAAGGTTACCTGTATGAGATGGACTCCCTCTCGCTCACTACTGCCTGAACATATCTGCATGAGATGGTCGTCTTGCTCACTACTGCCCGAGGATACCTGCATGAGATGGTCTCCCTCTCGCTCACTACTGCCTAATGTTACCTGCATGTGATGCTCTCCCTCTCGTTCACTACTGCCTGTTACCTGCATGATATGGTCTCCCTCTCGTTCACTACTGCCTAAAGATACCTGCATGAGATGGTCTCCCTCTCGCTCACTACTGCCTAATGTTACCTGCATGAGATGGTCTCCCTCTCGCTCACTACTGCCTGTTACCCGCATGATATGGTCTCCCTCTCGCTCACTACTGCCTAAGGATACCTGCATGAGATGGTCTCCCTCTCGCTCACTACTGCCCGAGGGTACCCGCATGAGATGGTCTCCCTCTCGCTCACTACTGCCCAAGGATACCTGCATGATATGGTCTCCCTCTCGTTCACTACTGCCTAAAGATACCTGCATGAGATTGTCTCCCTCTCGCTCACTACTGCCTAATGTTACCCGCATGATATGGTCTCCCTCTCGCTCACTACTGCCTGAGGATACCTGCATGAGATGGTCTCCGTCTCGCTCACCACTGCCTGAGGATACTTGCATGAGATGGTCTCCCTCTCGCTCACTACTGCCTAAGGATACCTGCATGAGATGGTCTCCCTCTCGCTCACTACTGCCCGAGGGTACCCGCATGAGATGGTCTCCCTCTCGCTCACTACTGCCCAAGGATACCTGCATGAGATGGTCTCCCTCTTGCTCACTACTGCCTAAGGTTACCTGCATGAGATGGTCTCCCTCTCGCTCACTACTGCCTAATGTTACCTGCATGAGATGGTCTCCCTCTCGCTCACTACTGCCTGTTACCTGCATGATATGGTCTCCCTCTCGCTCACTACTGCCTGAGGATACCTGCATGATATGGTGTCCCTCTCGCTCACTACTGCCTAAAGATACCTGCATGAGATGGTCTCCCTCTCGCTCACTACTGCCTAATGTTACCTGCATGAGATGGTCTCCCTCTCGCTCACTACTGCCTGTTACCCGCATGATATGGTCTCCCTCTCGCTCACTACTGCCTGAGGATACCTGCATGATATGGTCTCCCTCTCGCTCACTACTGCCCGAGGGTACCCGCATGAGATGGTCTCCCTCTCGCTCACTACTGCCCAAGGATACCTGCATGAGATGGTCTCCCTCTCGCTCACTACTGCCTGATACCCGCATGATATGGTCTCCCTCTCGCTCACTACTGCCTGAGGATACCTGCATGAGATGGTCTCCCTCTCGCTCACTACTGCCTAAGGATACCTGCATGATATGGTCTCCCTCTCGCTCACTACTGCCCGAGGGTACCCGCATGAGATGGTCTCCCTCTCGCTCACTACTGCCCAAGGATACCTGCATGAGATGGTCTCCCTCTTGCTCACTACTGCCTAAGGTTACCTGCATGAGATGGTCGCCCTCTCGCTCACTACTGCCTAAGGTTACCTGCATGAGATGGTCTCCCTCTCGCTCACTACTGCCTGTTACCTGCATGATATGGTCTCCCTCTCGCTCACTACTGCCTGAGGATACCTGCATGAGATGGTCTCCCTCTCGCTCACTACTGCCTAAGGTTACCTGCATGAGATGGTCTCCCTCTCGCTCACTACTGCCTAAGGATACCTGCATGAGATGGTCTCCCTCTCACTCAGTACTGCCTAAGGTTATCTGCATGAGATGGTCTCCCTCTCGCTCACTTCTGCCCGAGGATACCTGCATGAGATGGTCTCCCACTCGCTCACTACTGCCGAGGATACCTGCATGAAATGGTCTCCCTCTCACTCACTACTGCCTGTTACCTGCATGAGATTGTCTCCCTCTCACTCACTACTGCCTAAGGATACCCGCATGAGATGGTCTCCCTCTCGTTCACTACTGCCTGTTACCTGCATGAGATGGTCTCCCTCTCGCTCACTACTGCCTGTTACCTGCATGAGATGGTCTAGCTCTTGCTCACTACTGCCTGAGGATACCTGCATGAGGTGGTCTCGCTCTCGCTCACTACTGCCTAATGTTACCTGCATGAGATGGTCTCCCTCTTGCTCACTACTGCCTGTTACCTGCATGAGATGGTCTCCCTCTCGCTCACTACTGCCTGTTACCTGCATGAGATGGTCTAGCTCTTGCTCACTACTGCCTGAGGATACCTGCATGAGGTGGTCTCCCTCTCGCTCACTACTGCCTAAGGATACCTGCATGAGATGGTCTCCCTCTCGCTCACTACTGCCTAAGGTTACCTGCATGAGATGGTCTCCCTCTCGCTCACTACTGCCTAAGGATACCTGCATGAGATGGTCTCCCTCTCGCTCACTACTGCCTAATGGTACCTGCATGAGATGGTCTCCCTCTCGCTCACTACTGCCTGTTACCTGCATGATATGGTCTCCCTCTCTCTCACTACTGCCTGAGGATACCTGCATGAGATGGTCTCCGTCTCGCTCACCACTGCCTGAGGATACTTGCATGAGATGGTCTCCCTCTCGCTCACTACTGCCTAAGGATACCTGCATGAGATGGTCTCCCTCTCGCTCACTACTGCCTAATGTTACCTGCATGAGATGGACTCCCTCTCGCTCACTACTGCCTGAACATACCTGCATGAGATGGTCGTCTTGCTCACTACTGCCCGAGGATACCTGCATGAGATGGTCTCCCTCTCGCTCACTACTGCCTAATGTTACCTGCATGTGATGCTCTCCCACTCGTTCACTACTGCCTGTTACCTGCATGATATGGTCTCCCTCTCGTTCACTACTGCCTAAAGATACCTGCATGAGATGGTCTCCCTCTCGCTCACTACTGCCTAATGTTACCTGCATGAGATGGTCTCCCTCTCGCTCACTACTGCCTGTTACCCGCATGATATGGTCTCCCTCTCGCTCACTACTGCCTGAGGATACCTGCATGAGATGGTCTCCGTCTCGCTCACCACTGCCTGAGGATACTTGCATGAGATGGTCTCCCTCTCGCTCACTACTGCCTAAGGATACCTGCATGAGATGGTCTCCCTCTCGCTCACTACTGCCCGAGGGTACCCGCATGAGATGGTCTCCCTCTCGCTCACTACTGCCTAAGGTTACCTGCATGAGATGGTCTCCCTCTCGCTCACTACTGCCTAAGGTTACCTGCATGAGATGGTCTCCCTCTCGCTCACTACTGCCTAATGTTACCTGCATGAGATGGTCTCCCTCTCGCTCACTACTGCCTGTTACCTGCATGATATGGTCTCCCTCTCGCTCACTACTGCCTGAGGATACCTGCATGATATGGTGTCCCTCTCGCTCACTACTGCCTAAAGATACCTGCATGAGATGGTCTCCCTCTCGCTCACTACTGCCTAATGTTACCTGCATGAGATGGTCTCCCTCTCGCTCACTACTGCCTGTTACCCGCATGATATGGTCTCCCTCTCGCTCACTACTGCCTGAGGATACCTGCATGAGATGGTCTCCCTCTCGCTCACAACTGCCTAAGGATACCTGCATGATATGGTCTCCCTCTCGCTCACTACTGCCCGAGGGTACCCGCATGAGATGGTCTCCCTCTCGCTCACTACTGCCCAAGGATACCTGCATGAGATGGTCTCCCTCTTGCTCACTACTGCCTAAGGTTACCTGCATGAGATGGTCTCCCTCTCGCTCACTACTGCCTAATGTTACCTGCATGAGATGGTCTCCCTCTCGCTCACTACTGCCTGTTACCTGCATGATATGGTCTCCCTCTTGCTCACTACTGCCTGAGGATACCTGCATGAGATGGTCTCCCTCTCGCTCACTACTGCCTAAGGTTACCTGCATGAGATGGTCTCCCTCTCGCTCACTACTGCCTAAGGATACCTGCATGAGATGGTCTCCCTCTCACTCAGTACTGCCTAAGGTTATCTGCATGAGATGGTCTCCCTCTCGCTCACTTCTGCCCGAGGATACCTGCATGAGATGGTCTCCCACTCGCTCACTACTGCCGAGGATACCTGCATGAAATGGTCTCCCTCTCACTCACTACTGCCTGTTACCTGCATGAGATTGTCTCCCTCTCACTCACTACTGCCTAAGGATACCCGCATGAGATGGTCTCCCTCTCGTTCACTACTGCCTGTTACCTGCATGAGATGGTCTCCCTCTCGCTCACTACTGCCTGTTACCTGCATGAGATGGTCTAGCTCTTGCTCACTACTGCCTGAGGATACCTGCATGAGGTGGTCTCCCTCTCGCTCACTACTGCCTAAGGATACCTGCATGAGATGGTCGTCTCGCTCACTACTGCCCGAGGATACCTGCATGAGATGGTCTCCCTCTCGCTCACTACTGCCTAATGTTACCTGCATGTGATGGTCTCCCTCTCGCTCACTACTGCCTGTTACCTGCATGATATGGTCTCCCTCTCGCTCACTACTGCCTAAAGATACCTGCATGAGATGGTCTCCCTCTCGCTCACGACTGCCTAATGTTACCTGCATGATATGGTCTCCCTCTCGCTCACTACTGCCTAATGTTACCTGCATGTGATGGTCTCCCTCTCGTTCACTACTGCCTGTTACCTGCATGAGATGGTCTCCCTCTCGCTCACTACTGCCTGTTACCTGCATGAGATGGTCTCCCTCTTGCTCACTACAGCCTGAGGATACCTGCATGAGATGGTCTCCCTCTCGCTCACTACTGCCTAAGGTTACCTGCATGAGATGGTCTCCCTCTCGCTCTGCCTGTTAGCTGCATGAGATGGTCTCCCTCTCGCTCACTACTACCTGAGGATACCTGCATGAGATATACTCCCTCTCGCTCACTACTGCCTAAGGATACCTGCATGATATGGTCTCCCTCTCACTCACTACTGCCTAAGGTTACCTGCATGAGATGGTCTCCCTCTCGCTCACTACTGCCTGTTACCTGCATGATATGGTCTCCCTCTCGCTCACTACTGCCTGAGGATACCTGCATGAGATGGTCTCCGTCTCGCTCACTACTGCCTGAGGATACTTGCATGAGATGGTCTCCCTCTCGCTCACTACTGCCCGAGGATACCTGTATGAGATGGTCTCCCTCTCGCTCACTACTGCCCGAGGATACCTGCATGAGATGGTCTCCCTCTCGCTCACTACTGCCCGAGGGTACCCGCATGAGATGGTCTCCCTCTCGCTCACTACTGCCTAAGGATACCTGCATGAGATGGTCTCCCTCTCGCTCACTACTGCCTAAGGTTACCTGCATGAGATGGTCTCCCTCTCGCTCACTACTGCCTAAGGATACCTGCATGAGATGGTCTCCCTCTCGCTCTGCCTGTTACCTACATGAGATGGTCTCCCTCTTGCTCACTACTGCCTGAGGATACCTGCATGGGATGGTCTCCGTCTCGCTCACTACTGCCTGTTACCTGCATGATATGGTCTCCCTCTCGCTCACTACTGCCCGAGGATACCTGTATGAGATGGTCTCCCTCTCGCTCACTACTGCCCGAGGATACCTGCATGAGATGGTCTCCCTCTCGCTCACTACTGCCTAAGGATACCTGCATGAGATGGTCTCCCTCTCGCTCACTACTGCCTAAGGATACCTGCATGAGATGGTCTCCCTCTTGCTCACTACTGCCTGAGGATACCTGCATGGGATGGTCTCCGTCTCGCTCACTACTGCCTGAGGATACTTGCATGAGATTGTCTCCCTCTCGCTCACTACTGCCTAATGATACCTGCATGAGATGGTCTCCCTCTCGCTCACTACTGCCTAATGTTACCTGCATGAGATGGTCTCCCTCTCGCTCACTACTGCCTAAGGATACCTGCATGATATGGTCTCCCTCTCACTCACTACTGCCTTTACCTGCATGAGATGGTCTCCCTCTCGCTCACTACTGCCTAAGGATACCTGCATGAGATGGTCTCCCTCTCGCTCACTACTGCCTGAGGATACCTGCATGAGGTGGTCTCCCTCTCGCTCACTACTGCCTAAGGATACCTGCATGAGATGGTCTCCCTCTCGCTCACTACTGCCTAAGGATACCTGCATGAGATGGTCTCCCTCTCGCTCACTACTGCCTAATGTTACCTGCATGAGATGGACTCCCTCTCGCTCACTACTGCCTGAACATACCTGCATGAGATGGTCGTCTTGCTCACTACTGCCCGAGGATACCTGAATGAGATTGTCTCCCTCTCTCTCACTACTGCCTAATGTTACCTGCATGAGATGGTCTCCCTCTCGCTCACTACTGCCTGTTACCCGCATGATATGGTCTCCCTCTCGCTCACTACTGCCTGAGGATACCTGCATGAGATGGTCTCCGTCTCGCTCACCACTGCCTGAGGATACTTGCATGAGATGGTCTCCCTCTCGCTCACTACTGCCTAAGGATACCTGCATGAGATGGTCTCCCTCTCGCTCACTACTGCCCGAGGGTACCCGCATGAGATGGTCTCCCTCTCGCTCACTACTGCCCAAGGATACCTGCATGAGATGGTCTCCCTCTTGCTCACTACTGCCTAAGGTTACCTGCATGAGATGGTCTCCCTCTCGCTCACTACTGCCTAAGGTTACCTGCATGAGATGGTCTCCCTCTCGCTCACTACTGCCTAATGTTACCTGCATGAGATGGTCTCCCTCTCGCTCACTACTGCCTGTTACCTGCATGATATGGTCTCCCTCTCGCTCACTACTGCCTGAGGATACCTGCATGATATGGTGTCCCTCTCGCTCACTACTGCCTAAAGATACCTGCATGAGATGGTCTCCCTCTCGCTCACTACTGCCTAATGTTACCTGCATGAGATGGTCTCCCTCTCGCTCACTACTGCCTGTTACCCGCATGATATGGTCTCCCTCTCGCACACTACTGCCTGAGGATACCTGCATGAGATGGTCTCCCTCTCGCTCACTACTGCCTAAGGATACCTGCATGATATGGTCCCCCTCTAGCTCACTACTGCCCGAGGGTACCCGCATGAGATGGTCTCCCACTCGCTCACTACTGCCCAAGGATACCTGCATGAGATGGTCTCCCTCTTGCTCACTACTGCCTAAGGTTACCTGCATGAGATGGCCTCCCTCTCGCTCACTACTGCCTAAGGTTACCTGCATGAGATGGTCTCCCTCTCGCTCACTACTGCCTAAGGATACCTGCATGATATGGTCCCCCTCTAGCTCACTACTGCCCGAGGGTACCCGCATGAGATGGTCTCCCTCTCGCTCACTACTGCCCAAGGATACCTGCATGAGATGGTCTCCCTCTTGCTCACTACTGCCTAAGGTTACCTGCATGAGATGGCCTCCCTCTCGCTCACTACTGCCTAAGGTTACCTGCATGAGATGGTCTCCCTCTCGCTCACTACTGCCTAAGGTTACCTGCATGAGATGGTCTCCCTCTCGCTCACTACTGCCTAATGTTACCTGCATGAGATGGTCTCCCTCTCGCTCACTACTGCCTGTTACCTGCATGATATGGTCTCCCTCTCGCTCACTACTGCCTGAGGATACCTGCATGATATGGTGTCCCTCTCGCTCACTACTGCCTAAAGATACCTGCATGAGATGGTCTCCCTCTCGCTCACTACTGCCTAATGTTACCTGCATGAGATGGTCTCCCTCTCGCTCACTACTGCCTGTTACCCGCATGATATGGTCTCCCTCTCGCTCACTACTGCCTGAGGATACCTGCATGAGATGGTCTCCCTCTCGCTCACTACTGCCTAAGGATACCTGCATGATATGGTCCCCCTCTAGCTCACTACTGCCCGAGGGTACCCGCATGAGATGGTCTCCCTCTCGCTCACTACTGCCCAAGGATACCTGCATGAGATGGTCTCCCTCTTGCTCACTACTGCCTAAGGTTACCTGCATGAGATGGCCTCCCTCTCGCTCACTACTGCCTAAGGTTACCTGCATGAGATGGTCTCCCTCTCGCTCACTACTGCCTAAGGATACCTGCATGAGATGGTCTCCCTCTCGCTCTGCCTGTTACCTGCATGAGATGGTCTCCCTCTTGCTCACTACTGCCTGAGGATACCTGCATGGGATGGTCTCCGTCTCGCTCACTACTGCCTGAGGATACTTGCATGAGATTGTCTCCCTCTCGCTCACTACTGCCTGTTACCTGCATGATATGGTCTCCCTCTCGCTCACTACTGCCTGAGGATACCTGCATGAGATGGTCTCCGTCTCGCTCACTACTGCCTGAGGATACTTGCATGAGATGGTCTCCCTCTCGCTCACTACTGCCCGAGGATACCTGTATGAGATGGTCTCCCTCTCGCTCACTACTGCCCGAGGATACCTGCATGAGATGGTCTCCCTCTCGCTCACTACTGCCTAAGGATACCTGCATGAGATGGTCTCCCTCTCGCTCACTACTGCCTAAGGATACCTGCATGAGATGGTCTCCCTCTTGCTCACTACTGCCTGAGGATACCTGCATGGGATGGTCTCCGTCTCGCTCACTACTGCCTCAGGATACTTGCATGAGATTGTCTCCCTCTCGCTCACTACTGCCTAATGATACCTGCATGAGATGGTCTCCCTCTCGCTCACTACTGCCTAATGTTACCTGCATGAGATGGTCTCCCTCTCGCTCACTACTGCCTAATGTTACCTGCATGAGATGGTCTCCCTCTCGCTCACTACTGCCTGTTACCTGCATGATATGGTCTCCCTCTCACTCACTACTGCCTTTACCTGCATGAGATGGTCTCCCTCTCGCTCACTACTGCCTGAGGATACCTGCATGAGATGGTCTCCCTCTCGCTCACTACTGCCTAAGGATACCTGCGTGAGATGGTCTCCCTCTCACTCACTACTGCCTGTTACCTGCATGATATGGTCTCCCTCTCGCTCACTACTGCCTAAAGATACCTGCATGAGATGGTCTCCCTCTCGCTCACTACTGCCTAAGGATACCTGCATGAGATGGTCTCCCTCTCGCTCACTACTGCCTAAGGTTACCTGCATGAGATGGTCTCCCTCTCGCTCACTACTGCCTAAGGATACCTGCATGAGATGGTCTCCCTCTCGCTCACTACTGCCTGTTACCTGCATGATATGGTCTCCCTCTCTCTCACTACTGCCTGAGGATACCTGCATGAGATGGTCTCCGTCTCGCTCACTACTGCCTAAGGTTACCTGTATGAGATGGTCTCCCTCTCGCTCACTACTGCCTAAGGTTACCTGTATGAGATGGACTCCCTCTCGCTCACTACTGCCTGAACATACCTGCATGAGATGGTCGTCTCGCTCACTACTCCCGAGGATACCTGCATGAGATGGTCTCCCTCTCGCTCACTACTGCCTAATGTTACCTGCATGTGATGGTCTCCCTCTCGTTCACTACTGCCTGTTACCTGCATGAGATGGTCTCCCTCTCGCTCACTACTGCCTGTTACCTGCATGAGATGGTCTAGCTCTTGCTCACTACTGCCTGAGAATACCTGCATGAGGTGGTCTCCCTCTCGCTCACTACTGCCTAAGGTTACCTGTATGAGATGGTCTCCCTCTCGCTCACTACTGCCTAAGGATACCTGCATGAGATGGTCGTCTCGCTCACTACTGCCCGAGGATACCTGCATGAGATGGTCTCCCTCTCGCTCACTACTGCCTAATGTTACCTGCATGTGATGGTCTCCCTCTCGCTCACTACTGCCTGTTACCTGCATGATATGGTCTCCCTCTCGCTCACTACTGCCTAAAGATACCTGCATGAGATGGTCTCCCTCTCGCTCACTACTGCCTAATGTTACCTGCATGAGATGGTCTCCCTCTCGCTCACTACTGCCTGTTACCTGCATGATATGGTCTCCCTCTCGCTCACTACTGCCTGAGGATACCTGCATGAGATGGTCTCCGTCTCGCTCACCACTGCCTGAGGATACTTGCATGAGATGGTCTCCCTCTCGCTCACTACTGCCTAAGGATACCTGCATGAGATGGTCGTCTCGCTCACTACTGCCCGAGGATACCTGCATGAGATGGTCTCCCTCTCGCTCACTACTGCCTAATGTTACCTGCATGTGATGGTCTCCCTCTCGCTCACTACTGCCTGTTACCTGCATGATATGGTCTCCCTCTCGTTCACTACTGCCTAAAGATACCTGCATGAGATGGTCTCCCTCTCGCTCACTACTGCCTAATGTTACCTGCATGAGATGGTCTCCCTCTCGCTCACTACTGCCTGTTACCTGCATGATATGGTCTCCCTCTCACTCACTACTGCCTGAGGATACCTGCATGAGATGGTCTCCGTCTCGCTCACCACTGCCTGAGGATACTTGCATGAGATGGTCTCCCTCTCGCTCACTACTGCCTAAGGATACCTGCATGAGATGGTCTCCCTCTCGCTCACTACTGCCCGAGGGTACCCGCATGAGATGGTCTCCCTGTCGCTCACTACTGCCCAAGGATACCTGCATGAGATGGTCTCCCTCTTGCTCACTACAGCCTGAGGATACCTGCATGAGATGGTCTCCCTCTTGCTCACTACAGCCTGAGGATACCTGCATGAGATGGTCTCCCTCTCGCTCACTACTGCCTAAGGTTACCTGCATGAGATGGTCTCCCTCTCGCTCACTACTGCCTAATGTTACCTGCATGAGATGGTCTCCCTCTCGCTCACTACTGCCTGTTACCTGCATGATATGGTCTCCCTCTCGCTCACTACTGCCTGAGGATACCTGCATGATATGGTCTCCCTCTCGATCACTACTGCCTAAGGATACCTGCATGATATGGTCTCCCTCTCACTCACTACTGCCTAAGGATACCTGCATGAGATGGTCTCCCTCTCGCTCACTACTGCCTGTTACCTGCATGATATGGTCTCCCTCTCGCTCACTACTGCCTGAGGATACCTGCATGAGATGGTCTCCGTCTCGCTCACTACTGCCTGTTACCTGCATGATATGGTCTCCCTCTCTCTCACTACTGCCTGAGGATACCTGCATGAGATGGTCTCCGTCTCGCTCACCACTGCCTGAGGATACTTGCATGAGATGGTCTCCCTCTCGCTCACTACTGCCTGAGGATACCTGCATGAGATGGTCTCCGTCTCGCTCACCACTGCCTGAGGATACTTGCATGAGATGGTCTCCCTCTCGCTCACTACTGCCTAAGGTTACCTGCATGAGATGGTCTCCCTCTCGCTCACTACTGCCTAAGGTTACCTGTATGAGATGGACTCCCTCTCGCTCACTACTGCCTGAACATACCTGCATGAGATGGTCGTCTCGCTCACTACTCCCGAGGATACCTGCATGAGATGGTCTCCCTCTCGCTCACTACTGCCTAATGTTACCTGCATGTGATGTTCTCCCTCTCGTTCACTACTGCCTGTTACCTGCATGAGATGGTCTCCCTCTCGCTCACTACTGCCTGTTACCTGCATGAGATGGTCTAGCTCTTGCTCACTACTGCCTGAGAATACCTGCATGAGGTGGTCTCCCTCTCGCTCACTACTGCCTAAGGTTACCTGTATGAGATGGTCTCCCTCTCGCTCACTACTGCCTAAGGATACCTGCATGAGATGGTCGTCTCGCTCACTACTGCCCGAGGATACCTGCATGAGATGGTCTCCCTCTCGCTCACTACTGCCTAATGTTACCTGCATGTGATGGTCTCCCTCTCGCTCACTACTGCCTGTTACCTGCATGATATCGTCTCCCTCTCGCTCACTACTGCCTAAAGATACCTGCATGAGATGGTCTCCCTCTCGCTCACTACTGCCTAATGTTACCTGCATGAGATGGTCTCCCTCTCGCTCACTACTGCCTGTTACCTGCATGATATGGTCTCCCTCTCGCTCACTACTGCCTGAGGATACCTGCATGAGATGGTCTCCGTCTCGCTCACCACTGCCTGAGGATAGTTGCATGAGATGGTCTCCCTCTCGCTCACTACTGCCTAAGGTTACCTGCATGAGATGGTCTCCCTCTCGCTCACTACTGCCTAAGGTTACCTGTATGAGATGGACTCCCTCTCGCTCACTACTGCCTGAACATACCTGCATGAGATGGTCGTCTCGCTCACTACTCCCGAGGATACCTGCATGAGATGGTCTCCCTCTCGCTCACTACTGCCTAATGTTACCTGCATGTGATGGTCTCCCTCTCGTTCACTACTGCCTGTTACCTGCATGAGATGGTCTCCCTCTCGCTCACTACTGCCTGTTACCTGCATGAGATGGTCTAGCTCTTGCTCACTACTGCCTGAGAATACCTGCATGAGGTGGTCTCCCTCTCGCTCACTACTGCCTAAGGTTACCTGTATGAGATGGTCTCCCTCTCGCTCACTACTGCCTAATGTTACCTGCATGTGATGGTCTCCCTCTCGCTCACTACTGCCTGTTACCTGCATGATATGGTCTCCCTCTCGCTCACTACTGCCTAAAGATACCTGCATGAGATGGTCTCCCTCTCGCTCACTACTGCCTAATGTTACCTGCATGAGATGGTCTCCCTCTCGCTCACTACTGCCTGTTACCTGCATGATATGGTCTCCCTCTCGCTCACTACTGCCTGAGGATACCTGCATGAGATGGTCTCCGTCTCGCTCACCACTGCCTGAGGATACTTGCATGAGATGGTCTCCCTCTCGCTCACTACTGCCTAAGGATACCTGCATGAGATGGTCGTCTCGCTCACTACTGCCCGAGGATACCTGCATGAGATGGTCTCCCTCTCGCTCACTACTGCCTAATGTTACCTGCATGTGATGGTCTCCCTCTCGCTCACTACTGCCTGTTACCTGCATGATATGGTCTCCCTCTCGTTCACTACTGCCTAAAGATACCTGCATGAGATGGTCTCCCTCTCGCTCACTACTGCCTAATGTTACCTGCATGAGATGGTCTCCCTCTCGCTCACTACTGCCTGTTACCTGCATGATATGGTCTCCCTCTCACTCACTACTGCCTGAGGATACCTGCATGAGATGGTCTCCGTCTCGCTCACCACTGCCTGAGGATACTTGCATGAGATGGTCTCCCTCTCGCTCACTACTGCCTAAGGATACCTGCATGAGATAGTCTCCCTCTCGCTCACTACTGCCCGAGGGTACCCGCATGAGATGGTCTCCCTGTCGCTCACTACTGCCCAAGGATACCTGCATGAGATGGTCTCCCTCTTGCTCACTACAGCCTGAGGATACCTGCATGAGATGGTCTCCCTCTTGCTCACTACAGCCTGAGGATACCTGCATGAGATGGTCTCCCTCTCGCTCACTACTGCCTAAGGTTACCTGCATGAGATGGTCTCCCTCTCGCTCACTACTGCCTAATGTTACCTGCATGAGATGGTCTCCCTCTCGCTCACTACTGCCTAATGTTACCTGCATGAGATGGTCTCCCTCTCGCTCACTACTGCCTGTTACCTGCATGATATGGTCTCCCTCTCACTCACTACTGCCTTTACCTGCATGAGATGGTCTCCCTCTCGCTCACTACTGCCTGAGGATACCTGCATGAGATGGTCTCCCTCTCGCTCACTACTGCCTAAGGATACCTGCGTGAGATGGTCTCCCTCTCACTCACTACTGCCTGTTACCTGCATGATATGGTCTCCCTCTCGCTCACTACTGCCTAAAGATACCTGCATGAGATGGTCTCCCTCTCGCTCACTACTGCCTAAGGATACCTGCGTGAGATGGTCTCCCTCTCACTCACTACTGCCTGTTACCTGCATGATATGGTCTCCCTCTCGCTCACTACTGCCTAAAGATACCTGCATGAGATGGACTCCCTCTCGCTCACTACTGCCTGAACATACCTGCATGAGATGGTCGTCTCGCTCACTACTCCCGAGGATACCTGCATGAGATGGTCTCCCTCTCGCTCACTACTGCCTAATGTTACCTGCATGTGATGGTCTCCCTCTCGTTCACTACTGCCTGTTACCTGCATGAGATGGTCTCCCTCTCGCTCACTACTGCCTGTTACCTGCATGAGATGGTCTAGCTCTTGCTCACTACTGCCTGAGAATACCTGCATGAGGTGGTCTCCCTCTCGCTCACTACTGCCTAAGGTTACCTGCATGAGATGGTCTCCCTCTCGCTCACTACTGCCTAATGTTACCTGCATGTGATGGTCTCCCTCTCGCTCACTACTGCCTGTTACCTGCATGATATGGTCTCCCTCTCGCTCACTACTGCCTAAAGATACCTGAATGAGATGGTCTCCCTCTCGCTCACTACTGCCTAATGTTACCTGCATGAGATGGTCTCCCTCTCGCTCACTACTGCCTGTTACCTGCATGATATGGTCTCCCTCTCGCTCACTACTGCCTGAGGATACCTGCATGAGATGGTCTCCGTCTCGCTCACCACTGCCTGAGGATACTTGCATGAGATGGTCTCCCTCTCGCTCACTACTGCCTAAGGATACCTGCATGAGATGGTCGTCTCGCTCACTACTGCCCGAGGATACCTGCATGAGATGGTCTCCCTCTCGCTCACTACTGCCTAATGTTACCTGCATGTGATGGTCTCCCTCTCGCTCACTACTGCCTGTTACCTGCATGATATGGTCTCCCTCTCGTTCACTACTGCCTAAAGATACCTGCATGAGATGGTCTCCCTCTCGCTCACTACTGCCTAATGTTACCTGCATGAGATGGTCTCCCTCTCGCTCACTACTGCCTGTTACCTGCATGATATGGTCTCCCTCTCACTCACTACTGCCTGAGGATACCTGCATGAGATGGTCTCCGTCTCGCTCACCACTGCCTGAGGATACTTGCATGAGATGGTCTCCCTCTCGCTCACTACTGCCTAAGGATACCTGCATGAGATGGTCTCCCTCTCGCTCACTACTGCCCGAGGGTACCCGCATGAGATGGTCTCCCTGTCGCTCACTACTGCCCAAGGATACCTGCATGAGATGGTCTCCCTCTTGCTCACTACAGCCTGAGGATACCTGCATGAGATGGTCTCCCTCTTGCTCACTACAGCCTGAGGATACCTGCATGAGATGGTCTCCCTCTCGCTCACTACTGCCTAAGGTTACCTGCATGAGATGGTCTCCCTCTCGCTCACTACTGCCTAATGTTACCTGCATGAGATGGTCTCCCTCTCGCTCACTACTGCCTAATGTTACCTGCATGAGATGGTCTCCCTCTCGCTCACTACTGCCTGTTACCTGCATGATATGGTCTCCCTCTCACTCACTACTGCCTTTACCTGCATGAGATGGTCTCCCTCTCGCTCACTACTGCCTGAGGATACCTGCATGAGATGGTCTCCCTCTCGCTCACTACTGCCTAAGGATACCTGCGTGAGATGGTCTCCCTCTCACTCACTACTGCCTGTTACCTGCATGATATGGTCTCCCTCTCGCTCACTACTGCCTAAAGATACCTGCATGAGATGGTCTCCCTCTCGCTCACTACTGCCTAAGGATACCTGCATGAGATGGTCTCCCTCTCGCTCACTACTGCCTAAGGTTACCTGCATGAGATGGTCTCCCTCTCGCTCACTACTGCCTAAGGATACCTGCATGAGATGGTCTCCCTCTCGCTCACTACTGCCTGTTACCTGCATGATATGGTCTCCCTCTCTCTCACTACTGCCTGAGGATACCTGCATGAGATGGTCTCCGTCTCGCTCACTACTGCCTAAGGTTACCTGTATGAGATGGTCTCCCTCTCGCTCACTACTGCCTAAGGTTACCTGTATGAGATGGACTCCCTCTCGCTCACTACTGCCTGAACATACCTGCATGAGATGGTCGTCTCGCTCACTACTCCCGAGGATACCTGCATGAGATGGTCTCCCTCTCGCTCACTACTGCCTAATGTTACCTGCATGTGATGGTCTCCCTCTCGTTCACTACTGCCTGTTACCTGCATGAGATGGTCTCCCTCTCGCTCACTACTGCCTGTTACCTGCATGAGATGGTCTAGCTCTTGCTCACTACTGCCTGAGAATACCTGCATGAGGTGGTCTCCCTCTCGCTCACTACTGCCTAAGGTTACCTGTATGAGATGGTCTCCCTCTCGCTCACTACTGCCTAAGGATACCTGCATGAGATGGTCGTCTCGCTCACTACTGCCCGAGGATACCTGCATGAGATGGTCTCCCTCTCGCTCACTACTGCCTAATGTTACCTGCATGTGATGGTCTCCCTCTCGCTCACTACTGCCTGTTACCTGCATGATATGGTCTCCCTCTCGCTCACTACTGCCTAAAGATACCTGCATGAGATGGTCTCCCTCTCGCTCACTACTGCCTAATGTTACCTGCATGAGATGGTCTCCCTCTCGCTCACTACTGCCTGTTACCTGCATGATATGGTCTCCCTCTCGCTCACTACTGCCTGAGGATACCTGCATGAGATGGTCTCCGTCTCGCTCACCACTGCCTGAGGATACTTGCATGAGATGGTCTCCCTCTCGCTCACTACTGCCTAAGGATACCTGCATGAGATGGTCGTCTCGCTCACTACTGCCCGAGGATACCTGCATGAGATGGTCTCCCTCTCGCTCACTACTGCCTAATGTTACCTGCATGTGATGGTCTCCCTCTCGCTCACTACTGCCTGTTACCTGCATGATATGGTCTCCCTCTCGTTCACTACTGCCTAAAGATACCTGCATGAGATGGTCTCCCTCTCGCTCACTACTGCCTAATGTTACCTGCATGAGATGGTCTCCCTCTCGCTCACTACTGCCTGTTACCTGCATGATATGGTCTCCCTCTCACTCACTACTGCCTGAGGATACCTGCATGAGATGGTCTCCGTCTCGCTCACCACTGCCTGAGGATACTTGCATGAGATGGTCTCCCTCTCGCTCACTACTGCCTAAGGATACCTGCATGAGATGGTCTCCCTCTCGCTCACTACTGCCCGAGGGTACCCGCATGAGATGGTCTCCCTGTCGCTCACTACTGCCCAAGGATACCTGCATGAGATGGTCTCCCTCTTGCTCACTACAGCCTGAGGATACCTGCATGAGATGGTCTCCCTCTTGCTCACTACAGCCTGAGGATACCTGCATGAGATGGTCTCCCTCTCGCTCACTACTGCCTAAGGTTACCTGCATGAGATGGTCTCCCTCTCGCTCACTACTGCCTAATGTTACCTGCATGAGATGGTCTCCCTCTCGCTCACTACTGCCTGTTACCTGCATGATATGGTCTCCCTCTCGCTCACTACTGCCTGAGGATACCTGCATGATATGGTCTCCCTCTCGATCACTACTGCCTAAGGATACCTGCATGATATGGTCTCCCTCTCACTCACTACTGCCTAAGGATACCTGCATGAGATGGTCTCCCTCTCGCTCACTACTGCCTGTTACCTGCATGATATGGTCTCCCTCTCGCTCACTACTGCCTGAGGATACCTGCATGAGATGGTCTCCGTCTCGCTCACTACTGCCTGTTACCTGCATGATATGGTCTCCCTCTCTCTCACTACTGCCTGAGGATACCTGCATGAGATGGTCTCCGTCTCGCTCACCACTGCCTGAGGATACTTGCATGAGATGGTCTCCCTCTCGCTCACTACTGCCTGAGGATACCTGCATGAGATGGTCTCCGTCTCGCTCACCACTGCCTGAGGATACTTGCATGAGATGGTCTCCCTCTCGCTCACTACTGCCTAAGGTTACCTGCATGAGATGGTCTCCCTCTCGCTCACTACTGCCTAAGGTTACCTGTATGAGATGGACTCCCTCTCGCTCACTACTGCCTGAACATACCTGCATGAGATGGTCGTCTCGCTCACTACTCCCGAGGATACCTGCATGAGATGGTCTCCCTCTCGCTCACTACTGCCTAATGTTACCTGCATGTGATGTTCTCCCTCTCGTTCACTACTGCCTGTTACCTGCATGAGATGGTCTCCCTCTCGCTCACTACTGCCTGTTACCTGCATGAGATGGTCTAGCTCTTGCTCACTACTGCCTGAGAATACCTGCATGAGGTGGTCTCCCTCTCGCTCACTACTGCCTAAGGTTACCTGTATGAGATGGTCTCCCTCTCGCTCACTACTGCCTAAGGATACCTGCATGAGATGGTCGTCTCGCTCACTACTGCCCGAGGATACCTGCATGAGATGGTCTCCCTCTCGCTCACTACTGCCTAATGTTACCTGCATGTGATGGTCTCCCTCTCGCTCACTACTGCCTGTTACCTGCATGATATGGTCTCCCTCTCGCTCACTACTGCCTAAAGATACCTGCATGAGATGGTCTCCCTCTCGCTCACTACTGCCTAATGTTACCTGCATGAGATGGTCTCCCTCTCGCTCACTACTGCCTGTTACCTGCATGATATGGTCTCCCTCTCGCTCACTACTGCCTGAGGATACCTGCATGAGATGGTCTCCGTCTCGCTCACCACTGCCTGAGGATAGTTGCATGAGATGGTCTCCCTCTCGCTCACTACTGCCTAAGGTTACCTGCATGAGATGGTCTCCCTCTCGCTCACTACTGCCTAAGGTTACCTGTATGAGATGGACTCCCTCTCGCTCACTACTGCCTGAACATACCTGCATGAGATGGTCGTCTCGCTCACTACTCCCGAGGATACCTGCATGAGATGGTCTCCCTCTCGCTCACTACTGCCTAATGTTACCTGCATGTGATGGTCTCCCTCTCGTTCACTACTGCCTGTTACCTGCATGAGATGGTCTCCCTCTCGCTCACTACTGCCTGTTACCTGCATGAGATGGTCTAGCTCTTGCTCACTACTGCCTGAGAATACCTGCATGAGGTGGTCTCCCTCTCGCTCACTACTGCCTAAGGTTACCTGTATGAGATGGTCTCCCTCTCGCTCACTACTGCCTAAGGATACCTGCATGAGATGGTCGTCTCGCTCACTACTGCCCGAGGATACCTGCATGAGATGGTCTCCCTCTCGCTCACTACTGCCTAATGTTACCTGCATGTGATGGTCTCCCTCTCGCTCACTACTGCCTGTTACCTGCATGATATGGTCTCCCTCTCGCTCACTACTGCCTAAAGATACCTGCATGAGATGGTCTCCCTCTCGCTCACTACTGCCTAATGTTACCTGCATGAGATGGTCTCCCTCTCGCTCACTACTGCCTGTTACCTGCATGATATGGTCTCCCTCTCGCTCACTACTGCCTGAGGATACCTGCATGAGATGGTCTCCGTCTCGCTCACCACTGCCTGAGGATACTTGCATGAGATGGTCTCCCTCTCGCTCACTACTGCCTAAGGATACCTGCATGAGATGGTCGTCTCGCTCACTACTGCCCGAGGATACCTGCATGAGATGGTCTCCCTCTCGCTCACTACTGCCTAATGTTACCTGCATGTGATGGTCTCCCTCTCGCTCACTACTGCCTGTTACCTGCATGATATGGTCTCCCTCTCGTTCACTACTGCCTAAAGATACCTGCATGAGATGGTCTCCCTCTCGCTCACTACTGCCTAATGTTACCTGCATGAGATGGTCTCCCTCTCGCTCACTACTGCCTGTTACCTGCATGATATGGTCTCCCTCTCACTCACTACTGCCTGAGGATACCTGCATGAGATGGTCTCCGTCTCGCTCACCACTGCCTGAGGATACTTGCATGAGATGGTCTCCCTCTCGCTCACTACTGCCTAAGGATACCTGCATGAGATGGTCTCCCTCTCGCTCACTACTGCCCGAGGGTACCCGCATGAGATGGTCTCCCTGTCGCTCACTACTGCCCAAGGATACCTGCATGAGATGGTCTCCCTCTTGCTCACTACAGCCTGAGGATACCTGCATGAGATGGTCTCCCTCTTGCTCACTACAGCCTGAGGATACCTGCATGAGATGGTCTCCCTCTCGCTCACTACTGCCTAAGGTTACCTGCATGAGATGGTCTCCCTCTCGCTCACTACTGCCTAATGTTACCTGCATGAGATGGTCTCCCTCTCGCTCACTACTGCCTGTTACCTGCATGATATGGTCTCCCTCTCGCTCACTACTGCCTGAGGATACCTGCATGATATGGTCTCCCTCTCGATCACTACTGCCTAAGGATACCTGCATGATATGGTCTCCCTCTCACTCACTACTGCCTAAGGATACCTGCATGAGATGGTCTCCCTCTCGCTCACTACTGCCTGTTACCTGCATGATATGGTCTCCCTCTCGCTCACTACTGCCTGAGGATACCTGCATGAGATGGTCTCCGTCTCGCTCACTACTGCCTGAGGATACTTGCATGAGATGGTCTCCCTCTCGCTCACTACTGCCCGAGGATACCTGTATGAGATGGTCTCCCTCTCGCTCACTACTGCCCGAGGATACCTGCATGAGATGGTCTCCCTCTCGCTCACTACTGCCTAAGGATACCTGCATGAGATGGTCTCCCTCTCGCTCACTACTGCCTAAGGATACCTGCATGAGATGGTCTCCCTCTCGCTCACTACTGCCTAAGGTTACCTGCATGAGATGGTCTCCCTCTCGCTCACTACTGCCTAAGGATACCTGCATGAGATGGTCTCCCTCTCGCTCTGCCTGTTACCTGCATGAGATGGTCTCCCTCTTGCTCACTACTGCCTGAGGATACCTGCATGGGATGGTCTCCGTCTCGCTCACTACTGCCTGAGGATACTTGCATGAGATTGTCTCCCTCTCGCTCACTACTGCCTAATGATGCCTGCATGAGATGGTCTCCCTCTCGCTCACTACTGCCTTTACCTGCATGAGATGGTCTCCCTCTCGCTCACTACTGCCTGAGGATACCTGCATGAGATGGTCTCCCTCTCGCTCACTACTGCCTGAGGATACCTGCGTGAGATGGTCTCCCTCTCGCTCACTACTGCCCGAGTGTACCTGTATGAGGGTCTCCCTCTCGCTCACTACTGCCTGTTACCTGTATGAGATGGTCTCCCTCTCGCTCACTACTGCCCGAGGATACCTGTATGAGATGGTCTCCCTCTTGCTCACTACTGCCTAAGGATACCTGCATGAGATGGTCTCCCTCTCGCTCTGCCTGTTAGCTGCATGAGATGGTCTCCCTCTCGCTCACTACTACCTGAGGATACCTGCGTGAGATATACTCCCTCTCGCTCACTTCTGCCTAAGGATACCTGCATGAGATGGTCTCCCTCTCGCTCACTACTGCCTGTTACCTGCATGAGATGGTCTCCCTCTCGCTCACTACTGCCTAAGGTTACCTGTATGAGATGGTCTCCCTCTCGCTCACTACTGCCCGAGGATACCTGCATCAGATGGTCTCCCTCTCGCTCACTACTGCCTGAGGATACCTGTATGAGATGGTCTCCCTCTCGCTCACTACCGCCTGAAAGAATTTCCTTGCATTGAGTGATCTCCCTTTCCCTTGACACTGTTGGAGGATGGTGCTGGAGCACGGCTTAATCAACACGGTTTGAGAATTGTGGACGCTAATTCACATTTGGAATGTGTTCTAGTTCCTTGTTGCTCATTTTTTCATTGCTACTTCTGGGCGATTTTTGAATCAGGGCAGCCTGTAAATAACAAACACTGAGCTGAACTGAAATCTGCCTTTTGATTTTGTGTTTTATATTCTCAGCTTTCGCTTGTTTTCTTTTTTTGCTGCTTTTTACGCGATTTGTGTTTGTTTTTGGCACATGGAGAGGTGTTTGATGTCTTCTCTTTGAGCAGGTTCCATGGTTCTTTTTGGTTTTGTGGCTGTGGTGAAGATGAATCTCACGGTTATTTACTGCATGTATACTTTGATAATAAATGTACGAGGGGTGATTGATAAGTTCATGGCCTGGGGTAGAAGGAGTCAATTTTACAAAACCTAGCACAACACAGTCCCTGCCTACATTTACACACTTAGTCCAGCGGTCGTGGAACATACGGATCTTGGATCTCCAGAAAGCGTCCACAGCAGGGGTGATTGATAAGTTCGTGGCCTAAGGTAGATGGTAGAAGTTATTAACTTCAAACTTTCTGCATAATCACTCAAAGAGTTGACCTGCATGAGCATGTAATGAGAGCTGTATAACTCATCGCCTTCTAACCTAGGTCACAAACTTATCAATCACCCCTGCTGTGGACGCTTTCTGGAGGTCCTTGATCCGTATGCTCCATGACCGCTGGACTAAGTGTGTAAATGTAGGAGGGGACTATGTTGAAAAATAAATGAGCTAGGTTTTCTAAAATTGACTTCTTCTATCTTAGGCCACGAACTTATCAGTCACCCCTCGTTCATTGAAATCCTTGAATCATTTGATATGTTAAGAGCAAAAGGATTGCAAGGGACAAAATCGGTCCTCTGGGAGAGAAGGAACGTAATCCATGTGTGGAGACAAAAGAGATAGAGGAGAGTTTAAATGGATTTTTTGCATCTCTATTTACTCAGGAGACAGACACAAAATCTATAGAAGTGATCTAAAAGAGCAGGGAGGTCATGGACCCCATACAGATGATGGGGAGGAGGTACTTGCTGTGTTACATACCCCGTAACTGGGTGTCAGACCAGCAAAGATAGAAGTATCCGTTGGAGTCTGGTGGTACCAAAACTAAAGGTGTTTATTAGTAAACTACACAATACAGTATCAAAAATGCAAAGATATATATAAAACAAGTTAGCAGTAATAAACCTAAAAGTGTAGGAATAATAATAAGCAATAATACACAAGCTCTATCGATGTCTAGGGGAAAATGAATTGTCATAGAAGAGTATAAAGTTCAGCTCAGTTCATAAGTGCTGAGGTAGTTATGGTTGTTTTGTAATCGTTGGAGAGAGAGAGAGAGAGAGTGAGAGATTAGGCAGCTGCAGCAGGCAAACCTTCTGTGGCTTTCTTTAGCCTGTCGTGTCATTGTGGCCATTCAGTTATGACCCCTCCGTCCTTCAGCTAGACCATTCTTCTGTGGTGGACTCGTCACTCTGGCATGAGTGGACACACACACAAGCCCCCACCGGCCCTGCTGTCACACTGTGAGTTTAACTGACCGATCTCCTGGTTCGGTCTCCGAAGCCCCCACCTTCCTGTGGGTTCCCAACACTCAGTCAGTGTCCACTGGTGTGTCTGAAGGGTGTCTCTCCAGACCTGTCTTTTATCCCGACTCACGGGGTCTCAGCTATCCATCAACTCTGAATGACTGTGTCCATCAAATCAGGCCACTCCTGCCGTCTCCTGAGGAATGTTAACGAGCAAAGTAAAGTCCTTGTAGTGAAAGGTAAATAATCCAGGAAGAGTCAAAATACAATAGATCAACAGTCTCTCTCTCCCTCTTATCTGCAGCAGATGTTCTTGCCTGGGCTTCATCTCTCTCTCTTAGTAGCAGCATAGCAACAGCAATAGTTCATGGTTCTCGGGGGGGAGGCGGAAATGGTTAACTCTGCACCCCATTTTCCATCAAGTCTGTTCATCACTCATAACACTCCCATCATTCCAGGAATTTTCACCAGGGTGAAAATTAACTAATAAAGCACATTACTGAATTACAGAGTTTAACAAAATACAGAAGTGGTCTTAACTACAAGAATAATACAGATACACTTTCAAATTAACATCTGGATAAACAATCAGCAATTACATTGTCACTCCCCTTTACATGTTGTATTTTAATATTGAATTCCTGTAACAACAGACTCTAACTTAATAACCTCCTATTTTTATTTTTCATGTTAGCCAAGAATACCAAGGGGTTGTGATCGGTATAAACAATTAATGATCTCTGTGCTGAACAAATGTAGACCTCAAAATGCTGTATCACCAAGATAAGTGCCAACAATTCTTTTTCCACAGTGGAGTAATTTCTCTGATGCACATTGAACTTTCGAGAGAAATACGCCACTGGGTGTTCCACTCCATCTGCAATAGGACTGCCCCTGCAGCCTCGTCACTTGCATCAGTCGCCAGGGAGAAAGGTTTCGAGAGATCAGGTGCTTTTAACACAGGGTGGTGGCACAGTATGGTTTTCAACTTCTCAAAAACTTCCTGACAAGGACTGCTCCACTCAAATTTTTCATCCTTCTGTACGAGCTTTGTAAGCGGGAGGGCAATATTCGCAAAGTTCTTACAAAATTTTCGATAGTACCCCACCATGCCCAAAAACCTTCTCAGTGCCCTCTTATTTGTTGGGACAGGAACCTCAAAATAGCCTGAACTTTAGCCTGTACAGGAGCCAACTGCCCCTGTCAATCGACAACAGACAATAGGTGCAGAAGTAGACCATTCGGCCCTTCGAGCCTGCACCACCATTCTGAGATCATGGCTGATCATCAACTATCAATACCCGGTTCCTGCCTTGTCCCCATATCCCTTGATTCCCCTATCCATAAGATACCTATCTAGCTCCTTCTTGAAAGCATCCAGAGAATTGGCCTCCACTGCCTTCTGAGGCAGTGCATTCCACACCCCCACAACTCTCTGGGAGAAGGTTTTTCCTTAACTCTGTCCTAAATGACCTACCCCTTATTCTTAAACCATGCCCTCTGGTACTGAACTCTCCCAGCATCTGGAACATATTTCCTGCCTCTATCTTGTCCAATCCCTTAATAATCTAATATGTTTCAATCAGATCCCCTCTCAATCTCCTTAATTCCAGCGTGTACAAGCCCAGTCTCTCTAACCTCTCTGTGTAAGACAGTCCGGACATCCCAGGAATTAACCTTGTGAATCTACGCTGCACTTCCTCTACAGCCAGGATGTCCTTCCTTAACCCTGGAGACCAAAACTGTACACAATACTCCAGGTGTGGTCTCACCAGGGCCCTGTACAAATGCAAAAGGATTTCCTTGCTCTTGTACTCAATTCCCTTTGTAATAAAGGCCAACATTCCATTAACCTTCTTCACTGCCTGCTGCACTTGCTCATTCACCTTCAGTGACTGATGAACAAGGACCCCTAGATCTCTTTGTATTTCTCCCTTACCTAACTCTACACAGTTCAGATAATAATCTGCCTTCCTGTTCTTACTCCCAAAGTGGATAACCTCACACTTATTCACATTAAACGTCATCTGCCAAGTATCTGCCCATTCACCAGCCTATCCAAGTCACCATGAATTCTCCTAACATCCTCATCACATGTCACACTGCCACCCAGCTTAGTATCATCAGCAAACTTGCTGATGTTATTCTCATTGCCTTCATCTAAATCGTTGATGTAAATCGTAAACAGCTGTGGTCCCAATACCGAGCCCTGTGGCACCCCACTAGTCACCACCTGCCATTCCGAGAAACACCCATTCACCGCTACCCTTTGCTTTCTATCTGCCAACCAGTTTTCTATCCATGTCAATGCCTTCCCCCCGATGCCCTGAGCTTTGATTTTACCCACCAATCTCCTATGTGGGACCTTAGCAAATGCCTTCTGAAAATCGAGGTACATGACATCCACTGGATCTCCCCCGTCTAACTTCCTGGTTACATCCTCGAAAAACTCCAACAGATTAGTCAAGCATGATTTGCCCTTGGTAAATCCATGCTGGCTCAGCCCAATCCTATCACTGCTATCTAGATATGCCACTATTTCATCGTTAATAATGGACTCTAGCATCTTCCCCACTACTGATGTTAGGCTGACAGGACAATAGTTCTATGTTTTCTCCCTCCCTCCTTTCTTAAAAAATGCGATAACATTAGCCATTCTCCAATCAGTTAGCACTACAGCATAGAAGCAGACCCTGTGGTCTATCATATTGCACTGCTATTCTGCCTAATCCCATCGACCTGCACCTGGACCACATTCATCCATACTCTCCCTATTCATGTACTTACACAAATTACACTTAGATGCTGAGATTCAACCTGCATCCAACACTTCCACTGGCAGCTCATTCCACACATACACTACCTTCTGAGTGAAGAAGTTCCCCTTGGGTTCCTCAAATATTTTGCATTTCACCCTTAACCTATGACCTCTAGCTCTAGTCTCACCCAACCTCATGGAAAAAGCCTGCTTGCATTTAGCCTATCTATACCCCTCAAAATTGTGTATACCTCCTTCAACTCCTCTCTCATTCTCTTTATTTTCCTCATGGAGTCAAACTGGATAGCAATCCAAGCATTCAATTGTTTGGCATTTCTGGCTCTCTCATTAGATCAAAGGGCATAGAAACAGAATTAGACCATTCAGTCCATCAAGGCTGCTTCACCATTCAATCATAGCTGATTTATTTTACAACTCCATTTCACTACCTTCTCCCCGTAACTCTTAACTCCATTACCAACCAAAATCCTAGCACTATGGAGCCATAGAGTCATGTAAAGAGGTCCTTTGACCCAACTGATCCATGCAGACCATGATGCCCCATCCAAGCTAATTCCTTTTACCAGCATTTCACCCATTAACCTCTCAAACTCTGAATAAATATACTCAATGATTGGCCTTCACGGCCATCTGTGGCAATGAATTCTACAGATTCACCACCCTCTGAATGAAGAAATTCCTGTTCATCTCAGTTTTAAAGGAGCACCTCCTTATTCTGAGGCTGTACTCTTGGATACTAGACTGTCTTACTACTGGAAACATTCTCCCCACGTCCAATCCATCCAGGCTCTTCAGTTTCTAGTGGGCTTCAATGAGATCCCATTGTTAGTAATGTGAGGTAGGGGTGCAGTGTACTGTCATGGTGGGGCCAGATACATGACTGGATATCAGAGCTCAGGAATACGGGTGGGTTTGCAACTTGAACTGGGACCTGGAATCTCTAGGATAATTTCTGCCTCCCTTAAACTCACTGGGTTCACTGGATTTTTATTATAATGCAGGGCAATGTGCAAGATGTTAAATACAGATATGTTTGGTTATCAATATCACTAGTCCAGAAAATCTCCTTGTCTGGCACCACCAAAGTCCTGGTGGTCAGCAGGTCAGGAGATGGGAGTGAGATGCCCATTATTTCCCAAAGAAAGACATTCATTAGAACCGAAAAAGAGGCATTCTAAAGTGAGGACTCAGGTTTGTATGAACTGGTGCTAAGTAACTTCTGCACTTCTCACACAGCTGCCCAACTCCAAATCCCAGTAGCAGATATTGATTCAATGCTGGAACAGCTCAGCAGGCCAGGCAGCATCTATGCAAAAGAGTACAGTTGGTAATAGACAATAGACAATAGGTGCAGAGGTAGACCATTCAGCCCTTCGAGCCTGCACCACCATTCTGAGATCATGGCTGATCATCTATCAATACCCAGTTCCTGCCTTGTCCCCATATTCCTTGATTCCCCTATCCATAAAATACCTATCTAGCTTCTTCTTGAAAGCATCCAGAGAATTGGCCACCACTGCCTTCCGAGGCAGTGCATTCTAGACCCCCACAACTCTCTGGGAGAAGAAGTTTTTCCTTAACTCTGTCCTAAATGACCTACCCCTTATTCTCAAACCATGCCCTCTGGTACTGGACTCTTCCAGCATCTGGAACATATTTCCTGCCTCTATCTCGTCCAATCCCCTAATAATCTTATATGTTGCAATCAGATCCCCTCTCAATCTCCTTAATTCCAGCATATACAAGCCCAGTCTCTCTAACCTCTCTGTGTAAGACAGTCCGGACATCCCAGGAATTAACCTTGTGAACCTATGATGCACTTCCTCTACAGCCAGGGTGTCCTTCCTTAACCCTGGAGACCAAAACTGTACACAATACTCCAGGTGTGGTCTCACTAGGGCCCCGTACAAATGCAAAAGGATTTCCTTGCTCTTGTACTCAATTCCCTTTGTAATAAAGGCCAACATTCCATTAGCCTTCTTCACTGCCTGCTGCACTTGCTCATTCACCTTCAGTGACTGATGAACAAGGACTCCTAGATCTCTTTGTATTTCTCCCTTACCTAACTCTACACCATTCAGATAATAATCTGCCTTCCTGTTCTTACTCCCAAAGTGGATAACCTCACACTTATTCACATTAAACGTCATCTGCCAATTATCTGCACACTCACTCAGCCTATTCAAGTCACCCTGAATTCTCCTAACATCCTCATCACATGTCACACTGCCACCCAGCTTAGTATCATCAGCAAACTTGCTGATGTTATTCTCATTGCCTTCATCTAAATTGTTGATGTAAATCGTAAACAGCTGTGGTCCCAATACCGAGCCCTGTGGCACCCCACTAGTCATCACCTGCCATTCCGAGAAACACCCATTCACCGTTACCCTTTGCTTTCTATCTGCCAACCAGTTTTCTAGCCATGTCAATATCTTCCCCCCATTGCCATGAGCTCTGATTTTACCCACCAATCTCCTATGTGGGACCTTATCAAATGCCTTCTGAAAATCGAGGTACACTACATCCACTGGATCTCCCCCATCTAACATCCTGGTTACATCCTCGAAAAACTCCAATAGATTAGTCAAGCATGATTTACCCTTGGTAAATCCATGCTGGCTCGGCCCAATCCTATCACTGCTATCTAGATATGCCACTATTTCATCTTTAATAATGGACTCTAGCATCTTCCCCACTACTGATGTTAGGCTGACAGGTCGATAGCTCTCTGTTTTCTCCCTCCCTCCTTTCTTAAAAAGTGGGATAACATTAGCCATTCTCCAATCCTCAGGAACTGATCCTGAATCTAAGGAACATTGGAAAATGATTACCAATGCATCCGCAATTTCCAGGGCCACCTCCTTTAGTACCCTAGGATGCAGACCATCTGGACCTATGGATTTGTCAGCCTTCAGTCCCATCAGTCTACTCATCACCGTTTCCTTCCTAATGTCAATCTGTTTCATTTCCTCTGTTACCCTATGTCCTTGGTCCCTCCATACATCTGGGAGATTGCTTGTGTCTTCCCTAGTGAAGACAGATCTAAAGTACTTATTAAATTCTTCTGCCATTTCTCTGTTTCCCATAACAATTTCACCCAATTCATTCTTCAAGGGCTCCACATTGTTCTTAACTATCTTCTTTCTCTTCACATACCTAAAAAAAGCATTTGCTATCCTCCTTTATATTCCTGGCTAGCTTGCGTTCGTACCTCATTTTTTCTCCCCGTATTGCCTTTTTAGTTAAGTTCTGTTGATCCTTAAAAATTTCCTAATCATCTGTCTTCCCACTCACCTTAGCTCTGTCATACTTCCTTTTTTTTAATGGTATGCAATCTCTGACTTCCTTTGTCAACCACTGTGGCCCCTTTCCCCCCTTTGAATCCTTCCTTCTCCGGGGGATGAACTGATTTTGCACCTTGTGCATTATTCCCAAGAATACCTGCCATTGCTGTTCCACTGTCTTTTCTGCTAGGATATCTGTCCATTTAACTTTGGCCAGCTCCTCCCTCATGGCTCCATAGTCTCCTTTGTTCAACTGCAACACTGACACCTCCAATCTGCCCTTATCCTTCTCATATTGCAGATAAAAACATCATATTATGGTCACTACCTCCTAATGGCGCCTTTACTTCAAGATTGCTTATCAAATCCTGTTCGTTACACAACACTGAATCCAGAATCCCAGGTCCCAGGTCGGCTCTCGTACAAGCTGTTCCAAGAATGCATCCTGTAGGCACTCTACAAACTCCCTATCCTGGGGTCCAGCACCAACCTGATTCTCCCAGTTCACCTGCATGTTGAAATTCCCCATAACTACTGTGACATTACTTTTGCCACATGCCAATGTTAACTCCCTATTCAACTTGCACCCAATATCCATGCTACTGTTTGGGGGCCTGTAGACAACACCCATTAGGGTCTTTTTGCCCTTACTGTTCCTCAGTTCTATCCATACAGACTCTACTTCTCCTGACCATATGTCCTTGCAAAGTCCTGAATCACATTCCTCACCAACAGGGCCACCCGACCCCCTCTGCCCACATCTCTGTCCCTACGATAGCATGTATACCCTTGTACATTCATTTCCCAGGTCTGATCTCCCTGCACCCATGTCTCCGTTATCCCAACAACATCATAGTTACCCATTCGCACTTGAGCTTCAAGCTTATCCACCTTATTTCTGACACCTCATGCATTCAGATATAGAATTTTTAGCCCATTTCTCCTCTCTCTGTTTGAATCGCTGCCTATTGTGCTTAACCCAGCTCCCCAAACTCCCATCGGGCTATATGCCCATTGAATTTAGTTGTCCTTCCTAAATTTACTTATTCTTTCTGCACATTTAACTCCATGTTCCATCAGACCATCCCTCTGTACATGTGTCCTACCACATACCGCAGGTACGTGATCGTGGCATGGCCAAACTCACTCATTGCGAGTTTCACTGTGAGATGGGCTGCAGACATTCATTTAAGCAGTTTCTCCACAGCCTCAAGGTGCTCATCCCATGTATCACTCCAGACCACCACATCATCAATATAAGCCTTTGTGTTTGTTAACCCTTTAATTACGGCGTCAATCATTCTCTGAAATGTCCCCGGAGCGTTTTTCATTCCAAATGGCAACACATTGTATTCATAGAACCCTGATGGTGTGACAAAGGCTGAAATTTCTCGAGCCCTGTCAGTTAAAGGAACACACCAGTATCCCTTTAGCAGGTGAATCTTGGTGATGTATCTCACTTTACCCACTTTATCAAGACAATCATCCACCCTGGGGATAGGGTAAGCATCTGTTTGTGTGATGGCATTCACCTTTCTGTAATCTGTACAGAATCTTATACTACCGTCCGGCTTTGGTACAACCACGCATGGAAATGCCCATGCAGAGGTAGATCCACGGATAATACCAGCAGCTAGCATATGCTCAATTTCTTTTTCCACTAGCTCGCTCTTTCCAAATTTCCAAATCGGCTGGGCTGAGGTAACAATAACATCATGCTCTGTTACTTTGCACCTCCTGGGAACATCTGGGCATAAATCTGAATGCCGGTTAATTGGCTGTGTCAGCTGCTCTCTTTGTTCGGGCTCCAAATGACTGAATTTATCAGAAAAGTTGGCCAAAATAATGGAATTCTCTAATCTAGTGGGCACTATGCTTATCTTTTCAAAATGTTCGGGCCCCTCCTGATCAACCCTTTCTGCCTCATCAGTCTTCGTGACAGCACCGACCACCGTGGGGGTCATGTCATGATAACCCTTTAGCATGTTAACGTGAACCAACTGCCTCGGCTTTCGTCTATCAGGAGTTTCGATCTCTTTGTACGGCCCTTGAAATCTCACCTGTAGGGACTGCAGGGAACAGGACCAAAACCTTAGCACCCACTTGAAATTCTTGCGCTCGGGCTCGTTTATCATACCATTGTTTCATTTTAGTCTGGGAGTCTTTAAGGTTTTGCTTTGCAAGCTTGCAGACTTTGTGGAGCCTTTCACGGAACTTCAAAACATAGTCAATCACATTGACTTGCACGTTCAGACTAGACCATTTCTCTTTGAGTATGGTTAAGGGTCCTCTGGGCCTGTGAGCTCAAATGGACTGAACCCCAGAGATTCCTGAACCGTGTCCCTCACTGCAAATAACAGAAGTGGTAATGCATCATCCCAGTCTCAAGTTTTCCTGACAGTAAGTTTTAATCATGGTCTTTAAAGTCATGTGGAATCTTTCCAATGCTCCTTGAGATTCCGGGTGGTATGCAATGGCTAGAATTTGTTTGACTCTCATCTGTGTCAACATTTGCTGAAATGCAAATGAAGGTACTTCTCTGATCTGACTGTATCTCTCTAGGTAACCCTACCGTGGTGAAAAATTTAATGAGTGCATTTACCACCACAGGAGTCCAAATGTTCCCCAGGGGCACATCCTCCGGGAATCGAGTAGCAGCACACATCATGGTCATCACGTACTGCCGCCCACTCGCAGTTCTAGGTAAAGGACCCACAAAATCCACGATGATTTGGGAAAAAGGCTCCTCAAGGGCGGGTATGGATCTGAGGTGTGCCTTAGGGATAACCTGATTTGGCTTTCCTACCACCTGACAAGTGTGGCACCTTTTACAATAGTCAATAATATCCTTCCTCATATTTGGCCAGTAAAAATCTTTCATAACCCTATCTACTGTCTTCCTTACACCCAAATGTCCACCTAGGGGTACCTTATGAGCCAGGTTCAAAATTTCATCCCGATAAACCTTCGGAACCACCACCTGGTGTACCACCACCCAGTCCTCATTGACTGGCACCGTGGTTGGCCTCCACTTCCTCATTAACACTCCCTCCTTCAGGTAGTATCCCCCGGTTCCTAATCAATCTCTGCTTCAGAAAGAGCTGATTCTTTCAATGCCACAAGCTCCTCATCACGACTCTGTTCCTTTATAAAATCCCTCCTTGCTAATGGTAGATCTACCTCCTCTCCTTTTCTCTCCTTAACCCCACTATCCGTTTCCTGCTCATCCAGTCACCCCTTTTTGTACAAGGTTGGTAAATCAACACTGGACTCATTTAAACTGTCTCAGCCGCCTTTCAGATATGCTGCGAGTTACGGCGTATGCGGGATAAATCTTGGAATCTATGGGCAGGTCCTCAGCATTTACAGGCTTACTTGTTAATTTCACTGCTGAATACACGTCACCACCTGCCAGATCGTTACCAAGTAGGACGTCCACGCCGTCCATCGGTAGTTTCGACCGCACCCCTATTTCTACTGGTCCAGATACCAGGTCACATTTCAGAAATATCCTGTGCAAAGGTCCAGCCTCAGTCCCTTTTCCGATACCTCTTAACACAACCTCCCCAGTCTCAGTCTCAGGACCGAAGTCTAACACCCTTCCTTAAAATCAATGACTGTCCAGCCCCAGTATCTCTCCAGATCCACATCGGAACTAAGGTTTCACCTTCCTTCACAGACACCGTCCTTTCCGAGATAAACTTCTCACACTCCTCATGTTCTCTATCTAACTTTGCCTTCCTCACCGATCTGTTGACTGGCTCAATGCAACCATTTGGGGCTGCTGTTTTCCCTCTTCCTGTCTCCTTCTTCGGAGCAAGGCACTTAGATGCCATATGACCAGCTTTCCCACAATTATAACACGTAAAGCTAGGAACCTTCCTGCCTGCCTGTTTTTCCCCCTCCTTACCTTTTCCACTAGCTCCCGGCTTATTCTCTCCCTTAGATGGTGCGCTTTCTCTACCATCCCTACTGCTTCTCTGGTGGCTCTTATTTGAGGAAAACTTTGTCTTGTGGGTTAAGGCATACTCATCTGCTAACTTGGCAGTCGCAGACAGAAGCGCTGTCTCCTTCTCATCCAAGTACGTCTTCATACCTTCAGGGATACAACCTTTGAACTGCTCCATCAGTTAACAGTTTGTCATAATCTCCAACCACCCCTTTTGAGGTGCACCAACACTCACAATACATTTGCATCTCACGGGCAAACTCTAAATACCTGTGGTTCCACAGCTTTCTCAAGTTCCGGAACTTCTGCCGGTACGCCTCTGGAACCAACTCGTAACTCCTCAATATAGTCCTTTTTACTTCATCATAATCCTTAGACTCATCCATAGTCAATGCCGAATATGCTTGCTGAGCTTTCCCCCTAAGTACGCTCTGTAACAGAACAGCCCATTTCCCCTTAGGCCAGTTCTGATTTACAGCCACTTCCTCAAAATGGAGGAAGTACTTATCGACATCCATCTCCTCAAATGGAGGTACCAACTGGATCTCCTGACCAATCGTGAACCCCTCATTTGGGTCTGCTGCCCGGTCTCTTCCCTGCGATGCCTTTAACCTCTCCATTTCCAGCTCATGCTGCCTCTCTTTCTCTCTTTCCTCCCTCTGCTTATCAGCTTTTGCTCTCTGCCTTTCAGCTTCTTCCTTCTCCCTTTCAGCCTCCTCTCTCTGCCTTTCAGCCTCCTCTCTCCTCCTTTCAGCCTCTTTTCTTCACCTTTCAGCCTCCATTTCCCTTATCTGGAGCTCATGCTCCCTCTTCTCCTTTTCCACAGCCAACCTTAATTTTTCTATCTGTAACTGAACCTTACCCTCGGCTGGTTTCCTCTCAGGGAACAGATCCAATGCCCCTGATGGGAACACACCTTGGGATACATAATACTCAGCTATTGCTCTCTGTATTTTCAACTTTCCCATCGCTGGTTTCACCACCGAGAGATTCAATCATCTTGCAACACTCACCAATTCCAACTTTCTGGCATCCTCTAATAATCCTCTGGCATAGTTGGTTCTGTAAAAAAATTGTCAATTTCCATCTCTGCTGGTTTACTGTCTGGTTATCCACACAACCAGATCAGATAAGGGATGTCTATCCTGATTCACTGAATCCCAATTTGGTAATCAAATCCCAGACGAGCCCCCAATTTGTAATGTACCCCGTAATTGGGTGTCAGACCAGCAAAGATAGAAGTAACCGTTGGAGTCTGGTGGTACCAAAACTAAAGGTGTTTATTAGTAAACTACACAATTCAGTATCAAAAATACAAATATACATATAAAACAAGTTAGCAGTAATAAATCTAAAAGTGTAGGAATAATAATAAGCAATAATACACAAGCTCTATCGATGTCTAGGGGAAAATGAATTGTCATAGAAGAGTATAAAGTTCAGTTCAGTTCATAAATGCTGAGGTAGTTATGGTTGTTGTTTTGTAATCATTGGAGAGAGAGATAGAGTGAGAGATTAGGCAGCTGCAGCAGGCAAACCTTCTTTAGCCTGTCGTGTCATTGTGGCCATTCAGTTATGACCCCTCCGTCCTTCAGCTAGACCATTCTTCTGTGGTGGACTCATCACTCTGGCATGAGTGGACACACACACAAGCCCCCACCGGACCTGCCGTCACACTGTGAGCTTTACTGACCGATCTCCTGATTCGGTCTCCGAAGCCCCCACCTTCCTGTGGGTTCCCAACACTCAGTCAGTGTCCACCGGTGTGTCTGAAGGGTGTCTCTCCAGACCTGTCTTTTATCCTTACTAACGGGGTCTCAGCTGTCCATCAACTCTGAATGACCATGTCCATCAAACCAGGCCACTCCTGCTGTCTCCTGAGGAATGTTAATGAGCAAAGTAAAGTCCTTGTAGTGAAAGGTAAATAATCCAGGAAGAGTCAAAATACAATAGATCAACACTCTCTCTCCCTCTTACCTGCGGCAGATTTCTTTTCCTGGGCTTCATCTCTCTCTCTCAGTAGCAGCATAGCAACAATAGTTCATGGTTCTCGGGGGGGGGGTGGAAATGGTTAACTCTGCACCCCATTTTCCATCAGGTCTGTTCATCACTCATAACAGCTGTCTTGTGGGAAATTTGTGTGGATAAATCCCCAGGCCTGACAAGGTGTTTCCTTGGAGTCTGGGGGAGGCAAGAGCAGAAATTGCAGGGTCCCTAGCAGAGGCAATTAAATCATTCTTAGCTACAGGTGAGGTACTGGAGGATTGGAGAATTGCTAGGGTAATGTTGTTCTGCTGGTTAAGAAAGTCTCTAAAAATAAATCAGAAAATTATAGGAGGTGAGACTGACATCAGTAGTGAAATGCAGTGAAGGGAATCCAAGGGGCTGGATATATAAGTATTTGGATAGATGTGGACTCATTAGTGATATTCAGGATGGCTTTCTGCATAGTTGGTCATGTTTAACCAGTCTTATAGAGTTTTTTTGAGGAAGTTACCAGGGAAGTTGATGAAGGCAAGGCAGTGGATGATACCTACATGGACTTCAGCAAGATGTTTGACAAGATCCCACGTGGGAGGTTGGTCAGGAAGCTTCAGTCGCTTGGCGTTCAAGGTGTAGTTGTAATTGGATTAGACATTGGCATGTGAGAGAAGCCAGAGACTAGTATCTGACTGGAGGCCTGTGACTAGTGGAGTGCCGCAGGGTTCTGTGATGGGTCATCTATACCAATGATCTGGATAATATGGTTAACTGGATCAGCAAATTTGCAGATGACACCAAGACTGGGGGTCTAGTGGACAGTGAGGAAGACTATCAGGGATATGGACCAGATGGAAAAAATGGCTGAAAAATGGCAGATGGAATTTAATGCAATGTGTTGCACTTTGGTAGGACTAACCAGGTTATGTCTTACACAGTGAACGTTCGGGCACTGAGAAATGTGGTAGAACAAGAGGATCCATGAATACAGGTCTATAATTCATTGAAAGTGGCAGCACAGGTAGATAGGGTTGTAAAGAGAGCTTATAGCATGCTGGGCTTCAGAAATCAAAGTATTGCGTACAGGAGATGGGATGTTCCGTTGAAGTTGTGTAAGAGCTGGTGAGGCCTCATTTAGAGTATTGTGTGCAATCTTGGTCTTTTACCTACAGGAAAAATGTAAATAGGGTTGAATGAGTACAGAGAAAATTTACAAGCATGTTGCTGGGACTGGAGGACCTGAGTTAAAAAGCAAGATTGAATAGGTTAGGACCTTATTCCCCGGAATGTAGAAGATTGAGGGGAGATTTGATAGAGGTATACAAAATTATGAGGGGTATAGATAGGGTTAATGCAAGCAGGCTTTTCCACTGAGGTTGGGTGGGACTACAACCAGAGGTTAAGGGTTAAGAGTCAAAGGTGAAAAGTTTAAGGGGAGTTAAAGTTTGAGGGGAAACTTCTTCACTCAGAAGGTCGTGAGTGTGTGGAACAAGCAGCCAGCACAAGTGGTGCACGTGAGCTTAATTTCAACATTTATGAGGAGTTTTGATAGGTACACGGATGGTAGGGCTATAGAAGGCTGTGGTCTAGGTACAGGTTGATGGAACTAGGCCGTTTAAATGATTTGGCACAGACTAGATGGGCTGAAGGGCCTGTTTCTGTGCTGTACTTTTCCATGACTCTAACTCCATAACATACTGAATGTCAGTGATATTAATCCTGATTCAGATTCAGATTCTGATTCTAATCGTCCCATTTCATTCTTCCCATAAAAGTATCACCTCCCATTTCTCTGCATTAAACTTTTTCTGCCATTTGTCTAGCCATTCTGCATGCTATTCGTATCCTTCTGTAATCTGCAGTGTCTGTATCCTCCTCTCAATTCACGTTACAGTCCAGTTCTGTGTTGTCTGTAAATCTGGAAATTGTGTCTTGCTTTCCTAAGTCTATATGGCTAGCATCTAATTCTAAGAACTAAGATGGAGCCATTAACAGCTCTTATGGGAATTATTAAACATTCCGGTTTAGGATTACTATGGCTGAAGTCTACACTCACAGCCATTGTTTTATGATGTTTAAAAATATCTATCGATACTCAAAATCAATAAACCTTGGATGGTATATGTGTACAGAGTGCAGTTCTCCTTTAAGAAAATGGAAGCGGGGAGGTTGCGTCAGTCTACAGGTACATTTGAAATGCAGAGGCATTAGACTTTCACTCTCAACTATCCTGCTGGTGAATGTACAGTCTCTAGAAAATAAAACTGAAGACATCAGAACTAGTCTGCAATACTAGAGGGATATTACAAACTGCTGTGTTCTTTGCTTCTTGGAAACATGGCTATCCCCCGCCAATTTGGACGCAGTGCTGTAGCTCGATGGCTTCCCCATTCTCCGTAAATGGTGGAGCTCAGTCTTTTAAAAGCGGAGGAGGTGGATTATGCTTTATAATTAACTCATTGTGGTACACAAAGGCAGCGGTTCTCTCTCAGTCCTGCTCACTGAACCTGGAACATCTAGTGGTCAAGTGTTATCTATTTTATCTGCCAAAGTAATTTTCTGCCATCAACATGGTAGCAGTGCATGCTCCACCTCAGGCCAATGTTAGGCAGGGACTGTATGAGCTGAGCAACATACTCAGCAGACAGAAAACTGCACACCCTAACGCTTTTCCTATCATTGCAGAAGATTTCAACCAGGCCAGCTTGAAGATGCCTCTGAATATCTATCACCAATGTAAAGAAGCCGACACACTTAACCACTGTTACACCACCATGAAGAATGCTGACCGTGTCATCCCAGTCCCACATTTTAGAATGTCCAATCACCTCGCTGTACTTCTGGTATATAGGTAGAGGCTTAAAGGATTTTGTCAATAAACCATGCGTGGGTTATTTTATGTGCTTAACAAAAGTCAGAGCCATACGTACAAACCTATAACAATCACCTCACACTGGCATCACCACATCAGATACCATCTCTTAAAATGAACACTACAACTCGATGACTGTGTTAGTGAATTGTGTAGAACAGTTTCTATTATGAACAATATGTGTCACCTGTCAACCATTACATTAGCCTACAGACTAAAGAATGCAGAACCAGTGGAGAGCACCAGGAAGGTGTGGTCAAGGGAGGCAGAGGAGCATTTGCAGGACTCTTTCAGTCAGTGGATTGGACAATGTTCAGGAATTCATCTTCGAGTCTGAAAGAATATGCCACAGTTGTCATCGACCTGTGCGGTTGAGTGTGTGCCTTCGAGAACATACCAGACACATCCAAACCAAAAGTCATGGATGAACCAAGAGATTCCTCGTCTGCTTAGGGCTAGACCTGTGGCATCCGTGCTCAGTGATCCAGAACTGTACAAGAAGTTCAGCTATGACCTATGGACAGCTATTTTAAGGTCAGTTAAATCATTCCGATTGAGGTTAGAGATGGAATTGGATGCAAGTCAGCTCTGGCAGAATTGGCAGGCCACTACTTCCCACAAAGCAAAACCAAACATCATGAATGTCTGTGATGCTTCACTTCCCGATGTGCTCAACACCTTTGATGCACAATTTGAAAGAGAGAATAAAACTACATTGATGTAAATCCCTGCAGTATCTGGCGACCCTGTGGTCTCTGTCTCGAAGGCCAATATCAGTACATCTTTCAAGATGGTGAACCCTCACAAGCCATCGGGACCAAGGAGATCATTGTGGACTTCAGGCATGCTAGGAGCCACACACACATCCCCATCTACATCAATGGCGCTGTAGTGGAGCATGTATCAAGCTTCAAATTCCTCGGTGTCCACATTTCCGAGGATCTCACCTGGTCCCTGAACTCCTCTATCCTGATCACAAAGGCACAACAGCACCTTTATTTCCTGCGGAGCATCAAGAAAGCTCACCTCTGTCCCAGGATACTGACGGACTTTTACTGCTGTACCATTGAGAGCAGACTCACCAACTGCATCTCAGTGGTATGGCAATTGTCCTGTATCGGACCACAAAGCACTCCAGTGGGTGGTGAAAACTGCCCAGCGGATTATTGGCACCCAATTGCCCACCATTGAGAACATCTACCATAAACGCTGCCTGGGCAGGGCAAAAAGCATTATCAGGGATGCATCTCACCCTAACCATGGACTTTTTACTCTCCTCCCATCTGGTAGGTGCTACAGGAGCCTCCATTCCCGCACCAGCAGGCACAGGAAGAGCTTCTTCCCTGAGGCTGTGACCCTGCTGAACCTCACATCACAGCGCTCAGCGGTATTGCACCCATATTGGACTGTCTCAGTACTTTTATATTTGTGTGCTGCAGCACTTACTTTTTATTCACAGTTATTTTGTAAATAACACTATTCTTTGCATTTCTGGTTAGATGCTAATTGCATTTCATTGGTTTTGTATCTGTACTCGGCACAACGACAGTAAAGTTGTATCTAATCTAAATCTAATTTAATGGTGCTCCTGGTAAGGCTCTGAAAACCTGTGGCAACCAGCTGGTGGGAGTGTTCAAGGACATCTTCAATCTCTCACGACTGAATTAGGAGGTTCCCACCTCCTTAGCCCACTGTTCTACTCTCTCCACACACATTATTGTGTGGAAAGGCACAGCTCAATTACTATCTATGAATTTGCTGAGGACACAACTACTGTTGGCAGAATTTCAGAAGGCGATGAGGAGGCGCACAGGAGTGAGACAGATCAGCTGGTGGAGTGGTGTCACAACAACAACCTTGCACTCAGTGTCAGAAAGAATAAGGAATTGATTGTGGACTTCAGGAAGGGGAAGTTGAGGGAATACAGACCAGTCCTTATTGAGGGATCAGAATTGGAAAGGGTGAGCAGTTTCAAGTGTCTGGAAGTCAACATCTCTGAGGATCTATCCCGGACTCCGAATGCAGACTGTGAAGTCCGCATTCCGGCTCACAGTCTGGTCCGTGGACTCCAGACTCTAGGTCTTCCGGCATTCTCTTGTCTCATTTGGGCCTAATCGTAGGCACCTGATTCTCCTCTTGGGGCTGGGAATATAAGTGGCCCTGGGGTCAAGGGTGGTTGCTGGTTTGTCTTATCAGTATCCTGTCCTTGTCTCTGTGGGGTTTGTCTCAGCAGTATCATGTTTTTGCCTCTGTGTTGGTTTGTCCTGTCAGTATCCTGTCCTTGCCTCCGTGGGGTAAGTCAGGCCGTCATTGCTGTTACCCTGAGGCTGGACTGTTGCCTTCCTTCCCTCCAAACCCCTGACCTGCAACCTGTGCCTGGGGCCCTACCCTGCCTTGTCTTGCCTCTGCCTGGGGCCTTGCCTTGTTCAGAACTGTCTGTCTGCGTCCATGCCTTTGCTAGGTAGGTCTGGCCGTTTTGCCGCTACCTAGCATTGGGAACTGTCTTGTTGTGTTCAGTGTTCTGTGTAATGAGCACTGGCCCTATGTCCTGTATCCAAGGAGGTGTCCTGGCTCAGTGTTCGATGTTCCTGTCTCTCCCTTGACTCTGTGTTCTGTGTTCCTGTTCTCCCTTGACCAGGGCTCTGTGTTCCCTTTGTCCTGTTCAGGAGCCCCACATCCAGTCCTGTGCCTCTCCTCATCCTGTAGCCATATCTTATCTTTGCCTGGTTCTGGAGTCCGAGCCCGAGTCAAGACCCAGGTTCTGGGTCCTTGCCCAGTCTCCAAGCCCAGGCTCCTAGTTCCCTGTTCCATGTCCTGGTTCCGCTATCCTCGTCAAGTCCTACCCCAGGCCTGAATCCTTTGTCATGTCCTGCGTCCTTTCTTCCTCACTTCCCTTGCTTCCTTCTCATGCCTAGTGCTGGTCCTGATAGTTCAGTGTCTGTGTTTTGTATTTGGGTCCGCTCCCTTCACCTCCCCCCCCCCCCACATTATGACAGGTGATGCCTTAAAAAAGAGGCATCCTTCACTCAGGAACCTTATCACACAGGATATGCCCTCTTCCTATTGCTGCCGTCAAGGAGGAGGTAGAGGAGCCTGAAGAAACAGTGAACATTTCAGGAACAGTTTCTTCCCCTCTACCACTGGATTTCTGAATGGACAAGGAACCCATGAACACTACCTCAGAATTGTTCCCTTCTCTTCTTGCACTACCTATTTAATTTAATTTTCTTTATATATATATTTACTATAAATTATAGTTTTTATTTTGCATTGCAATGTGCTGCTGCAGAACATCAAATTTCATGACATTAAACCTGATCCTGATAGTATTCACATGGAACAAGAAAGCTATAGATCTACTTTTATCCCTGGGGAACACTATTCACCTCTCTGCTGACAGAAAAACAAACATTCACCATGACCCTTTCCTTCTGCTACTTAACAGATTTCATATCCATACTATCAACCATGTTAATGCCATGTGCTTCATTGTTGATGACCAATTTATTACGTTGCACACTTTAGTGATCAGCCTGGTTCTCATAATACTTGTCATACACAGTCTTCCTTTGCCTTACAACATTTTCTCTTTTGCATGTGTATATTCACATTAATATCTACTTTTCTATTGACATACAGGCACCACACCTTCCGGAAATAAATGTATACCATATCAACGACATTATCTGTATCAACCCATGACCTCATTAAAAAATTCAATCAGCTGGTTTGAACGTGATCTTTCCTTAACAAATCTATGCTACCTTGCTTTAGTAACACAATTACCTATTGATGACCATCAAACCTATCCCGAATGGGTTTTTTCACCACAAAGGCTTCCTAAGCCACTTTTGTAATCAGCCTGGTTCTCACCGGTATTTACAACCCAGGACTTGGCATCAATGGCTTTTCTTTGTCTTGCTTCTCTTTTCTTTTATATCTGCATTTTCTATTCAATATTTACTTTTCTTTGTCATTCCGAGAGCTCTAGTCATTCTTCCTCATGAGCAACGAAGTTCCTCAACAGCACCTGAACCACGTCCTTCTGAAAGGCAGCCCACTATTCTGCTACAGTTCTGACTGTCAACTTTAGTTACAATTTATTGACTCTCATCCTATTGACACTGGCCTTCTGCCAAATAATTACTTTTACTTTGGATTGTCTCTTCAGTTCCATAGCTAAGTTAGACCTTACGATGTTATGATTACTGTCTCAAAAAGGTTCCCCATCTGTTATGATGGAACTATATAGGAAACACTAAGAGATAATCAAAATTTTCATTTAATATGGCACAGATTAATCAGAGACAATCATGATGGATTTGCTAAATGAAGGTTATGTCAATTGATTGAATTGCTTGAGGACATAGAAAGGATGGGTGAGGATCATATGCTTGACATCATCTGTCCTTGATACAGTTTAACAATGTTTTTTATGAGTTGCTGCTCAATTGCCTGGGCAAACAAACAAAAGTCCATAGAACTGAAGGAGGGAGGAGGGTAAAAACTAAGATTCAGAAGTAACTAAGTTGTAGGAAGCAAAGGGACTGAATAGCTGACAGTTTTGTGACTGGAGCGCTATTCCTAATGGCTTTCCACAGGGCTCCCTACTCTAATCCCCCGCTTTGTGTAAAATATTTTTTAGACCTAAATATGTAGAACATGCTAAAGAAGTTTGCATCTGATTAAAAAATTTGCCTTGTGGCTGTTAATGAAGAAAGATTTAGACTGCAAGAGAGTGCAGATGGCCTGATCAGTTGCACAGAAAAATAATGCAGAATTTAATCCAGACAAGTAGGAGATAATGTATCGGGGAAGTGCAACATGGCAAGGGAAATACTAGGCAAAAAAGATTCTGCGGATGCTGGAAATATTGAGGAATACACACAAAATTCTGGTGGAACTCAGCCCATCAGACAGCATCTATGGAGGGAAATAGACAGTCAAATATTTTGGGCCATGACACTTCTTCAGGACTGGGAATAATAAATGGGAAGATATTGTTGAGCTGGTAAAATGGGATGGGAAATGGCAGGTTGAATCCGAACTTGATAATTGCCAGATGATGCATTTTCAGAGGATGAAAAAGAATAGGACATAGACAATGAATGGTAGAATCCAAGGGGGTATTGAGGTATTGAGGAAAGGAGGGACGTCAGTGTACAAGTCCAGGGGTCCCTGAAGATAGCAGCACAAGGAGATACAACAAAGAAGAATGCCTATGGGATTCTTCACTTAGTCAGTGCATTGTACAGAGAGGTAAGAATCATCGAATTGTACAGGACATCTGAAGCCCTTTGAACCATGCTAACCTGTTTGCCCATCACATTCATCTGCAACCCTTCCATGCCTTGCACACAAAACTCTATGTATAGTTTAACCAGTGATTTGTAAAGTTGCAAAATAACATCCAATGTCTTAACCAAGGAAGATAAACATATCATGTGCTCTTTTCATCTTGCCATCTGTCGTTGGTGCCACTTTCACAATTAACCCCCAAGGACCCTCAGTTTTATAACATTCCGTAATGTCCGACCATTGAGCAGATCAAGTTATTGTACAAGCTCATAAAATATTTGGTAAGCCACAGCGGGAAAACTCTGTACAGTTCTTGTTGCCACACTAGAGGAAAGAAGTACAGTAATTGCATTGGAAAGGGTGCAGAAGAGTTTTGCCAAAATGTTGCCTGGGATGGAGCATTTTATTTAAGAATGGGAACATTAAGTTTGTTTTCCTTAAGGTAGAGGAGCCTTGCAGGGGGACATGAGAGACGTTTACAAAATTATGTGTGGCCTAGAAAGAATAGATATGATGGAACTTTTTCCAAGATAGACATACGTAAAATTAGAATTCATAGATTTTGAATCAGTGATAAAAGGTTTAGAGGGATGTGAGGAAGTACTTTTTCACCCAGAACATGTTTGAATCTGGAAGGTACTGCCTGAGTGGATGATGGTGAAAGGTAAGAATTATCTAAATGAGAATATTAGTTGCTAAACCACATGAAGGCGACTGACAAATGCTGGTAAATGGGATTAGTATAACTAGGTACATGATGGTCACCATGGATCTGAAGGGCCTGTTTCTGGTCTTCAATGAGCAGTGCCTTAGTGCCTAGTCCTTAGTAGAAGGTGGCATACATTATTAAGGACCCCCATCACCCAGGACTTGCCCTCGTCTCATTGTTACCATCAGGAAGGAGGGACAGTTTCTTCCCCTCTGCTATCAGATTTCTAAATGGACATTGAACCCGTGAACACTACCTCACTACTTTGTTATTTGTTTTTGCACTACTTATTTTAACTTACCTATTTAATAAACATGAATATACTTGAATCAGCTTTTCCTCTGTACTTATTTATCATGTATTGCATTCTACTGCTGCTGTAAATTTAACAAATTTCATGACATATGCTGGTGGTAGTAAAGTTGGTTCTGATTCTGGTGGGATGGATGACTCTGAGATTCAATTGAGTCTTAGCCCACCAATGTCTGAATTATAAATTTTTCATCACTGTGTCTAAAGACCTTCTGGGCTTACCACTCTTTTTCATTGCCTGTGACTCCAAGGTCCATGGATAATGCCACTTTCCTCCATTTCTAACATCCCCTGCAAACCAGAGTTGACTTATTATTGGTGCATCGTTGCTCAAAGATCTGAAATTTCACACAGCCAAACTTCTTTCTGGCATTCTTTTGCTGCTTCCTTGTGAAAACTCCTGTCACTTCTGGTCACTATCCCTAATGTCACCTTTGTAATGTCATCACTGTCAATCTTTCTCTGATTATGATGATGCAAAATGCCGTGGGAGTTAAAATGATGCTAAAGTGAGACATCAATGCAAGATGCTTCACATTCCTTTTATTACATTTCTTTGAATAATGAAGCTAAGTTTACCCTGAGTGTTCGGGTAACAGGATATTGAAGCGAAATACTTTTGCAAGGGAATACATTATACTCTTTTATAAATGTAATTCATTCACATTGTTCTTGTATTTCATTGGTTAACCCTACATAGAGTCTCCAGAACAAAGCTAGGACGGATTGATTTATTTCTGTATCATGCCTATACTAAAATGTAAACAGCATGCTTTCAATTGATTAGTTCTTAAATCTTCTGCTGCCCCTGGGAAATTGTGTAGTCCTGCACTGACGGATTCAGAAAAAAAAACATTGCCATACTGCTTTGGTGAAGTTGGGTTACAGCTTGCTGTAATAAACCAGTTAATTCCACTCCCACAATGTCTATAAAAAAAAATGATGAGAAATTAACAGGCACAGAATAAGCTCCAAATATACTTTGAGCACCATAACAGTGATGACATTGCTGAATTAAGTGACTGAATTCATTAGATCATTGCTCATATTTGTAAATCCTACAATGAAGACTCTTCACTGACATCACACTGCACATTTTAAAATCATATTAAACCAAATAGTTATAATTAAATGATAAATCAAATGTTATTCACATTGTTGAACTTCTGAAACTATTACTGCAATCTTAATCTTGGTTCCTATTTTATCCATAATAGAAATTAAATCAGTAAATTGTTTTACATTGCACCAAGATAGAGTGAGAAAAACTCATTTTGCATGCTACCAATACAGAGCATTTATCATATCTGTTTACTGAGTTAGCGTAACAGAAAGGCAATAATGGAATGCAGAATGCAGCGTTACAGAGACAGTGCTTCGCAGGCAGACAGTAAGGTGAAGGTCATGAAGAGGTAGACCCTGTCATTCACATTATGATGTGGTCCTGCTTTCTGGTCACTCCTCCTTCTGTTGCTATTTTGGGTGATTTTGAATCAGGGCGGTCTGCAGGTAATGAACACTGAGCTGAACTGAAGCTGCCTGGACTCTTTAGATTTTATGTCTTATATTCTGCGCTTTTCACTCGGTTTTTTTTTGTGCGTGGGGTGGGTTGATGTTTCTCTTTGAATGGGTTCCATTGTCTTCTTTGTTTTGTGGCTGTCAGTGGGGAAGACAAATCTCAGGGTTGTATACTGCATTGTCTCCAGGTTCAGATGTGGCCCAAGAGTGGAACCAGGGACACTGAAGCGGGTCAATAGTTCACAGATTTTAATGCAAACTGAGTTTGAGGGAAATGAAAACAATGAACACTAGGCCAAACAGGGCCGTTAACTAAAACTCTCAAATGGAAAACGAAGCTGACGCTGCGGCTGAAAGGAATAACTAAATATAAAATGAATAGTCAGAGTCAGTTGACTCGACAGTCCAATTGCTCAAGCAAGGCCGAATGCAACCAGGCAGCGAAGCGTTGCTGTGCTGTGTTTAAGTCTTGTTATGGATTCAGCAACAACAAATATATGAGTGAGTCAGGGGTTTTTATAACAAATAACACGTTTATTAAACACTGAAAGACAAACCCCCAAAAGTAAACAAACCACTCGCGTAACCGGAAATCTGCTGCTGTGCGGCAGCTTAAACAGTTCTTAAAGCAATGAAGCTTAAACAGTTCTTAAAGCGATGTTGCAAAAACAGTTCTTCAAAGTAGTATTGCAAAAGTTCAAAATGCTTACAGTCCATTTAAGGGAGAGACTTTTTAAGGCGATTTAAATTCTCTTTCACGTCGTCTTGCTGTGATTCCCAGTCAAACTACTTTTCCCACGAAGAATTTACGAAGATGGAAAATGAAATGGCTTAAAGGCACTGACCTTTCCTTTACAAAACTGTTCCCAATCCTTTCTGCTATTCACAGGGATTAACACGGGGACAGTCAATGAATTCCTTCCAAATGAGGATCAAACAAGGTCAAACCTTGTTCGACTTTCCTCAATCTTTTAACTCCCAAACTCTGATCTTCACTCCCCACTGATTCTCAACTAGCAGTATTATAAAGAAACTGCTGGCAATGACCTTATAAACTTTAGGCATTAGATAAAACTCCATCTTTCAACTAAACTGCGTCATAACATTAAATCACGCAGTGGCATGAAGTCAACATGGCAAATCCAGCCACCAACTGCCCCTCCTCACAGGGAGGGGTCCTCCTTTTATACCCTGTATAAAACACCTGTCACATGACCTCTACTGGCGGGAAAATGACGTCACTCCACCATCACAAGACCATTACCTCAAGTCCAGTATAGCTTCAACACCTGTCACGTGACAAGTACACCACTGTCACGTGTCATGGCTACATAACAGTCTCGACAAATACTACGACAAAATGAATGAAGTTAAATACTATCGCAATGAAATAATAACCAGCTGAAATGTACATATTCACGAGTGAAATTGTCATATCTGCTGTGCTGCCGAACCTGTGGTTGTGACACCTCATATTTATTTTGATAATAAATATACTTCAAAGCTTTAGAATGTGAGGTCATGAGACCACTTTGTTGTACAACAGGTCCTTTCAATAGTCTTATAACGGCGGGATAGAACCTGTGCTTGAACTGGTAGTAAAGTCTCTAGGCTTCTGTATGGTAATGGAAAAGATGTTATTTAATGCCACTGCTAATTGCCTTGGAGGATTAGTGGTGAGCTGTCAGAACTGGTACCACCTGAGTCCTTCTCCACAATTATCCGCAATGTGAGTCAGCAGCCTTCCACTTGTTATGTTGCCTCTGGGATGCTAGGTCGAGCCAAGTCACACAATGATAGAGAGATGTGTGATTAGTTCATGCTTCTATGTTTAGTGTCTTCCTCAGGTGTGTAAGTATTGCTTAGAATGACAATTTAATTTAGAATATGATTTATTAAGTGTGGTTAAGTTGATGCCAGACTTATGATCACTTGAGGAAGGAAAGAGGAGCTGTGGTAGTGAGGGTTTGCTTCCACGTGTGGTTTACTGGTAATTCAACATCTATTATCTGAACAGTGGCCGATTAGGAAAAGGGGAGATGCAACGAGACCTGGGTGTCATTGTACACCAGTCATTGAAGGTGGGCATGCAGGTACAGCAGGCAGTGAAAAAGGCAAATGGTATGTTGGCATTCATAGCAAAAGGATTTGAGTACAGGAGCAGGGAGGTTCTACTGCAGTTGTACAAGGCCTTGGTGAGACCGCACCTTGAATATTGTGTGCAGTTTTGGTCCCCTAATCTGAGGAAAGACATTCTTGCCATAGAGGGAGTACAGAGAAGGTTTACCAGATTGATTCCCGGGATGGCAGGACTTTCATATGAAGAAAGACTGGATCGACTAGGCTTATACTCACTGGAATTTAGAAGATTGAGGGGGGATCTTATTGAAATGTATAAAATTCTAAAGGGATTGAACAGGCTAAATGTAGGAAGATTATTTCCGATGTTGGGAAAGTCCAGAACGAAGGGTCACAGCTTAAGGATAAAGGGGAAGCCTTTTAGGACCGAGATGAGGAAAAACTTCTTCATACAGAGAGTGGTGAATCCGTGGAATTCTCTGCCACAGGAAACTATTGAGGCCGGTTCATTGGCTATATTTAAGAGGAAGTTAGATATGGCCTTTGTGGCTAAAGGGATCAGGGGGTATGGAGAGAAAGCAGGTACAGGGTTCTGAGTTGGATGATCAGTCATGATCATACTGAATGGCGGTGCAGGCTCGAAGGGCCGAATGGCCTACTCCTGCACCTATTTTCTATGTTTCTAATGAGTCATCTTCTTTAACCACAATTCTTTAACTGTGCTACGATGAATCCCCCAATGCTTACTACAGCACAGAAACAAGCCTTTTGACCCGACAAGTCTGGGTCGAACTGGTATTCTGCCTAGTCCCACTGACCTGCACCTGGCCCTCTGCACCCCTTCCATCATGGACTTAGCCAAATTTCTTTTAAGTGCAGAAACGGAACCCATATCCATCACATCCTCTGGCAGCTTGTTCCACACTCTCTCCACCTCTGAGTGAAGATGTTCTCTCTTAAATATTTTCCCTTATACTCTCAACCTATGACCACTAGTCCTAGTTTTACCCAACTTCAGTGGAAAAAGGCTGCTCATATTTATCCTATCCATATCTTATGATTTGGTCTACCTCTTATCATTGCTGCGCCTTCAGCCGCACAAATAATGTATTTGCTCCTGGTGAGTTTTGGGTCACCGGTAACCCAGGATATTGATGGAATAATATTTGGTGACAGCAATTCCATGCCACAAATTGAACCACATCGGTTACCAATAAAAGCAGCAGGTCCTACCGATTTGATTAAATAGTGCAGCGGGTGTGGGTTGTTGGGGAAGAGGCGATAGTAGCAGAACTTAACTTCCTGAAGTCAAAGCTAGGCTAACCACAAGCAGGAGATGACAGGCGGGCTCATATAATGTCATCATTGCACAATTGCCTCCTCTAGGTGCCACAAGCCACCCAACCGACCCATTGGTGACTTGCAAATCAAATTGAAAGCAAAGAATAAGAAGCAAATCTGCCCAAATCCATGGCCTTTGCCTCTTAGAGGTGAAAGAGACAGAGCCGACAAGAACGGTAAGGTTTAGTAAATGAGTCTGAAAGTTGGATCCTTGAGTTTGAACAAGTATGCAAACATAAGCTCAGATGCAAGTTTGGTAGGATGTAAAAGTGTCTATGCTACTACTACAACAAAATGTTGACTGTTTATTGCCATCCATAGAGGCTGAGTTCTTCCAGAATGTTATGTGTATCAGTCTAGATTCCCAGCGTCTGCAGTACCTCTTGTCAATGAACTAGCCTATACAGATCAACATCTGGCCATTAGGGAAAGGTGAGGAATGACAGATCAGTGTTCGTGGTGACAGTGATTTCAGACAGAATGAGGGACAGGAGGATGCAATACCGGGTGCTAGGTCATCAGAATAAGAAGTGAATTGTTTAGGACAGAGAGAGGAGGAAATGTCTTCATCTGGAGAGCAGTAAGCTTCAGGAGATTCCGGCCCAGAAGGGCTGTGTACGCATCCACGTCAGGGATCGATAGAGTTTTAGAAATTAAGAAAACCAAGCGAGACCAGTTGCTACAGAAAAATGGCGCTGAAGTACGAAATGAGTCAGGACCTTATTTGTAGGAGGAGCAGACATGAGGGGCTGAACAGCCTGCCGTTCTCCGGACTGGTTTCCCCAGGTGCCCACTGACCTGTTTCACCACACTTGGGCTCATGCTTTCTCTCACCTCAACCCTAGTCCACGTTTGGACCCAGGCCATGCTGAGGTGTGCAGTTGAGAGGTCCAGGTGACACTGCATCTTGGCAGGAGAATGGGATGATGATAAATAAGCAGTGTTAGATCACAGTCTCTGTGGCGGTTTCTGCTATTGTCTGAGCACTTAGAGTAGAACGGCAAGATTAGATTGGTTCTGCTTCTGTAAACAAGACAAACATGGGCAATTTTCCAAATAGTTCAGTGTTGTAACTGTGCTGGAGTAGCTTAGCTAGAATATCACTATCACAGCTGGGACGTCGTCTGATCCCACAGGCTCTGCCATTTCCAGTACTCACAGGTTTCTTCGTAAGACATAAATGTGCTGAACTGGCTTGAGACCAGCTCCTGCGATGGGTGCTGGGGGGGGGGGGAGGGGGTGGTGAGTGTGGACTCATGGAAAAATATCACCAACTCTACACTTCTGCCTGAATATGGTCATGTGTTTAGGATGGTGGTGAACACTGAGGCCTTTGGTGTACCATTCGATGAGCTTGACAATAAGCTTGCAGACGTTTGATCACCTGTCGAGGTGACATCCTCTGAGCGCAGTTGTTGCTGTTTCCCTCTGGGAATGCTCGCATTTACAGAGGCCCCCATCCACTCGCCTCAGTCCTGACTGGCTACCCCTTCATTTGATCTTTGAGTTCTATTGGCTCGCATTCCTTTGGCTCTTAGGAATTGGTAAATGGTATCTACTTCAATATGTTTGTTTATGAAATTATCAGAAGAGAACCAAGCTTCTAAAAATTCTCATGCCTGCCCTGTGCTTGCCTGTACCAGAGCCTCCGCGGTGACACAGTTAAAGTAATGTCCTTCTTGGCCTTCATATAATGTGGATCGTGTCTCCATACTGCCACTCTGTGCTCCTGTAAACGAGTTGAGAGTTTTTGTCCTGTCTCACTAACGTAGTTCTTGTTGCAGTCTCCACAGGTAATCCTGTGCACCACATTGCTTTTGTCAGTTGTCTTTACTAGTACCTTGGTTCTTGAGACAAGCTTCCTTAAAGTCACCATTGGTTTGTGAGGATGTTCTTGAAGCCCGTTCCATTAGCTGTTCAATCAATCACTCAAGACTAGGTGTGGTAGGAGCAACACACACAAAATGCTGGAGGAACCCGGCATGTCAGGCAGCATCTGTGGAAACGAATAAGCAGTCAACGTTTTGGGTTGAGATGTGGTAGGAGTGATCTGATCTATTGGTTCTGATCTATTGATCAGCAGCCTATAGTCTGCAGTATTTGCTACCTGGGATGCCAGTAGTCCTGTGTTATAGCTTCCCCATATTGTTGCAATTGAAGCCTTGGTTTTCAATGCCAAGAGTGTTACCTGAGAGAGGATATTGGTACCACTTTGTTTATTCTTGCAGTGATTTTGAACTTTGTGCTCTGGTGATGTCTTCCCAGTGGCTTGAGTAATTGGTTTCGGGAGATGTCCAGATAAGAGACTACAGTTAGTTTTGTACCACGTCCATGGTCTTGATCTTCTAATACCATTTTGTTCAATTGACTACAGACTGTGCTGGCACATTGAAGGTATTGGTTAATATCATCATTAAAATTTGCTTTCACTGAGAGATACCTCCTAAGGGATAGGAAATGTTCCACTTTTCCTAGCATCTCATTGGGGTAGAAGTTGCTGGAGTTGGTCTCAGGTATATTGAGTGTAAGTCCCACCCTTTCAAATGCTTTGTTGAAGTAGCTGGCAATGGTTGGAGGTCAAGTCAAGTTCATTGTCATGTGTACAAGTACGGTGAGAAATTGGTGCAATGGAAAATTGTTTGCATCATTATCGCAGGCAGGTAGTTCAGACACACACAAAATGTAATTTATGTGCAACTTATGCAAGAGCGCGAGGAAACAGACTGTTCAAAAATCAAAGTGCCCTTTGTAGCTGCAGCTCTATGCTGAAGTTTGGGTGACCTTTGTTCCAGAGTGTGGTCACTGTAAGTTTAACAGTTGCCCAAAGGTACTGAAATACCTACAGAAATGGGATGGAAGCAGTCATCCTTGATTTGAAAGAGTGTTTATCAGAAGAGGGAAAATGTGGACTGGGTGAAGATGAGGAAACAATGGGAACATAAAGAAATTAAAACGAGTTTCTGTGGCTTGCCACAGGATGCTGTTTTATTAGGTAACACACTATGCAGGGAATTAATGGCTACACATGATGAAATTTTCAGACTCCCACTGGACTGGTTAGACTTTCATTGTTATTAAGAAACGTATAGCTTTATCTGCAGATAATTTCTCTCCTTGATTACTGGCTTTTCACTGCAGTAAAGTTGCACTAGGCGGAGAGCTCATAAATGTATCTCTTTATGATGAGGACATTTTAATCCCTGTCTGTCTAAGTTGTTGAATGGCTGTGAGTAAATATTTCTGTTTGGGCTCTCTGCTCTGATTTTCACAGCCACGCACACACACAAACCTGGAGAAACTCAGAAGATCAGGCAGCGTCTACGGTGGAAATGAACTGTCAACATTTAAGGCCAAGACCCTTCATCCACTTATCTTTTTTGGAAGAGTTGCATCACCTATGGTGGGAAATGAACAGTCAATGTTTTAGACTGAGACTTTTTATCCACTTGTGCTTTCTGGAAGGGAGTGCGGGTGTCCCTCTCTAAAACCGACATCATCAGGATCAGTCATGTGCACGAGTGAGATGAGCACACTGTGTGATTGGCTGGTGAGAGAAGTCATCACCTTTGCCAGGAGCCCTGGGAGGGCACTGAGTCTGTTACTCCTGAGTGAATCTGACGCTGCATTAGACATCCCAGCTCCATGTTGTAGTGATGCTGGATGGACACATTTTGTTGGCCGTTCAGGTGACTGTCTGAGAGCTTCAAGGCCATCAACATTGGTGAATTGCCTTGAATTAGCAGCAGTCGATAAACATTAGAGGCTCAGGGAGAAAAAAGACCTCTGCTGCAAGACATTCTTTGGAAAACTTCATCTGCTCCTCAGCTCGGAGGCCAGGAGAGATCCACCAACTGTCTAGAGATGTCCACTATAGATAGAGTGTCTTGAGAACCGACAGAAGCAAGCACAGCTTTACTTTCAGGCCAGCAATCCACCGGCACAGTACACTGTGAGAAAGGCAATGAGGTTTGGCTGCATAGGGATATTGGTCTTAACAGGAGAAAATCTGCAGATGCTGGAAATCCAAGCAACACACACAAAGTGCTGGAGGGACTCAGCAGGCCAGGCAGCATCTGTGGAAAAGGGTAAACAGCCCTTCATCAGTACTGGAAAAGACATGAAGTCAGAGTAAGAAGGTGGGGGGAGGGGAGGAGGAAGCACAAGGTGGTAGGTGAAAGGTGAAACTGGGAGAGGGGGACAGGTGAAGTAAAGAATTGGGAAGTTGATTGGTTAAAGAGATGAAGGGCTGGAGAAGTGGGAATCTGACCGTAGAGGGTAGAAGGCCATGGAAGAAAGGGAAAGGGGGAGGAGCACCAGAGGGAGGTGATGGGCAGGCAAGGGGATAAGATGACAGAAGGAAATGTGAATGGAGGAAAGGTGGTGTAATTACTGGAACTGTTCAATAAATCAATATTCATGCCATCAGGTTGGAGGCTACCCAGACAGAGTATAAGTTGTTGCTCCTCCAACCTGACTATGGCCTCATCGCAACAGTAGAGGAGGCCATGGACTAACGTGTCAGAATAGGAAATGGAAGTAGAATTGGAATGGGTGATCACTGGGAGATCCCGCTTTTTCTGGCAAACGGAGAGTAGGTGCTTGGCAAAGCGGTCCTACAGTCTGTGTTGGGTCTCACCAATATACAGGAGGCACACCGGGAGCACCGGATGCAATAGATGACCCCAACAGACTCACAGGTGAAGTGTTACATCAGCTGGAAGGACTGTTTGGAGCCCTGAATGGTAGTGAGGGAGGAGGTGTTGGGGCAGGTGTGACACTTGTTCCACTTGCAAGGAGGGGAGATCAGTGGGGAGGGACGAAAGGACAAGGGAGTTGCGTAAGGACAGCATTTTGGGATTTTCAGTCTGGAATTTCTACGCGGCACAGTGTGTCATCGTTAGGTTCACATTTTCACCTCATCTCTCAGCCAGAACCAAATAACAGATTACGTGATTACTTTCCCATGTCGATTTATTGGGCCGTTGGTACATATAAATCGGCTGCTTTATTTTACACATTACAATAAGGCTAGATATGCTAAATTGGCTCCAGAGTTGTTCGTGAAAGCATCATAAAAATAGAAGTCTTTCTTTCATCAACAGGATTAAAGAAATTCTCTGCATATCTCACTGATAAATTGTAAGCTCAATATTCGCTGTTGGAAATGACCTGAAGTTTAGAATCCACAGTCAAGGGTAGTGTTCGGCAATTTAATAGGTGCTTGCAAATGGCACAGAACTACAGATTAATGCTCCCATTCTAGCAGACCACATGCTGATTCATGAGCTACACCACCTTCACCAACTAGACTGACAGTCCATCTGTAATTACTACTTGTAAGCAATCTTTGTGAAACATTGTCTCATCATTCAAAGGCGCGATTAGCTTGAAACTTCAGGATTTAACTGGGTTTGCTGCAGTTTAATAAACAGCAAGATGGATGCAACAACACAGGAAATCTTTTAATTGTCAGACGTCCTTAAAGGCAAAGTATAGGCCCTGATTGTCCAGACCAAGATTCACAGAGAAGGCAGTGGGGTAGATGGGGCAACAGCAGACAGCAGTAAAATCACCCTTTGATTGTTTGCTCTATCAAGGATATGGGAACTAAAATTGGAAACATTTACACATTTTTTCATCTGCAAATCCCAGAATCCCTGAATGGTTATAGAACAGATTAAAGATTAGTTTTATTTGTCACGTGTACAATGAAACATCAGAACAAACAGTGACATGCATTGTTAGCATCAAAACAAATCAGCGAGGATTGTCCACTTGCAGCACCAGCATAGTATGCCCACCACCCACTAACCCCAGCTGTATGCCCTCGGATTGTGGGAATGAGCTGAAGGGCCCAGAGGAGATGCACACGGTCATGGGGAAAACATACAAACTCCAACAGACAACTCCTGATTGCCGGTGGTGTAAAGCAATGCCCTAACCACTACGCTACTGTGCCACCATTCAGCTCATTGAGTCTGTACAGGTGCAATGCCCTCTCTCCTTGTCCTTGCCTTCATTCCATGTAACCTGGCTTTTGATAACGGAAACAGTTTCTTTCTACCTTTGCAATTTTGATACCTCCATTAGATCTCATCACAACCTCCTCTGTAACAAAGGCAATATAGAGTTGGACAGCAGGGAGAAAAGAACCATCAACTCATTGATTCCAAAAGAACAATCAAAGATCTTTTACACCAGGTTGGTGCTATTTTGTGGAGAAGATTCTCTGCTCTGAAATGGGTATACAGTCGATTCCAGTTAACTGGATCATTGTTTAATCGGGGCAACTGCTTATTTGGGACAATTCTTAAAGAACAAAAACTAATTGAAAAAGTATCTGGGATTCTCTTAATTTATTTGGGACACTATGTCACTTAATTGGACCAGGACCATGAAACAAGTTCACAACTTCAACAAGTTAGGAACTACAAATAATTTGAAGGCTTTGGCAATCACCTTGAATGTTACAATGAAAATGAGGATTTCAAGGATGAAGTTGTCAAACACATTGTATGAAGGCAGTCCATTTTCTGTGCTACGTGTCTGTGCTGATATGTTCACAGCCAATCAAACAAACACTTCAGCAAACTCTGTGGATGAATTCCTCCATGAATAACTACTAGAAACTACAGTTTTTTAGCCAGTATCAGTTGTGAAGTAAGGTTTCACCTTATAGTAGTTTTATCATACTGTAGTAGTTTGTTAGAGTTCTAATTTATTGTGCATTTCATTTAAATACATAATTCAGTTAAAAGGTAGTTTCTATTTTTTATACATTTTTAACTATTTTCATGAAACTTTGACTAATTGGGACAGCCACTTAATTGGGCCAAAATGTACTAATCCCAATGCGTCCCAACTAACTGGAATCCACTGTCTTGTCTCTGCTGGACTTGATCCAGCAAAATATTGAATGTAGCAAGAGAAAGTTCAACACCTCTGCAATGTTTCTTTCCTGAAAGTCATCCAAGTGCAGATCTTCGATTGGCCATGCAACAAGCAATTTCACATTAACGTGCAGGAGCTTCTGGGCAGCAAAAACCCAGAGACCCAGTTTCAGTGCAGCCCAGGTGACCACTGGCGCTATTTCAGCAAATTTATCTCTACAGACCAGTAAGAAAACACATCTGTTGCTTACCATCCGTGCAAACTATAACGTGCAGTGATTTCTGGAGATCAAAAAAACTGAAGATGTTGGAAAATTAAGCAAAAAAAAAACAAAAAAATGCTGCAAAATCCTAGCAGGTCTGGCAGCATCAATGGAAAGAGAAGCAGAGTTGGTGTTTCAGGCCAAAGTCTCTCCATCAAAGGTGGGTGACTTAGATCAGAATCAGGTTTACTATCACTGGCAAGAGTCGTGAAATGTGTTAACTTAGCAGCAGCAGTTCAAAGCAATACCTGATAAATATGGAAAATATCAATAACAGTAAGTGTATATATATTAAATAGTTAGATTAAAAATAGTGCAAAATAGAAATAATATATAAAAGAAAGTGAGATAGTGTTCACAGGTTCAATGTCCATTTAGGAATCGGATGGCAGAGGGGAAGAAGCTGTTCCTGAATCACTGAGTGTGTGCCTTCAGGCTTCTGTACCTCCATAACAATGAGAAGAGGACATGTCCTCAGTGATGGGAATTCTTAATAATGGACGCTGCTTTTCTGAGGCACCGCTCCTTGAAGACGTCTTGGATACCACAGAAGCTACTACCCAAGATGGAGCTGACTAATTTTACAACTTTCTGTAGCTTCTTTCAGTCATGTGCAGTAGCCCCCCCCCCCCATACCAGACAGTGATGCAGACTGTCATGGTACACCTAGATAAGTTTTCAAGTGTTTTATAGGACAAACCAAACCTCTTCAAACTCCAAATGAAATATAGCTGCTGTCTTGCCTTCTTCATAGCTGTATCGATATATTGGGACCAGGTTAGATCCTTAGAGATCTTGACCCCAAGGAACTTCTGATCCCTCTGTGATAATTGGTTCATGTTCCATTGTCTTACCCTTCCTGAAGTCCACAATCAGCTCTTTTGTCTTACTGACACTGAGTGCAATTGTTGCTGCGACGCCACTCCACGAGCTGGCATATCCCGGTCCTGTGTGTTACCTCTCTTCCCCATCATCAGCAAATCTATAAAGGAATTTGAGTTATACCTAGCCACACAGTCATGGGTACAGAGAGAGTAGAGCAGTGGGCTAAACACACACCCCTGTGGTGCGAACATCAGCGAGGAGGAGGTAACTTCACCTACCCGTGCAGATTGTGGTCTTCCAGTTACAAAGTTGAGGATCCAATTGCAGAGGGAGGTACAGAGGCCCAGGTTCTGTAGCTTATCGACCAGGACCGAGGGAATGTTGGTGTTAGATGTTGAGCTATTGACAATGAACAGCATTCTGGCAGGGGTGAGTGGTAACAGAGACCAAGTTAACATTCTGGTCAATGACCTTGTTTCGCACTCACCAGAATGCTGCCTGGATTAAGGACAAACCTGAAGTTGGACAAACCTGGGTTGTTTTCCCTGGAGCAGCAGAGGCTGCGAGGAGACCTGATAGAGGCGGAGATAGATTAGACAGCCATTACCCTTTTCTCAGGATGGGAGTGTGAGCGAGGGTGTGGTGAGAGAGGCTAAGTTCAGGGAGGAGATGTTCAGGGCAGGATTATTTTTACACAGAGAGTTGTGGATGCCTGGAATGCCTGTGCAGGGAATATGCTGGAATGGGCATTATGTAGGCAGAAGGGATTGGTTTAGTTAGACGTTTAATCAATACTTTCATTAATTCAGCACAACCACAGGAGCCTGAAGACCAATGCTCAATGTCTTAGCCACAGCTTCTTCTTCTCTGCTGTCAGATATCTGTACAGCCCATGGGCACTACTGTACCATTCCTCCTTTGCATTATTTATGTATTTATTTGCTTATGTTTTTACTTGTTTTTATTGCAACCTGATAATTTTTAATACTTTACACTGTACCTCTGCCACAAAACAGAAGTCATTATTAATTGTCAGTGATAATAAACCTGACTCTGACAACACTGCAGACTGAAGGACTTGTTCCTGTGAGTTACTGTTCTATGCTCCTCTCCTCGGTTGAAGGAATCGTTGCCTTTTGGATGATGCTCCTCTGCATGAAGCCCATAGAGACCGTGCGGTCAGTTTCTGTAACCCATGGGCCTGTAGGCCACCCTGTCACCGTCGGTCATGTTCCTTAGCTCCTGAGGGGCCCCACACTTTAGTAATCATGGACCATTCAATGTGCAGAAAGGAGCTGAACATGCTGAAGGAAACAACAGAGTGACAAAGGCTACAGGGGTCAATGGCTGACATTGTATTGACTACTACAGGAACAGCCCTCACTCCACCTCAGGACGCTCTTCAGCTGAGCTGTGGACAGGTCACTGGTTGCGGACACGCTTTCTTGGAAAAGCAGATGCAATGCTCATCATCCTGTGAGGAAGATGGTCACAGATTGTTTCACATACACATTTGTCTTTCATAGACTGAGGATCAAACCCCCTCATGTGCTTTTCAGGAAATGAATAGTGAATGTCAGTCATTGGGGTGCTGAAGAACTGCTGGTGAATCAAGTTGAAGTCATAGTCATAGAATCACATTACACCACAGCACAGAAATAGGTCCTTCAACCTATCCAGTCAGTATCAAGCTATTTTTCTTCATAGTCCTGTAGGCCCACACCTGGACTATACCCCTCCCATCCATGCACTTATCCAAATTTCTCCTAAATGTTGAAATCGGACCCGCATCTAGCACTTCCCCAGAAGTTTGTTTTACACGCTCACCAGCCTCTGAGTGAAGAAGTTCCCCTTCACTCTTCACTCACTGACACAGTTCTAGTCTCACCCAACCTTGGTGGGATAAGGCTGCTGGCATTTACCCTATCTATATCCCTCATGATCTTGTACACCTCTATCAGATCTCTCTTTATTTTCCTCGCTCTAGGGAAAAGTCTTAACCTATTCAGTCTTGCCCTATAGCTCATGTCCTCAAGTTGTGACAATATTCTTGCAAAGTTTCTCTGTCCTTTTTCAATCTTATTGTTATCTTTCCTGTAGGTAGGTGACCAGAACTAAACACAATACTCCAAATTAGGCCACACCGTCTTATACAACTTCAACAGCCTAACTCCCGTACTCAATGCCACCCTTTCTGCCTGTGACACTACCTTCAAGCAATTATGGACCTGTATTCCCCGTTCTACTGCACTCCACAGTGCCCTACCATTCACCGTGCAAGTCCTACCCTCATGTGTCCTCCCAAGGTGCAGCATCTTACACTAGCCTGCATTAAATTCCATCTGTCAGCTTTCAGCCCATTTTTCCAGCTTGTCCAGATCCTGCTGCAAGTTTTGTTAGCCTTCGTCACTGTTCTCTATGCCCCAACCTTGGTGTCATCACAAATTTACCGATCCAAATTGCTACATTATCATGCAGCTTGTTGATAGGTGATGGATCCAGCACCAACCCCTGAAGCACAGCACGAGTCATGGGCCTTCAGTTAGAGAGGCAGCCACCTACCACCACTCTCTGTCTTCTGCAAAGCCAATAACGGATCTAACTTAATGACTCATCCTGAATGCCATGTCAATGATCGCTAAGCATTGCAAGACCATGGATTCAAAAACTAGGTAATGATAGAGATGTAGAAGATTGTAAGGCTAGGAGGAAGGAGTTTAAGAAGGAAATTAGGAGAGCCAGAAGGGGCCATGAGAAGGCCTTGGAGGACAGGATTAAGGAAAACCCCAAGGCATTCTGCAAGTATGTGAAGAGCAAGAGGATAAGACGTGGGAGAATAGGACCTATCAAGTATGACAGTTGAAAAGTGTGTATGGAATGGGAGGAGACAGCAGAGGTACTTAATGAATACTTTGCTTCAGTATTCAGTACGGAAAAGGACCTTGGCGATAGTAGGGATGACTTACAGCGGACTGAAAAGCTTGAGCATGTAGATGTTAAGGAAGGGCATCACATATGATAAGTCACCGGGACAGGACGGAATGTACCCTAGGCTACAGTGGGAGGCGAGGGAGGAGATTGCTGAGCCTCTGGTGATGATCTTTGCATCATCAATGGGGACAGGAGAGGTTCTGGAGGATTGGAGGGTTGTGGATGTTGTTCCCTTATTCAAGAAAGGGAGTAGAGATAGCCCAGGAAATTATAGACCAGTGAGTCTTACATCAGTGGTTGGTAAGTTGATGGAGAAGACCTTGAGAGGCAGGATTTATGAACATTTGGAGAGGCATAATATGATTAGGAATAGTTGGTATGACTTTGTCAAAGGCAGGTTGTGCCTTATGAGCCTGATTGAATTTTTTGAGGATGTGACTAAATACATTGATGAAGGTAGAGCAGTAGATGTAGTGTATACGGGTTTCAGCAAGGCATTTGATAAGGTACCCCATGCAAGGCTAATCGAGAAAATAAGGAGGCATGGGATCCAAGGAGACATTGCTTTGTGGATCCAGAACTGGCTTGCCCATGGAAGGGAAAGAGTGGTTGTAGATAGGTCATATTCTGCATGGAGGCTGGTGACCAGTGGTGTGCCTCAGGGATCTGTTCTGGGACCCCTACTCTTTGTAATTTTTATAAATGACCTGGATGAGGAAGTGAAGGGATGGGTTAGTAAATTTGCTGATGACACAATGGTTGGGGGTGTTGTGGATAGTGTGGAGGGCTGTTAAAGGTTACAGCGGGACATTGGTAGGATGCAAAACTGGGCTGAGAAGTGGTAGATGGACTTCAACCCAGAGGTGGTTCATTTTGGTAGGTCAAATATGATGGCAGGATATAGTATTAATGGTAAAACTCTTGGCAGTGTGGAGGATCAGAGGGATCTTGGGGTCCGAGTCCATAGGACACTCAAAGCAGCTGTGCAAGTTGACTCTGTGGTTAAGAAGGTATACGGTGCATTGGCCTTCATCAATCATGGGATTGAGTTTAGGAGTCGAGAGGTAAAGTTGCAGTTATATAGGGCCTTGGTCAGACCCCACTTGGAGTACTGTACTCAGTTCTGGTTGCCTCACTACTGGAAGGATGTGGAATCCATAGGAAGGGCACAGAGGAGATTTACCAAGGATGTTGCCTGGATAGGGGGAGCATGCCTTATGAGAATAGGTTGAGTGAACTCGGTCTTTTCTCCTTGAGGCGACAGAGGATGAGGGGTGACCTGGTAGATGTGTATAAGATGATAAGAGGCATTGATCGTGTGGATAGTCAGAGGCTTTTTCCCAGGGCTGAAATGGCTAGTATGAGAGGGCACAGTTTTAAGGTGCTTGGAAGTAGGTACAGAGGAGATATTGGGGTAAGTTTTTTACGCAGAGACTGGTGAGTGCATGGAGTGGGCTGCCAGCAGTGGTGGTGAAGGCAGATGTGATAGGGTCTTTTAGGAGACTCCTGGATAGGTACATGGAGCTTAGAAAAATAGAGGGCTATGGGTAACCCTTGGTCATTTCTAAGGGGAGGACATGTTTGGCACGGCTTTGTGGGGTGAAGGACCTGTAGGTTTTCTACATTTCTTTGTTTCTAAATAAAACCACAGTGAAGCCAAACTGTGCAGCCACCTGTGCAGCAGATAATCTGAAACATGATCTGTAGAGAGTTAATACTCTAAAAATGTGAGACTGTATCAGGCACATTTCCTGTCAATTTTTTATTGCCAATTATTCTGTAGCAGAAATGAATGAAGGGCTATGGAAAAAGTCCATCTTAATGGATTTACTTCTACACCTTCTAATGTTAATATTTGATGATGCTGGAAGACAGACCTGGTCTGTGATGACAAGTCACCTCCAGTTTCTCATTTCAAGTAGGCAGCCTTTGGGTAGTATATTCATCGCAGCCTGGTGTGGAAATACCAATGCCTTTGAACAGAAAATACCACAAAAGGTAGTGGATTTGGCCCAGTACATCACAGGTAAAGCCCTCCCAACCACTGAGCACATCTACATGAAATGTTGTCAGAGGAAAGAAACATCCACCTACAGAGATACCCACCACCTAGGTCATGCACTCTTCTCACTGCTGCCTGAAGGTAGAAGGTACAGGAGCCTCAGCACTTACACCACGAGATTCAAGACCAGTTACTACCCCTCAGCCCTCAGGCTCTTGAACAAAACTACACTCATTTGCCCCACCATTGAAATGTTCCTACAACCAATGATCTCATTTTAAAGACGCTTTATCTCATTTTCTCATGTTCTCATTATTTGTTGCTCTTTATTTATATTTGCATTTGCACAGTCCTGTCTTCTGCACTCTGGCTGACCCAGGTACTTAGATTTGATAAGTATGCCCACAAGAAAATGCATCTTAGGGTTGTGTATGGTGACATACATGTACTTTGATAATGACATTTGCTTTGAACTTTGAAAAAGATAAAGTTACTGAAGCAAAAGGTACCTTGGCAAACACAAGATATGATTTGTTTGCATTTCATCAGGTTAATGTTACCATCAGTAGCCCTGTCCAAGCCTCACAAGTGGTAACTTTAATACTAATTTCGCTTCATAAATGCAAAGCCTTTTGTCCATCAAATTTATCACTCTCCCATCAGATGCTGTTATTAACTGTAGGGAATGCAGACATTGCTCAGTTAAATGGCTATGCAGCTGTCTCCTCTGGTGAAAACTGGCTGTATTCAAGCAATGACTGTAAAGATTCCTTATGTTGTTATTGGTAATTACATAGCTGTGAAAATTGCCACTGCTTGCACTTCTAACAAAGCAGGTGCCCACAAGGCTCCTTAAAGAATATTAATAGCAAAAATCTGCAGATGTCAGGAATCTAAAATATAAAACAAAAATTGCTGATGATATTCAGCAGGTCTGGCGGCAATTGTGGTTAATGGTTAGGGATGATAACCTTTCATCAGAATAGGGAGGTGAGAAAACAAACATATTTTAAATTGCTGAAAGACTTGAGAGATAGAGAGAAAATGGAATGTTTATTAGAGGTTGCAGGCAAGATTGTTCGATGCCATCTGAGAGAACGTGATAAATCAGAGCTGATCTTTCCTGAGCTACTGAGAGAGGGAGATCACTGAGGTTGTAGAGAATGTATCAGTTGCTGGGAATATTTGGCAGCATCTGTAGAGATAGAATAACAAGTTACACGTGGAGAAGCTTACGTCAGAACATGTTAGCTTTTCTATAAAAAGAAAAAGCTGGTTATCTGAAGTCATTCATTTCAATACTGAATATCAAGGGCTGCACCATGGCTAGACAAATGAGTGGTTTCATTCCTTGAGCTTACAATGTTTTTTTAAAAAAGTACTTAAATAGCTGTAAGGTACTGTTGAGCATCCTAGGGCTATGAAAGGCAAGATAGAAATGCAGATTTGTTCCTGAAGTGACTGTCTCACCTCTTCATTAGAAGTCCCAATGACAGTCTTCAATTTCCAATGTGCAGTACATTAATGCTTGGACTGCACTTTTGAACAAGTGCTGTTCTGTGAAATGCTGGTGGTGAACCTAGGTAGGAGTCCTGCTCTTTATACCACTTACCAATGGCAGATCAATCACCCTGGAGACTGGTAGAACTCTCGGGGAAATTAACCAACTTTGTCACTGGGTTGGGACATTAGTCGAAAATCCAACTGGCCTCACCAGCAATGATTATCCATAGGCATTAACTGTGAGTATTCCAGGATATCAGTGGTGAATATCTCAGGCACTAACGGGGAACAGAAACAACTCACACACACAAACTGCTGTAAGAACTCCGGCTGGTCAGGCTGGGAACCTTTCAAGCCGAGACCCGAGTTCCTGTAGCATTTTGTGTGTGTGTTGCTCAAGGTTTCCAGCATCTGCAGAATCATTTGTGCCTAAAGGGAACAGAACATCTCGCAGTAAAAACTGATATAATTTGGACATTAAGCAGGTCAGAAAGCATCTATGGAGAAGCAGAGTGAGAATTTTTCATTAGAACAGATGTCTGGTGTCTGAGTCAATGCTACTTTGAAAGTCACCAAGTCAAGCAAAAGCAGACTATAAAATCCCCCCTGAAGCAGACAAATGTAATGCTGTGTCTATTTAGACTCATTACCTTCCTCAAAATCTATTGCAAGGAGCTAAGAAAAATACCGAGGAACAGAAAAATACTAGTTCCTTGGAGTTACATTGTCAAAGCAGCTGACATGGACCACCAACACCTCGCTGACATGGACCACCAACACCTCACTGACATGGACCACCAACACCTCGCTGACATGGACCACCAACACCTCACTGACATGGACCACCAACACCTCACTGACATGGACCACCAACACCTCGCTGACATGGACCACCAACACCTCGCTGACATGGACCACCAGCACCTCGCTGACATGGACCAGCAACACCTCGCTGACATGGACCACCAACACCTCGCTGACATGGACCACCAACACCTCACTGACATGGACCACCAACACCTCGCTGACGTGGACCACCAACACCTCGCTGACATGGACCACCAACACCTCGCTGACATGGACCACCAACACCTCGCTGACGTGGACCACCAACACCTCGCTGCTTGTAAAATAGGCACAACTAAGACTCTTCTTCCTCAGAAAGCTGAAACAGGCCGAACTCCCACAAAAGCTGTTGATTAACTTCTACAGAAGCACAACTGAAACCATCCTGACCAACAGTGCCACCGTGTGGTATGCCAGCTGCACAGCCGCTGAGCGACAAGACCTGCATCGCGTGGTGAAGGTGGCCCAGCGAATTGTCAGGATGGAGCTCCCAGGACTGGACACCATCTATTCCAGCAGACTCAGGAGGAAAGCAATCAGCATAACCAGAGACACCACACACACCAGCCACTCCCTGTTTGACCCGCTTCTGTCCAGCAAAAGGTTCAGGACACTAAAAACCAGAACAAATAGACTGAGGAACAGCTTCTACCCCAGAGCTGTGGCCTCCATCACACCACTCCCACAGAACAATGACCGAAACTGTGAGCACACACAAGGACTCAAATACTTGCACTAACGGTACTTTGTGCATTACTGTGATATTCTGGTGCTGCTGCAACTTATTTTGTGCTACTTATCTATTTAATACTGTTTTTCCATTACTGTCTTGTTTTTATCTACCGCTTTGTTTGATTGCCAGAGAGGAAGCCAAACAGAGTTTCATTGTACCTATGTATAATGAGAATAGAGATAATTCAATTCAATTCAATCCACAGATGGCAAGACTAGAAGTTATTGAGTAATAACTGCAGAAGTAACTGGCAGGTGGTTCTGGAATGGACCACTGGACCCTGGCTACTTCATCTGAGATCAGCTTCTTGGATGAATTGGTTTCTACCCCACCCAGAAGCAGACAGTATTTCTTTGGAAGATTTTACAGGCGTCTGCTGTTTTAGCATCTTGCTGTTTACTTTAAAGATAACAACGAGGGATAATTGGCAGTAGTGAAGCAATTCGAAGAATAATTGTTGCGTTAGTGAAAATCCTTTCTATCTTTGCAATGACTTACTTTCTAGTGGTTTAACAGGTTGATGGTTGCTCACTTTCTGAATCTCATTAACTGAAATTTGGCGCTGTATGTTTATAGTTTTCATTAACAGTAATACAAGTGGGAGGCTGTGTTCAGTCGCATTCTGCCAGATCAGACATGGTCCAAAACTCAAAGGATTGTTCATTTGCACGATCAGAAAAAATCATTTTGGAATACAATAGAAAATGCTGGGAATGATTCGGTGAATTGACTCAGAACATTAGCTCTGATTCTTTCCTCATAAGCGGTGAGGATTTCCAGCACTTGGATATACAAAAGTTTGGACACCCCTAGTCAAAAGTTCCGTTACTGTGTATAGTTAAGTGAGTAGAAGATGAACTGATCTCCAAAAGTCATAAAGTTGAAGATGAAACATTTTTTTCACCATTTTAAGCAAGATTAATGTATTATTTTTGTTTTGTACAATTTTAGAGTGAAAAAAAGGAAAGGAGCACCATGCAAAAGTTTGGGCACCCCAAGAGATTTGAGCTCTCAGTTAACTTTTACCAAGGTCTCAGACCTTAATTAGCTTGTCATGGCTATTGCTTGTTCACTGTCATCGTTAGGAATGGCCAGGTGATGCAAATTTCAAAGCTTTATAAATACCCTGACTCCTCTAAACTTTGTCCCAACAATCAGCAGCCATGGGCTCCTCTAAGCAGCTGCCTAGCACTCTGAAAATTAAAATAAATGATGCCCACAGAGCAGAAAAAGGCTGTAAGAAGATAGCAAAGCACTTTCAGATAGCCATTTCCTCAGTTCGTAATGTAATTAAGAAATGGCAGTTAACAGGAATGGTGGAGGTCAAGTTGAGGTCTGGAAGACCAAGAAAACTTTCCAAGAGAACTGCTCGTAGGATTGCTAGAAAGGCAAATCAAACCCCCGTTTGACTGCAAAAAACCTTCAGGAAGATTTAGCAGACTCTGGAGTGGTGGTGCACTGTTCTTCTGTGCAGTGACACGTGCATAAATATGACCTTCATGGAAGAGTCATCAGAAGAAAACCTTTCCTGTGTCCTCACAACAAAATTCAGCATCAGAAGTTTGCAAAGGAACATCTAAACAATCCTGATGCATTTTGGAAGCAAGTCCTGTGGACTGATGAAGTTAAAATAGAACTTATTGGCTGCAATGAATAAAGATATGTTTGGAGAAGAAAGGGTGCAGAATTTCATGAAAAGAACACCTCTCCAACTATTAAGCATGGGGGTGGATCAATCATGCTTTGGGCTTGTGCTGCAGCCAGTGGAACAGGGAACATTTCACTGGTATAGGGAAGAATGAATTCAATTAAATACCAGCAAATTCTGGGAAGCAAACATCACACCATTTGTAAAAAAGCTGAAGATGAAAAGAGGATGGCTTCTACAACAGGATAATGATCCTAAACACACCTCAAAATCCACAATGGACTACCTCAAGAGGCACAAGCTGAAGGTTTTGCCATGGCCCTCACAGACCTCCAACCTAAGCATCATCGAAAATCTGTGGATAGACCTCCAAAGAGCAGTGCATGCAAGACAGCCCAAGAATCTCACAGAACTAGAAGCCTTTTGCAAGGAAGAATGGGCGAAAATCCCCCAAACAAGAATTGAAAGATTCTTTGCTGGCTAAAGAAAGTGTTTTTGTCATGGTCCCGATTGTTAATTCCCTATCTTGCTCCTAATTTTCTTTAATTATGCCATAGTCCCAATCATTAATTTCCCTAATTGCTTCCAATTCTCTTTAGTGATGGCACACCTGATTTCCACCAACAACTCAGTATAAGAACATTTACATCACAACCACTAGTTGCCAGTTCATTGGTCTTTTTTCCTGTAAGTAAATACGTTTCCCAACCGTTTGTTCTAAGTGTAGCTCCAGTTTCAAGGGTTTCCTAGACTCTATTTCTCTGAGTCAAGGCTCTGTGTTAAGTCTCTGAGTCAAAAGCTCTGTGTCAAAGTTCCATATCAGGGCTCCATGTCAAGATCCCTCCTGTTTGCTGTTTGACGTTTATGCCCGTGTAAAACATCCAAACTCAATCTGCATGCCTGTGTCCTGCACTTGGGTTCGCCTCATTCACCACGTTCTACTGCAACAGCTTACGAGCTGTGATACTTGCCAAAGGGGGCGTTACTAAGTACTGACCATGCAGGGTGCCCAAACTTTTGCTTCGGGCCCTTTTCCTTTTTTGTAATTTTGAAACTGTAAAAGATGGAAATAAAGAAGTAATCTTGCTTAAAACATTAAAGAAATGTGTCATCTTCAACTTTATGCCTTTTGGAAATCAGGTCATCTTTTACTTGCTTAGCTATTCACAGCAACAGAAATTTTGACCAGGGGTGCCCAGACTTCTGCATGTCACTGTATTTCAGATTTACACCACACTTTACACTTGAGGAATTCCTTTGGGTGAGTGAAATTATTATGCATCCTAAATAAAGCTCAGTGAGACAGTCACCGCAGTGTAACCAGAAACTGATGGACCGACTGGCTACAGAATGAGAAATGCAGAAGCCAATCACTATGCCAGCCCATATCTTCCTGTCACTGGCTGTTTCCTGAAAAGCTCCAAGAGGGTAAAATCTCTAGACATCAACAATCAAGAGAAGCCCTGAGGATTCCTGATGAATATTTTGACTGCACCTTCACAAGAAAGGGGGAACATAGAGGTAAAGGGAGAATATGAAGAACTGAAAATCGGACATGTGGAGGATGAGGACCTACTAAGGAAAGGATAAGTCACCAGACCCAGATAGAATATGTCTCAGGCCTTCAAAGGAGCAAAGGAAGATATAGAACAAGGTCTGACTTTCGTTTTCCAGTGGTCTCTGGGTACAAGTGGAAAGGAGGCTTGCTGATGAGGTGATGCTTATTTATTTATTTAGAGTTACAGCGCGGAGTAGTTATCTTCCAGTAAAGATGGTGCTGTGGCGACCCACTTCCTAGCGCACTCGAACCAGCTCACAAATAGCCAGTGCGCCGGCATAAAGGCCAGTCCCAAAAGGGCGCCAGGTCTGCTTCACTAACAAAGGGAAAAGCCCACACGGGACTGTGAATACGTGCCCCCTACAGCATCCGCGCGTGGGACAGGACTGTGAATACGTGCCCCTTACAGCAGCCGCGCCCGGGGAGGGCGGGATCAGGGAGGCTTTAAAGCGAGGCCATGAAGTTCAAATAAAATCTTCTTTAACTGCAGTTTATCGACTCCGTGTCATTATTTCAGCGCTGCATGTAGCACACCGCTACAATTGGTGACCCTGACGGTCCAAATGATTTTTGGACCGGAGATGAACGATGCCGCATCTGTTCATGCGGTTTTGTTGAAACTGCCAAGCTTCTGGACGCTGCGACCTCACCTATGGCTCCAGCAAGCAGAAGCCCAATTCCACGTTCGGCAGATAACCTCAGAGGACACACGTTACTACTATGTGGTGAGCTCCCTCGACCAGGACACAGCCGCCCAGGTTGAGGGGTTCATACAGTCTCCCCCAGTGGATGGCAAATACACAGAATTCAAAGCCCTGCTTATAAGGACTTTCGGACTCTCACGGCGTGAGCGGGCTGCCTGTTTACTGCACCTGGATGGTTTGGGGGACAGACCTCCATCGGCTTTAATGAATGAGTTGTTGTCTCTGGCCAGAGGACACAAGCCCTGCCTCATGTTTGAGCAGGCATTCCTGGCGCAGCTGCCCGAGGACACATGCCTGCTGCTGTATGACGCGGATTTCAGCGACCCCCGGCAGGTGGCAGCCCAGGCGGACTTGCTGTCCAAGAAGGTGAGTGGGGTGTCCGTCGCACAGATCACCAGGCCACGCTCCCAGCAGCAAACCAGACCAGGCCCGGCCACAGAGCCCGCCAACCCCCGGCCCAATGAACACTGGTGCTTCTACCACCAGCGGTGGGGCGCAGAAGCCCACCGCTGTCGCCCGCCCTGCAAGTTCCCGGGAAACGCCAGGGCCAGCCACCGCTGATGGCTACGGCGGCTGGCCATTGGGATAGCCTCCTGTATGTGTGGGACAAGAGGTCGGGATGCCGTTTTTTGGTCGACACCAGTGCCAAGATCAGCATCTTACCTCCGACGAGTTATGACACCCACAACAGGGCATCGGGTCCCCCCCTGAGGGCCGTGAACGGCAGTTCGGCTCCAGCCAGTTCACGTGGGACTTCACACTGGCTGCCGTAGCCCAACTGCTTCTGGGTGCGGATTTTTTGCAGTCTCACAGCCTGCTGGTCGACCTGCCGAGGCAGAAACTGGTCCATGCCGAGACCTTTCAGACGTTTTCCCTGGGTGCAGCCCAGTTACCAGCCCCTCACCTCGACTCCATCACGCTGTCCGACAACGACTTCACCAGGGTCCTGGCGGATTTCCCAACGGTTCTGGCACCGCAGTTCACAGCGGCCATGCCCCGACACGGCGTACAGCACCACATCCCGACCCAGGGACCACCCCTCCACGCCCGTGCTCGAAGGCTTCCCCCGGACAAGCTCCGACTGGTGAAGGAGGAGTTCAAAAGGATGGAGGAATTGGGGATCATCCGGCGGTCCGACAGCCCATGTGCCTCCCCCCTGCACATGGTGCCCAAAGCGACAGGGGGCTGGAGACCATGCGGCGACTACCGCAGGCTGAACGAGGCTACGACACCGGACCGCTACCCTATGCCGCACATTCAGGACTTCGCAGCAATCCTGCATGGCGCACGGATCTTCTCCAAGGTAGACCTCGTCTGGGGATACCATCAAATCCCGATGCATCCGGACGACGTCCCCAAAACAGCTCTCATCACTCCATTCGGCCTTTTCGAGTTCCTCCACATGCCGTTCGGCCTGTGTTCCAGCGGTTAATGGACGTGGTGGGACGCGACCTGGACTTCGCTTTCATCTATTTGGACGACATCCTCATAGCCAGCAGCAGTCGTCAGGAGCATCTGTCCCACCTCCGTCAACTCTACGCCCGACTGAGTGAATACGGCCTGACAATCAACCCGGCCAAATGCCAGTTCGGGCTCGACACCATCGACTTCCTGGGCCACAGGATTACTAAAGACGGGGCAATCCCTCTGCCCGCTAAGGTAGACGCGGTCCGCCATTTTCCCCGACCCACCACAATCAAAGGCCTTCAGGAATTCGTGGGTATGGTAAATTCCTATCACCGCTTCCTCCCTTCGGCTGCCCGAATCATGCACCCCCTGTTCGCCCTGCTGTCCGGTCTGGGCACGGACATTATCTGGGACGAGGAGTCCACCGCCGCTTTCATTACAACGAAAGAAGCCTTGGCAAACGCAGCGATGCTAGTACACCCCAGAATGGACGTCCCTACCGCCCTCACAGTGGACGCATCTAACACGGCAGTCGGTGGGGTGCTGGAGTAATTCATCGCGGGTCACTGGCAACCCCTGGCGTTTTTCAGCAAACACCTGCGGCCACCCGAGCTCAAATACAGTGCTTTCAACCAGGAACTGTTGGCACTATACCTGGCAATCCAGTATTTCAGGTACTTCTTAGAAGGTCGGCCCTTCACTGCGTTCACGGACCACAAACCGCTTACCTTTATATTCACGAAGGTGTCTGATCCCTGGTCGTCCCGCCAGCAGTGCCATCTGTCCTACCTCTCTGAATACACGATGGATGTCCGGCATGTTTCGGGAAAGGTCAATGTTGTGGCAGACACTCTCTCTCGCCCCAACATTCATGCCCTTTCTCAAGGGGTAGACTTTGAGGCGCTGGCAGAGGCACAGCAGGCAGACGAGGAGATCCCTAGTTACAGAACCGCAGTCTCCAGTTTGCAGCTCCAGGACCTCCCCGTAGGCCCGGGTGAGAGGACCCTACTCTGTGACGTCACCACTGGCCAACCCCGTCCCGTCATCCTGGCACCTTGGCGGCGACGAGTTTTCGACTCCATTCATAACTTAGCACACCCCTCCATCAGGACAACCATCCGGTTGGTCTCCAGCAGGTTCATTTGGCATGGTCTTTGCAAGCAGGTCAGTGAATGGGCCAGAATGTGCATGCACTGCCAGACGGCCAAGGTGCAGCGGCACACCAAAGCTCTGCTGCAGCAGTTCCACCCCGTCCACCGGCGTTTCAACCACATTCATGTGGATATCATGGGTCCCCTGCCAGTGTGGCGCAGAGCGCGGCGCCTCCTGACTATTGTAGACCGGTTCACCAGATGGCCAGAGGTGATCCCGCTCACCGACACCACCTCCAAATCTTGCGCCCGGGCACTGATCACCACCTGGGTGTCCCGCTTTGGTATACTGGCCCACATTACCTCCGACAGAGGCACCCAGTTCACCTCCTGCCTGTGGTCAGCTCTGGCCAGCCTTTTGGGGACTCAGCTGCACCACACCACTGCCTACCACCCACAGTCGAATGGCCTGGTGGAGCGTTTCCACCGTCACCTAAAGTCGGCTCTCATGGCCCGCCTGAGAGGAGCTAACTGGGTGGACGAGCTTCCCTGGGTCCTACTCGGCATCCGCACGGTGCCCAAAGATGATCTGTGCGCCTCGTCAGCCGAGTTGGTGTACGGCGCACCCCTAGTCGTCCCCGGGGAGTTCATACCAGCCCCACGGGGGCATGAGGAAGATCCCGCAGCAGTCCTGGGCAGACTACACGAGAAGCTCGGCAATCTGGCCCCCATACCCACTTCGCAACATGGGCAGAACCTGACCTGCGTAACAGAAGACCTGCAGAACTGGAAGTTTGCATTTGTACGAAGGGGCAGGCATCGGCCACCACTGCAACGGCCCTACGAGGGGCCGTTTACGGTGATCAGGAACAACGGGTCCACGTTTATGATGGACGTTGGGGGGAGAGAGGAGGTTTTCACGGTGGACCGACTGAAACCGGCCCATGTGGGTGTGGTGCAAGCACCGCGGCTGATGCACCATCAATAACTCACTCTGAGACGTAAAGGCGAGATATCGGCTTTTATTGACTGGAAGAAGGAACAAGCAGTGGTTGACCACCATACTACATCCTGGAGACTGAGAGGCCGGGCTCAGGCCTTGATCGCCTTTATACCAGGGTCTGTGGGAGGAGCCACAGGAGCAGTCAGCAGGGGGCGTGTCCAGACAGGTATATGTCGTTCACCACATTCACCCCCCCTTTGTTTTAAAAGAATCCCCATGTGGCGAAGTTTCTTACAGGTTAAGTCTATCAGGTGGTCAAATCTGTCGCTGCGATCTACGTAGCACCGGCTGTGATTGCACAGATGCCGGTGGTGGTGATTGCACAGGAGACGGAGGTTGAGCCGGTTCCAGCCCACTAGGCATCAGCAATCCCTCACGCATGTGCCAGGCGCCTGGTATATATGCGTATGAAACGCCCTGTATATGAGTGTCGTGAGGAGTCTGTGTAGGGCCTGGTGTGCGCGGTGTCACCTCGGGTACAGGGTTCATAGTTACCGGAGAGTGTTCAGGGTAGTGGTCTGCTGCACCTGCGGGCGCCAGGTCGCGGACGGAGACCGTGTCCTCCCGCCCATCAGGTAAGACCACATAGGCATACTGGGGGTTCGCATGTAGAAGGTGAACCCTCTCTACCAGCGGGGAGTATTTATTACTCCTCACATGTCTCCGGAGCAGCACTGGCCCTGGGGATGTCAACCAAACTGGTAGGGTGGTCCCAGTGACAGACTTCCTGGGAAAAGAGAATAGGCGTTCGTGAGGGGTGGCATTAGTGGACGTACATAACAGGGAGCAGATGGAGTGGAGTGCTTCAGGGAGGACCTCCTGCCTTCGAGAGACCGGCAACCCTTTTAACTTAAGGGCTAAAAGTGTGGCCTTCCACACTGTGGCATTCTCCCTCTCCACCTGTCCATTTCCCCGGGGATTATAACTCGTGGTCCGACTAGTAGCAATGCCCCTAGCTAGCAGGTACTGGTGCAGCTCGTCACTCATAAAGGAGGACCCTCTATCACTGTGGATATAGCAGGGATATCCGAACAGAGTGAAGAGCTGGCGCAGGGCTTTTATGACAGACGTGGTAGCGGTGTCGGGGCAGGGAATGGCAAAGGGGAACAGTGAGTACTCGTCAATAACATTGAGAAAATAGACATTGCGGTCGGTGGAGGGAAGGGGGCCCTTAAAGTCAACACTCAGTTGCTCAAAAGGGCGGGTGGCCTTGACAAGTTGCGCCGTGTCAGGACGGTAGAAGTGCGGTTTGCACTCAGCGCAGATTTGGCAGTCCCTGGTCATCGTCCTGATGTCCTCCAGGGAATATGGCAGGTTCCAGGCTTTCACGAAATGGTAAAATCGGGTGACCCCCCCGGATGGCAAAGTTGTGCATGAAGGGCGTACAGCTGGTCAAGCTGTGTGCTAGCACATGTTCCCCGGGATAGGGCATCAGGGGGCTCATTGAGTCTGCCAGGCTGGTACAGAATATCATAGTTGTAGGTGGAGTGTTCTATTCTCCACCGCAAAATCTTATCATTTTTGATTTTGCCCCGCTGTTGGTTGCTGAACATGAACGCAACCGAGCGCTGGTCGGTCAGTAAGGTGAACCTTTTGCCAGTGAGATAGTGCCTCCAATGCCTAACAGCCTCCGCTATGGCCTGGGCTTCTTTCTCCACCGCGGAGTGCCGAATTTCAGAGCCTTGAAGGGTACGAGAAAAGAATGCTACTGGCCTGCCTTCCTGATTGAGGGTAGCAGCCAGAGTGAAATCGGAGGCGTCACACTCCACTTGGAAGGGAATGGTCTCATTCACCGCATGCATCGTAGCTTTGGCAATGTCCTCTTTAATGCAGCTGAAGGCCGCGCAGGCCTCAGCAGAGAGGGGAGAAGTGGTAGACTTGACCAGGGGGCGGGCCTTGTCTGCGTAATGGGGGACCCATTGGGCGTTATAGGAAAAAAAACCAGGCACCGTCTGAGGGCTTTGAGAGTGGTGGGAAGAGGGAGTTCTAACAGGGGGCGCATAATGTCGGGATCAGGGCCAATGACCCCGTTCTCCACGACATACCCAAGGATAGTGAGCCAGGTGGTTCTGAACACACACTTGTCACTGTTATAAGTAAGGTTCAGAGCTTCGGCCACTTGGAGAAATCGTTGGAGGTTGGTGTCGTGATCCGGCCAGTGGCGACCACAGATGGTGATGTTATCCAGATAGGGAAATGTGGCCTGCAGTTGGTACTGGTCCACCATCCAGTCCATTTCCCTCTGGAAGACAGAGACACCATTCGTGACACCGAAGGGGACGTGCAGGAAGTGATAGAGCCTGCCGCCCGCCTCGAAGATGGTGTAGGGGCGGTCCTCTGGGTGGATAGGGAGCTGATGGTAAGCGGATTTCAGATCTACTGTCGAGTACACCTTGTACTGAGCTATCTGGTTGACCATATCCGCGATGCGGGGTAGGGGGTACGCGTCAAGCTGCGTGAACCTATTGATGGTTTGACTATAGTCCACGACCATCCTATCTTTCTGCCCAGTGCGAACAACAACCACCTGGGCCCTCCAAGGACTTGTGCTTGGCTCAATGATCCCCTCCCTGAGCAGCTGCTGCACCTCCGACTGAATGAAGGCCCTGACCCCCGCGCTGTACCTCCTGCTTTTAGTTGCCACAGGTTTACAGTCAGGGGTCAGGTTGTCGAACAGCGGTGGGGGAGGGATCTTGAGGGTGGAGAGACTGCAAGTGGTGTCGGTAGCACAGCTGTCGGCATGGTGCTGGGTGGGATGTGTGGGCCGGTGTGTGTGTGTGGTCAGTCTCACCAAACTGAGGATTCCTGACAGTGAGTGGTGGGAGGGGCCCATCATAGACCATAGTCACACTTTCGAGATGGCTCTGGAAGTCCAGCCCCAATAGCACAGGCGCACAGTTTAGGCATGACCCAGCAGCGCAAAGTTCCGATATTCTGTGCCCTGCACCACCAATGTTGCTACACAACCCCCCCGGATGTCTGTGGAATGCGACCCAGAAGCCAAATTGACTTTCCGGCCATGTCACAAGTCCGCAGTGTTGCACTGTGTCCGGGTGAGTAAAACTCTCAGTGCTGCCCATATCAAACAGGCATCTAGTCCTGTGCCCCTCCACCTGGACATCCATCATTGACCTTGCAAGCTGGTGTGGGGCGCTTTGGTCGAGGGTTACGGTGGCCAAAGTTGAGCCACCTTGGTGCCCGGTAAACACCGGTGGGTCGGGGGCGGGGCATGTTGACTCCGACAAAGATGGCCGCGCACATCTGGGCATGCAAGATGGCAGCCCCCATGTCTCACCCGCAGCGCTGCACTCCGCTCGTAGTTTAGACTTACAGACCTTGGCGAAATGGCCCCGCTTTCCGCAGCTGGAGCAGGTCGCTTCTTGCGCCCGGCAGCGTTTTCGGGGATGTTTTCCAACTCCACAGAAATAACACAGCACGGGCTTTTGATGGGCCGCAGCCGTGGTCGAGCTTGGGGAGCTCGTGGAATTGCGACTGGCAGCGGCGTTGGCGAATTCGCTCACAGGAACCGGTGGCAGCGGGGTCTGAGGCGTCCACGGAACTGGCGGGGAATCATGCAACTGGACAGCGTCAGCATTGTGCAGAGCAGCTTCCAGAGTGTCGGCCGTCTCGATCGCCGAGCATAAGGTAAGATCGGCTTTTTCCAGCAGCCGCTGGCGCACGTACACTGACCTCAGTCCCGTCACAAAGGCGTCGCGTACTAGCAGCTCCGCATGCTGTTCTGCCGTGAGCATCTTGCAGTCACAAGTTCGGACGAGTGTCTGTAGTGCTCGGAGAAACTCGGCGCTCGATTCTCCAGGCCGCTGTCGCCGGGTAGCTAAACGATGTCTTGTGTAGACGGTGTTCACCGGCCGCAGGTACTGTCTTTTGAGGGCATCCAGTGTCCCATCATAGGTCGGCAGGTTTCTGATAAATGAATAAACTTTTGGGGTGACCCTCGAGAGGAGAATTCTGTGCATAACAGCGGGTTCAGTTGCACGAACCTCCTCCAAGTACGATTGGAAGCATGCAAGCCAGAGTTCAAAGGCAAGAGCTGCTTCAGGGTCTTGGGGGTCCAAATCCAATCTTTCTGGACGTAAAACGGTTTCCATGTTCTAAAACTTCCAGTCAATAAAATTGATGCACCATCAATAACTCTCTCTGAGATGTAAGGCGAGATATCGGCTTTTATTGACTGGAAGAAGGAACAAGCAGTGAGTGACCACCATACTACATCCTGGAGACTGAGATGCCGGGCTCAGGCCTTGATCGCCTTTATACAGGGGTCTGTGGGAAGAGCCACAGGAGCAGTCAGCAGGGGGCGTGTCCAGACAGGTATATGTAGTTCACCACAGTGGCACAGAGGGTGACCTCCCAAACAGGGTCCGGCCCAGACTGTGGACATTGGTGGGTGTATCGCTGGTTCTGGTGGGGGGGGGGTTATGTGGCGACCCACTTCCTAGCGCACTCGAACCGGCTCACAAATAGCCAGCACGCCAGCATAAAGGCCAGTCCCAAAAGGGTGCCAGGTCTGCTTCACCAACAAAGGGAAAAGCCCGTGTGGGACTGTGAATACGTGCCCCCTACAGCATCCGTGCATGGGACAAGACTGTGAATACGTGCCCCCTACAGCATCCACGCCCGGGGAGGGCAGGATCAGGAAGGTTTTAAAGCAAGGCCGCGAAGTTCGAATAAAATCTTCTTTAACTGCAGTTTACCGACTCCGTGTCGTTATTTCAGCGCTGCATGTAGCACACCACTACAGTGCTACCAAACATGTGATAGCTTCTGGTTGTCAAAAAAGCTAAGAAATCCGACTAACAACATCACTGAAAATACCTCAACTGAGGTAAATTGTGTTAAATTATCACCACAAACAGTGACGGGCTGAGTGATAGCAAGGAGCCAAGATGGTGTGTTGCAGATGGAGTTCCGATGTCTGTACGGCCTGCCCAGGAGCGAGGTTGGATCGCTCTGGGTGCGGAGCTGATTTGAAGTGCTTGGGACCAGCTTCAAGCCTGGTGATGGAATCTGGGCCCTCAGTGAGTTGCTGGGCAGTGTGGTCTAGACCCTGAGTCCTTCACAGTTGCCGGGTCCTAGCGCAAGGTATGATACACTGTTTAGACATTTTATATGGCAGCCCAGATCGGAGGCAAGAGCGAATTTCCTCACTCTCCGTGATCTTCACTCTTCTTCTCACTATTCTGTTGTTGGGTCAGCTTAAACTCCGGCCCAGATAGACTGAAAAGATAGGGTGTCGGTTGGGACAAGAGCCCATTTCACTTATTCTTCATGATGGTCATTCTCCACGGCGTTGAGGCTATGAGACTGTCCCGGCTGCTGTGCTGTGTCCCTGCTAATCTGATGAACTAATAAGTGAGGCTTTGGGCCTACTCCGGGCTTCGGCCCTGAGAACTCAATTGTGGTCCAGAATGCTGTTGTTGTTTGCAAGATTTTAACTTTTTTTCTACTTTCTCTGGTACATCGAGTGTTGGTCTTTTCTTTTTATGTTTTTTTCTCTAATTGGGTTCTTGCAGGTTTCTTGCTTTGTTGTGCATTGATGCGTGTGGATTTTCAGTAAGAAGTTTGACAAAATACCATAATGCAAATTGATTACAATTCTAAAAGCCCTTGGGATCCACAGTGGAGATTTATTTGAATTAATAATTGGCTCAGGTTTCATAACTGGAGGGCTGAATGCGCAGGGCTCAGAACCAAGCTTCACTGCTTATGCTACTCCTGAGCAGGAAATGCAAGATGTGCAGAGGAGAAGCTTGCTGGTGATGCCAAAACTGACAATGTAGTTGACGATGAGGAAGAAAGTTCGGAGTTGTAGTTAAGTGCCAGGGGACTGGTTGGGTGGCCGCAAAAGAGGCAAATGGGATTTGATGTGGACTAGTGTGAAGTAAAATGGGTGAGTGCAAGAAAGCAAGTTAATACATAATAAATGTCGTATACTAATTGACAGAGGAATCTTGGACTGCAGGTCCACAGATCATTGAGGGTAGGTAAGATGTTTGAAGAGGCATGTGAGACATGTTTTCCCTTGCTGGTCAAGGCATAGAAAAAGACATTTTTTTTTGGAAATAGTAAGGAAGTAAGTGGCATTGTTGCAGGGCAGGAGCCATTGACTTGAGCCGATAATGAGAAGAGAGTTACAAGCAGAGCAGCCAGTGTTAGAGTGGTCAGGCTTTGGCTCAACAGGCTTCCATCAAGAACAGGTGGAGGCTAATGGTGCTGAATCATTTATTATCATTTGTTTTGATTGTGGAATTTGGGTTTAAGAAGTTGGTGCCAAAGGTACAACAAGCTCAGCGAGAAGAGGCTCAGTAAGTAATGTAGGTGACTGCAAAAAGGTTTCAGAGAGAAGGCACAGGTAAGGACAGACAAGCTTTGTTTAATTGTCTGTAAATCCTTAGTCCTTAATTCTGTGTAGAGAGGGTGGAATGCTCCTCCTGTAAGACCCGACAGTCTCCCTGATGATTACATCTACAGGAAGTGCACCCAACTTCAGCTCCATGGAGCTGGAGCAAGATGTCCTCAGGAGTACCCAGGAATCTCCTTGACTAAGGCGGTCACACCTAGGGCCTGGGTTTCAGATAGAAGATGGGTAATCACCATGAAAAGAAAGGGGAGGAGGCAGTCAGTGCAGGGTTCCCCTGTGGCCATTCCCTCAGCAACAAGAATACCCCTTCAGACCCTGCTGGGGGAGGGGGCGAGGGTGATGACCTATCAGGGCACAGCAGCGGCAGCCAAACCAGTGGCATGATAGCTGACTCTGAGACCCACCTGGGAAGGGTAAAATCAGGTAGAGCAGTAGTGATAGGTGCCTTGAAGGTAGGAGGACGGACAGAAGATTCTATGGGCATGATAGTGTATTGCCTCCAGGTGCTAGGTTCCAGAAGTCTCGGAGCAGCTACGGAATATTCTCAAGGGGGAGGGTGAGAGGTCCTGCACGGGGAGTTGGAAAACAGGCTGAAGAACAGGGCCTCCAAGGTAGTAATCTCTGGATTACTCCCAGTGGGACATGTTAGTCAGGGCAGGAATAGGATGATAATACAGATGGATGAGTGGTTGAGGAAATGGTTCAGGGGACAAGGTTTCAGGTTCTTGGATCAGTGGAACTTCTTCCAGGAGAGGGGTGACCTGTACAAGAGGAACAAGTTGCACCTAAACTGGAGGGGAACCAATATCCTGACTGAGAGGTTCACTGGTGCTAAACTAGTCTGAATGGGAACCAGAACACTAGATCAGAAAGTGGGGTTATGCAGAGGAGAGTAGAATCAGGCAGGAGCAAAGTACTAGATATGATGGGACAGAAAGCTTGAAGTGCGTATATTTTAGTACTAGGACTATATGGGTAAAGATGATGAACTTACAGCATGAATCAGTACATGCTATGTTGTGTGGCCATTACAGAGACTTGGTTCAGAGAAGGATAGGAATGGGTGCTTAATGTCTGAAGGTTCCGATGTTTTAGAAAAATAAGGAAGGATTCAGAACTATAAATAAGGATCAGCGTGGACCTTGTTGGAAGGTATTAAATTGGAGCACAGTGAATTATGAGAGCATTTGGCAGGAACTAGGGAGAATTATGTGAGAAGGGCTGTTTTTGGGCAAGTCCACATCTGACACGTGGAGGGTGTTTAAAGACCAACTGCACAGAGTAGAGGGCAGGTATGTTCCAGTCAGAAGGAAGGACGGCAAGATTAGAGAAGCTTGGATGTCAAGAGAGGTGATGAATTTACTGAAGAAGAAAAAAGAAAAGTGTGTAAATCATTGGAAGCGAAAATGAAACAGAACCTTTGAGGATTATAAGGAAGCTAGAAAAGAACTCATGAAGGGAATTAGGAAAGCCTGGAGGGGCTATGAAAAGTCTTTGGCAAGTAGGATTAAGGAGAATCCCAAGGCATTCTATACATACATCAGGAGCAAGAGGATAACTAGAGAGAAAGTGGGACCACTCAGAGATAAAAGGGGAACATTTACTTGGATATTAAGGATGAGGGTGACATCCTTGATGAATACTTTATATCAGTGGCTACCAAGGACAAGGACAAGGAGGATAGTGTGAGGTCCTGGAGGACTGGTGAGTAGCTAATGCTGTTCCAGTGTTCAAGAAGGGATCCAGTGAGTCTCATGTCAGTGGGAGAGAATTTACCAAACAGAATTCTTAGGGAATTCATTTGGAAAACCATGGCCTAATTAAGGAGAGCCAGCATGGTTTTGTGTGGGGCAAGTCGTGTCTCAGTAACATGACAGAGATTTTTGACAAGCTGACAAGGGTAATTGATGACAGTAGAGTTGTGGTTGTTGCCTAAGTGGATTTTAGTAAGGTGTTTGACAAGGTCCCTCATGGGAGGTTCATCCAAGAGATTGAGATATGTGGGATCCTTGGTGAATTGGCCATTTGGATTCAGAACTGGCTTGCCTGTAGAGATAGAGGGTGGTGGTCAAACAGATTTATTCTAGCTGGACGTCTGAGATCAGCATGTGTTCTGCAGGGATCCATACTGGGACCTTTGCTGTTTATGATGTATATAAATGACCTGGATGAAAATGTAGATGGGTAGGTTGGTATCTTTGCAGATGATACGAAGATTGGCGGTATTGTTGATAGATGACTGGAATATAAAACAAAAGGATATAGATCATTTTCAGATATGGGTGGAGTAATGGCAGGTGGAGTTTAACCCGGACAAATGTGCAGTGTGCACCTTGGTAGGTGAAATGTAAAGAGACAGTACATTGTTAAGGGAAAGACCCTTAACAGTGTTAATAAGCAGAGGGATCTTGGGGCCAAGTTCATACCTCCCAGAAAATGGTAATGCAGGTTGTTAGTGTGGTTGAGAAGACATATGTCATGTTTGCCTCTATTAATCAAGGCACTGACTTCCAAAGTCAGGTAGTTATGCTGCAACTTTTTAAACCTCTAGTTAAGCTGCATCTGGAGTGGAGCATACAGTTCTGGTCGCCCCGTTAGAGGTGTACAGGAGTGAGATAAATCAGCTGTTTGAGTGGTGCTGTAGCACCAAACTTGCATTTAACATCAGCAAGACCAATGGAGTTGAGGAAGGATAAGTTGAGAGAGCATGCACCAGCCCTGATTGAAGGATCAGAAGTGAAAAGGGTGAGTGGTTTCCTGGATGTTGACGTCTCTGAGTATCTATCCTGGGCTCAACATATCGATGTAATTACACAGGAGGCACAACCATGGATATATTTCATTGGGAGTTTGAGGAGAATTGGTGTGTCACCAAAGACACTCACAAGTTTCTACAGATGTACGATGAAGAGCATTCAAACTGGTTCCATCAGTATTTGGTACAGGGGGGAACTGCTCAGATCAGGAAAAGCTGCAGAAGGTTGTAAACTCAGCCAGATCCATCATGGGCACTAGCCTCCCCAGCACCCAGGGCACCTTCAAACGGCGATGCCTCAAAAAGGCAGCGTTCATCGTTAAGGACTCCCATCACCCAGGATGTGCTGTTTTCACATTGCCACCATTAAAGAGGGGGTAAAGGAGCCTGAAAACACCTGACAATTCAGGAGCTCCTTCCCCTCTGCCATCAGATTTCTGAATGGACAATGAACCCATGGACACTTCCTCAATATTTTTCTCCCTTTCTTTGCACTACTTATTTAATTTGAATACATACTTACTGTAATTTATAGTTCTTATTACCATGTATTGCAATATACTGCTGCTGCAAAACAACAAATTTCATGATAAATGCCAGTGATATTAAACTTGATTGAAATGCTAGGGAGGATGTTGAGGCTTAGGAGAGGTTTGCCTGGATCGGAGAGGTCCAGCAAACTCTGGTTGTTTTCTCTGAAGCCGCAGAGGCTGAACAAAAATCCGATATAAGTTTATAAGATTGAGAGGTATTGATAGAGTAGATCTTTTTCCCAGGGTTGAAATGTCTACTATCAGAGGGCATGCATTTAAGGTGAGATGAACTAAGTTTAAAGACAATAGACAATAGGAGCCATTCGGCCCTTCTAGCCAGCACTGCCATTCACTGTGATCATGGCTGATCATCCACAATCAGTACCCCGTTCCTGCCCTCTCCCCTCTAAAGGAGACGTGAGAAGCTAGTGTTTTTTGTACAGTGTGTGGTGGGAGACTGGAATGTGCTGCCTGGGATGAGCAGATAATTAGAGACTTTTAAGAGATATTTAGCTAGCACATGAATGTGAGGAAAATGGAGGAACATGGAAATTGTGTCGGCTTAAGCGATTAGTTTAACTAGATATTTGATTACAAATTTATCTGGTTTGGCACAGGATTGTGGGCTAAGGGGCCTGTTCCTATGCTGTACTGTTCTGTTTTATGTTTGGGAAGGTCACGCCAGAGCTGTGAAATATTCTATGATGATGGGTCCAGGGCCTGAAACATGAATGCTTTTGCTTTCTACATATGCTGTATGAAAAGCTGACTCTATTTGGCTTGAGAGATTCTGGCAGTTTTGGCAGTTGGATAGTGCAATCAAGAACTGATTAGCAGTTGATTGGCAATCAAGATTTGAATAGCTCAGACTCAGCAGAAAACAGCTGATTGGGCAATCGAGGTCAGGTGACCTTGCAGCTGGCAAAGCTCAAGCAAATAAAAAGAGGGAGCGCTCTGGTGGAGTGGCCTGGTTGAGGGAAGTGCCTGGTATGAAAGGTGCTAGTCTTTGGCTTGAGAGTCTTCAGTGAGGAGATTATGCCAGGCACAATTGCAGAGGGTGAAGATATGACTGCTAAGCTGATTCAGTGTGCTATGTGCATGATGTGGGAGGTCAGGGACTCTGATGGTTCCCCTGGCTGCTACAGCTGTGGAAAGTGTGTCCAGATTCAGCTTCTGAAGGAGCATGTTGCAGCACTGAAGAAAGAACTGGATGACTTCAGGTTTATCTGTGAAAATGAGGGTTTTCTGGACAGGACCTACAGTGAGGTTGTTACACTGAGGATACTGGAAGAGAGAAAGGGGATGATGAGGAAGGAAAGGATGCTTGAAGTACAGGAGACCCTGGGGATGTACCTCTTGTAAACAGCTTCACCCTCTTGGAAGCTGACAGGACAGAAGATACTGCCAGTCTGAGGCTGACAGGTCTGTGAGCTGAAAATTGGTGCAGAAGCAGAGCTGAGGAGTTGGACATCAGGAAGAACTGGTAGTAGGGACTCCATAGTAAGAGGTATGGAAAAGGATTGCTGTGGCAACAGGTGAGGTTTAAGGATGGTGTGTTGTCTCCTTGGTGCTAGGATCCAGGACATCATGGACTGATTGTAGGGAATCAAGGGAGAAGGTGAACAGCTGGAAGTGGTAGTGCATGACTGCACAAATGACATGGGGAAGAAGAGGAAGGACATTCTGCAGTGGGACTTCAGAGAACTCTGAAGAAGGCTGAAAAGCAGGACTTTCAGGGTGGTTATCTCTGGTTTGCTTCCAATTCCTTGTGCTGGAGAGGGCAGGAACAGGGAGATAATGGATCTGAATGTGTGGCTGAGGAACTGGTGCAGGAAGCAAGGATTTACATTCTTGGACCACTGGGATCTGTTTTGGGGTAGGGATGAATTGTACAAAAGGGATGGATTGCACCTTAATAGGTGGGGGAACCAGCATTCTGGCAGACAGGTTTGCCACTGCAACATGGTTGTGTTTAAACTAAGTAGTGGGGGGAGGGGATGAACTGGAAATATAAGGATGGAGTTAAAGAGAAAGTGAAAATAGGAAAAGTTAAAAAGGACAACAGAATCAATGGAGTAGAAAGATCAAGAAGAGATCATACAGTATGGCCAAGTGAAATAGGAATTGATATGAAAGGAGAGGGAGTATTGAATTAAAAGTGTTATATATGAATGCATGAAGTAAAAGGAATAAAGTACATTAGCTTGAGGCTCAGTTGGAAATTGGCAAGTACAAGGTTGTGGGAATAACTGAGACATGGCTTCAAGTGGACAAGGCCTGGGAAATGAATATTCAAGGATATACATCTTATCGAAAGAACAGACTGACCGGCAGAGTGGGTGGGGTGGCTCTGTTGGTGAGGAATGATATTCAGTCCCTTGCAAGGGGGGACATAGAATCTGGGGATGTAGAGTCAATATGGATAGAACTGAGAAATTCTAAGGGTAGAAACTACCTAATGGGAGTTACCTACAGGCCCCCAAACAGCAGTCTGGATGTAGGGTGTAAGTTGAATGAAGAGTTAAAATTGGCATGTTGCAAAGGTAATGATACAGTTGTCCTGGGTGATTTCAACATGCAGGTAGACTGGGAGAATCGCAATGGTACTGGACCCCAAGCAAGGGAGTTTGTGGAGTGCCTCTGAGATGGATTCTTAGAACAGCTTGTACTGGAGCCTACCAGGGAGAAGGCAATTCTAGATTTAGTGTTGTGCAATGAACCAGATTTGATCAGGGACCTTGAGGTAAAGGAGCCATTGGGAGGTAAAGACCATAATATGATGTGTTTTAACCTACAATTTGAGGAGAAGAGAAAATCAGATGTGTCAGTATTAGTTGAACAAAGGGAACTATGGAGCTATGAGGGAGGAGCTGGCCAAAGTTCAATGGAACAATACCCTAGCAGAGAAGACAGTGGAACAAAAATGGCAGGTATTTCTGGGAATAATGCGGAAGGCGCAGGATCGGTTCATTCCAAAGAGGAAGAAAGATCCTAAGGGGAGTAAGGGGTGGCTGTGGCTGATGAAGTAAAGGGCAGTATAAAAATAAAAGTATACCATAGTGAAGATGAGCGGGAAACCGGAGGACTGGGAAGCTTTTAAAGAGCAACAGAAGATAACAAAAAAGGCAATACGCCAAGAAAAAAATGAGGTACGAAGGTAAGCTAGCCAAGAATATAATGGATAGTAAAAGCTTCTTTAGGTATGTGAATAGCAAAAAAATAGTTAAGACCAAAATTGGGCCATTGAAGACAGAAATGGGTGAATTTATTATGGGGAACAAGGAAATGGCAGATGAGTTGAACAGGTACTTTGAATGTCTTCCCTAGTGAAGACAGATTCAATCTCCCAGATGTAATAGTGGCCAAAGGAACTAGAGTAAAGGATGAACTGAAGGAAATTTATATTAGGCAAGAAATGGTGTTGGATAGACTGTTGAGTCTGAAGGCTGATAAGTCCCCGGGACCTGATGGTCTGCATCCCAGGGTACTTAAAGAGGTGGCTCTAGAAATCGTGGATGCATTGGTAATCATTTTCCAATGTTCTGTAGATTCAGGAACAGTTCCTGCTGATTGGAGGGTGGCTAATGTCCCACTTTTCAAGAAAAGAGGGAGAGAGAAAACCAAAAATAGACCGGTTAGCCTGATGTCAGTGGTGGGAAAGATGCTGGAGTCAATTGTAGAAGAGGAAATTGCAACACATTTGGATAGCAGTAGAAGGATTAGTCTGAGTCAGCATGGATTTATGAAGGGAAAATCATGCTTGACTAATCTCCTGGAGTTTTTTGAGGATGTTACTATGAAAATGGACAAGGGAGAGCCAGTGGATGTAGTGTACCTGGACTTCCAAGAAAGCTTTTGATAAAGACCCACATAGGAGATTAGTGGGCAAAATTAGGGCACAAGTTATTGGAGGCAGAGTACTGACATGGATTGAAAATTGGCTGGCTGACAGGAAACGGTAGTGATTAATGGGTACCTTTCGGAATGGCAGGCTGTGACCAGTGGGGTACCACAAGGTTTGGTGCTGGGACCGCAGCTGTTTACAATATACTTTAATGATTTAGATGAAGGGATTAAAAGTAACATTAGCAAATTTACTGATGACACAAAGCTGGGTGGCAGTGTGAAATGTCAGGAGGATGTTATGAGAATGCAGGGTGACTTGGACAGGTTGGGTGAGTGGGCAAATGTATGGCAGATGCAGTTTAATGTGGATAAATGTGAGGTTATCCACTTTAGTGGCAAGAACAGGAAGGCAAATTACTATCTAAATGGAGTCAAGTTAGGAAAAGGAAGTGCAATGAGATCTAGGTGTTCTTGTACATCAGTCAATGAAAGCAAGCATGCAGGTACAGCAGGCAGTGAAGAAAGCTAATGGCATGCTGGCTTTTATAACAAGAGGAATTGAGTATAGGAGGAAAGAGGTCCTTCTGCAGCTGTACAGGGCCCTGGTGAGACCTCACCTGGAGTACTGTGTGCAGTTTTGGTCTCCAAATTTGAGGAAGGACATTCTTGCTATTGAGGGAGTGCAGTGTAGGTTCACAAGGTTAATTCCCAGAATGGCGGGACTTTCATATGTTGAAAGATTGGAGCGACTGGGCTTATATACACTGGAATTTAGAAGGATGAGGGGATCTGATTGAAACACGAGATTATTAAGGGATTGGACACACTGGAGGCAGGAAGCATGTTCCTGCTGATGGGCGAGTCCAGAACTAGAGGCCACAGTTTAAGGGGTAGGCCATTTAGAACAGATGTGGAAAAACTTTTTCACCCAGAGAGTAGTGGATATGTGGAATGCTCTGCCCCAGAAGGCAGTGAAGGCCTAGTCTCTGGATGCATTCAAGAGAGTTAGATAGAGCTCTTATAGATAGCAGGGTCAAGGGATATGGGGAGAGGGCAGGAATGGGGTACTGATTGTATATGATCAGCCAAGTGGCCTACTCCTGCACCTACTGTCTATTGTCTATATTCAAATATTTGCTGTTTTTATTTCATATTACCAGCATCTGCAGTTTTTTATGATTCTGTGTGCAATGCTGGGTTGGCCACAGCTGTAACAAAATGTGGGGATTTGGCCGTTGCACCACAGGATGGCTGCAACAGTACTGGGAGGCTCCAGAGGGGCTTCTCCAGAACTGGAGAGCTGTAGTTATGAGAGAGGGACTGTCTGGGCTGAGGTTGTTTCCCTTGCTACAAAGGAAACCACCAGAACAGTTAACTAAAGTAAATAAAATGAGAGGCTGGGAAGATGAGAAAGGAGCAATTTCCCTGAACAGAGGTATCAAACCAGAGGGCATTGATTTAAGTTAATTAGTGGAAGTGTTAGTGAAGAGTTGGGTACCAATCATCTTTATGCAGCTTTGATAAATTCAGGAGAACAGCATAGGAGCAATATAAGAATACAGAAGGAGCTGTACCTGTATCTGATTCCTCAAATGTCCAAGAATTTATCAAACTCAATTTTGATTGAACTCGATGACTGAGACATGACAGAGTAAGCAATTCCAAAGATCCACCACCTTCACATGTCAGAGTCCCCTTTAGCTCCCTGTACTCCAGAGAAAACAAACCTAACCTATTCAATCTCTGTAACACAAGTCCTCAGTTCCAGCAAACATCCTGGTGAATTTCTTCGGCACTCTCTCCCTTGTGTACAGGAAGGATATGGTCTCAATCATGTAGACATCAGCCTTCCTGTAGCGTGATGATCAGAACATTGTTGCTGCAAGTGAACAAATTCTTCCTTGCTTCCTGTCTGAATGCCCTCGTGTTGTGACTGTGAGTTCTAGATCCCTCAGCCAAGAGAAACATTCTTCCCGTATCTCTCCTATTGAACTTTCTAAGACTTCTCAAAGTTTCACTGAAGTTGCCTTTCATTCTCCTTAACCATACAAAACAGAGGTCTAGCATACTCAATCTCTTGTGAGACAGAACTGCCATCCCAAGAGTAAGTTTGGTGTTCTCACCCATGGAAACATCCTTGCTTAAGTAAGAAGGACAAGGTTTAACACAATATCCCAAGTAGGGTCTCACCAAGGTCCTGTTTTCCATTAAGGTGTCAGGTAGCATAGTAGAAGCAAGCCCTATCTCTCCCCCACCCCCCACCATTAAAAATCAGCTGGATAAATGAGGCTATGGGAAATGGGATTATTTGAGCCCATTGTGTCCATTCTTGGCTGGTATTAACACAATGGGCTGAAGGGTTCTTGCATGAATCTGAATCAAATATTCAGTGAAGTTGTTGGGGACAGCAGCTTCTTTCTGGTGCCCCCATTGTGTGTCTAGGAATATCCTGAAGGAACTAGTAGATTGGGCGAGACTACACCGGGCATTTGAGTAGGATCCATTGTACTTGAAAATAAATGTTGAACTTGTGCAAACAGTTATATTTTTTGAAGTTAACGGATGGAAAATCCCAAACTTTGCCCATATATCCATTTATTGATCGAGTCAGGAATTTCCTGGGTTTCGACCCTATGCAGACAATCTGCTAGAGAAACTCAAGTGGGTTCTGGGGGAGGAAAGGAAATATTGACACTTTTGGGTCGAAATCCACTCCTCATGCGGGGTTTTGACCCAAAGCGTCAACAATTCCTCCCCCACTGCAGATGCTGCTCAACCCTTTGACTTCCTCCAGCAGATCGTTGCTCCAAATCCTGCCTTTACACAGAGTCACGGAAGGAGCAATAGGACATGAAACCTTCCAGACCATTCACCCTGTGATGTTGAGCTGATCTTTGTTGTCAATTTATACTAAATATCCTCCTCCTGTTTATCACCCATAACCTTTCATTCCTTTCATATTCACGTGCCTATTTAAAGCCTCTTAAACT